>NW_005357931.1:1602406-1652927 GCF_000412655.1 Myotis brandtii
GGGAGGGCGGGGAGGGAGAAATGTCCTATGAGATTTCCATATGGAAACACTAAACGTGCATTATAAAGGATTTCCTATAAACAAAGTCACAGTCGGAGATGTTGGACCCTCACCACGTTTCGAACAAAGGGCCCTTGTGTGCGTGTTTGTGTGCACTTTAATACATACACAGGTATTCATGCGGGGTACCCTGGCAGCCCCCCTTTCTCTCTCTAGCCAACTCTCCCCCTTTCCATCTTCCCCTCCCCCCAAAACTAGCTCCAAACTCCTAACACGGCGATCTTTAATCGTTCTGCGCAGTAAATCCCCACAAATAAATATCCCGGGCGACTTCAAACGCGCTTAATTGGAAGCACATGGGAAGAACGCCACAGTCCTGGCCAAGGCTGCGGAGTTGTAATTTCATGTTATGATCGGCCATAAATATGCGCCGTAATGAGCAGAGTTTGGGTTTCCCTTCTGTGTATCAGAAAGCTGCAGGTTTGAGTTCTTTCACATTCTCTTTTCTCCTTTGCTCTGCTTTTGTTCAGTCATCAAACTTCACATTTAACATCCTCCCCATTGACCCCAATCTGAACAAACCTGCCTCTCCCTTTAACCTCTCCCCTCAACTCCCTCGCTCCAACCCGTGCACGACTGTCCTGTTTTCCCCACTGCTGTAAAAGAATTATCGTTTAGGGTTTATAGGATTTAAAAGAACGTGTTCAATCATCAGAAAGGGAGAAATGAGGCTAAATCAACTCTGGGCCTTCTCATGGTTTTATCATAGAATTAGAGGTGGAACCAGCTGGCGGGAATTGGAGGGGTCATGCAGTCCATCCCCGCGCCCACACTCCTTTATCCACAGTGCAGAGGTCCAGGGCACCCACCTTCTCCTCAGAGATCACCCAGAGAGAAGTTTCCAGAGCATCTTCTGGCAACTGAACCCCACCTCCAAACTCACATTATAGGAAGTCTTTCATGGGTCCCATGGAGTCCCATGATTTAAGGCCATTTCTCCTGATTCCATCCTTGGGGGATGGAAGACCTTTAGATGTCACCCCTCATAGAATGCCTACAGCCAAGTAGGTGGGAGAAACTCTGCTTTCAAAGGGAGGGAACCCAATGCCAAGTTCCCCCTGCCTAAAATTGTGAACATCAGGCTTAGTAGAAGGCACGTCAGAGGCCATCCAGTCCATTGCCCCAAGAGCTGGGGTCCCCCTGACAGTCCCCCTGACTGGCTGACTTCTAGCCTGGCCCCAGGTCCTTCCAGGAGGAGCCTACCATTTATATTATGCTGGGAGATGGGAATTCCTATGAAGAAAGTAAAAGGGGTTACAGGTTAAGTAGGATGGTCAGGGCACCTCAGGGAAAGGTATCAGCTGAGTGAGAAGAGAGGGTCGAGGGAACCGCAAGAAGGTCTGAATGGCTGAAGTCTAGAGCAAGTGGAAGGGGAAAAGGAGATGGTGTCAGGGAGTGGGGCAGGGAGTTCGACTCCAGGGGAGATGGGAAGCCATGGGAGGGTATTAATAGAGGATGACATGGTCTAATTTACACTGGTCACCTAGAGGGACCTCCAAACTCACATTATAGGAAGTCTTTCATGGGTCCCATGGAGTCCCATGATTTAAGGCCATTTCTCCTGATTCCATCCTTGGGGGATGGAAGACCTTTAGATGTCACCCCTCATAGAATGCCTACAGCCAAGTAGGTGGGAGAAACTCTGCTTTCAAAGGGAGGGAACCCAATGCCAAGTTCCCCCTGCCTAAAATTGTGAACATCAGGCTTAGTAGAAGGCACGTCAGAGGCCATCCAGTCCACTGCCCAAAGAGCTGGGGTCCCCCCAACAGTCCTCCCCCTGACATGACTTCTAGCCTGGCCCCAGGTCCTTCCAGGAGGAGCCTACCATTTATATTATGCTGGGAGATGGGAGTTCCTATGAAGAAAGTAAAAGAGGGGCGGGGTTACAGGTTAAGTAGGATGGTCAGGGCACCTCAGGGAAAGGTGTCAGCTGAGTGAGAAGAGAGGGTCAAGGGAACCGCAAGAAGGTCTGAATGGCTGAAGTCTAGAGCAAGTGGAAGGGGAAAAGGAGATGGTGTCAGGGAGTGGGGCAAGGAATTCGACTCCAGGGGAGATGGGAAGCCATGGGAGGGTATTAATAGAGGATGACATGGTCTAATTTACACTGGTCACCTAGAGGGGCCCTTTCATTCCAGTGATGAGGAAAAGGCCCAGAGAAGTTAAATGACTCATCCATAGCCTATTTCTGACAGAGCTAGGAAAAAAACCCAGGTTTTCCTGTTTCTGGTCCATGCATCTCCCACTAAGGTCTGCTGCTTTTGGCTAATAACAGGTGCATTTCTGAGCACCTCCCTTTCACATCCAACTTCTGCAAAATCATGCTTCCTTATCTGTGTTCCCACACACTCTCCAGTAGTCACGTGATGGCAGGAGTAGCCCGGGGAAGAGGGCAATTTCTGAGGCTAAATTGGGATGTGGGTAGAGGGAGAAGTGTGGCTGGTGTGCATTAGCTGCTTTCAATCTGACTTATTGAGAGCGGGAAAGAATGTGTGGTGATTAATAAGTGCTCAGGTCTGATGGAGCAGGCATATGGGTGGGAGGAGGCATGGGGTTTAGGTAAAGCACAACAGATCTGGCTTCTTCTTCAATTAATCTAGCCCAGGGACAAGCACTATTTTGTGCCCGAAGTTATAAAAAGGCAACACTATTTTAAAAATCGTCATCATTGACAAATTCTTAAAAATGGCAGGATGGCCACGTCACTGTCTCTGCGAGGCTCTGACGCTGATTCCAGACCTGTGCTGCCCCACCCGGAGCCACAATATTCAAACCCGGTCTCTGACTCAGAGGCCTTGACGTTGGTGCTGCTTTTGGCCACTACCCATTGTCCTTGGTGATTCTCTCTTCCCCTTTGACCTCTGGCTCTCCTTTCCTCTCAGGAGGCCCACTCTTTAAGAATCTACTTCCCAGCTCTCTCTCTCTCTCTCTCTCTCTCTCTTGTCCCCCCCACTGCTCTGGACTCTCTCCTCCCTATGGCCTCTCTACTTAGCTTGGATCCGGAGCCTGGATCCTGGACCCCTGTGCTCCTATGTCATCCCATGCCTGTCCTTTGGCTCTGCTGCCCAGCCCTGGGGTTCTGAGTTCCATGGGGGAGGCTGGTCACACTGGTAGCCCATGCTCATCTGGTGCCCACCCTCCTGGGCTGCAGCCCTCCTGCCCTCTGTTCAGCTCCCTTTTCATTTCCAAGGTACACATTTTAAACACTCACTGCTTTTTCCATCCCCACCCATCCCAACTCCACCTCAATTCTCTCCCATTCCTGCTCCTCCCCAAGACATGGGCTGTCTGTCACCATGGCCTCCCTGTCTCTCTACCATGTCTTTGTCCAAGGCCTCCCCTCCTTCCATCTGCCCTGCAGAATAGCCCGGCCTCCTGCCTCCTTCCCAGCCTGGCCTTGCCTTGCCCAAGTATCCCCTTATCTGCCTCTAATTTTTCTCTAGCAGTAAGTTTTTCTTGACCTCCATTGGTCCTGCTTCTTTCATCCTAAAATTGCCTTTTATTCCCCTGAAATTAGTCTTTCTGTTTCTCCTACCACTACTACTTTTGAAAGAGGCCTCTGCTCTCTTGGTCTCAGTTTCCTCAGTCCCCAAGGCTTCACCCTCAGACCTCTGCCTCTGTGGTCCCAGATTGCTCTGTCCATGCATGGCCTGGCCACAGGCCTATGGTCAGCTCCTGTCCCCACTGGCCATGTCCCTCTTCATAATGGGAGGCCAACAGCAGTGTAGAGAGCATGGCCTCTCTTGAAAGATTCAGTCTGAATCCTGGCTTTGCCTCTTACTAGTTTTGTGACCTTGAGCTAGATATACAACCTCCCGATCCTCAGTTGTCTCATCTATAAATGGGGTTCATAACACTACCAGAAATATAAGGCTGCTGGGAAAATTAAAGGAGTTAATATATGCAAAACAAATAGAATGGGGCTGGCTCATGGTGAGCCCTACATGAGAATCAGCTGTAGTGATCCTCCTTCCTTCTCCCTCAGACTGTTTGCTCTTGGGGTGCCTAGACATCATTTTCTTCCAGGCTTCCCTGTCCCCTGGGGCAGAGCCTTCTAGGCTTCTCTGCAATTCTGGCCTCCTTCCCAGACCCTCCTTAGAGGCTGGTCTCTCTCAGCCTTCCTCACTTGTGTCGCTGAATATTCTTCCTCAGTGAGCTCATCTACTCTTGTGACTAATTGAGATAGATCTGCTGATAATGCCCATATTTCTTTTTTTCAAATTCTGGCACTTTTATTACACAAGCAATTCATGTTCATTATAAAAAATTGCATAGTATAGATAAAAAAAGAGAAAAATAAATGTGAATCATTCATAACCCCACCACCAAGAGACACCAACTATTTATACTTCTGGTAACTTCCTTTTAGTCTTCTCTCTGTGTGTGTTTTTATGATACTGGAGGCCCGATGCATGAAATTCGTGCAAGGGGCTTGGCCCTCGCAGCCCTGGCTTCATCCGGTCTAATTAGCATATTACGCTTTTATTATTATAGATGTAATATATATGTTTATATGGAATCTGTGAGTTTAACAATACATGCAAATCTCTGTCATCATCTTAAAAGCTGCACAGTATTCCATTATATGCTTTACGATGATCTATTCAACCAGTTCCTTGTGGGCCATCCAGGCTGTTTCCAGTATGTTATTATGCTGACCTTCTTTGTACTCCTAGCCCCATGGACTTAGTTGTTACCTCCATGGAGAAAACCATGAGAGATCTAGACTGCCTACTGGACATCTCCACTACAGCTGCTTTACATCAACAAACCCCTAATGGAGCTGTGTCTCCTCCTCTTGTTCTCCCAGCCTCAGCAAATGGTGGCTTTCTAGCCATTCTGTCTCTCTGAATAGAAATTGGACAGATTCTCTATACATTCGAGCCACCATGTTTATTCCATCCCCCCAGTACACACGATCCTTTCTTTGCATCCCCGCTGGCCCTGCTATGGTGTCGGCTCATGTTGTCTCATTTCTTGCATGATTCCAAGCCTCCCTGATGCAGCGGACATCTTCCAGGCCTGATCTCATGGCTCTGCCCAAGACTTAAAATATTGTGGGCTCTTTACATAATCTGCCCCAATCTATTCCTCCAACAGCAAGATTCTAACACTCCCTCCTACTCATCAGCTACTACAGTTTCAAGGCACACCTCAGCCTCCCATTCACTTCCACAACTCCATGCTTTTGCACCTGCCGTTTCCTCCATCTGGTATACCTTTCTCTTGACGTTCTGCATGGTGCACACTCTCTCTCTTTCTCTAGCACTCGGTTTACTTTTGTTGTGAAGACTTTTCTGATTTACCCAAGTCAAACCAGATGCTCCTCTTCATGTTTCCTACAGGCTTCAGTTAATACCTCCAGTACTTTGCACTGTGTTTCCCCCACTGATCTATGAGCATCTTGAAGGCAGGGATGGGTCTTATTTGTCATTGCATCCCTAGTGACTGTTGCAGGCCTGGTGTGGAGCTAGTGCCTGGCCCATCCCTAGTAAATGAATGAGTAGACTACCTGATCCCACGCTGCTGACATGGAAGCTTAAGGCATGACACTGCCACACACCTAATAGTGATAGAGCACCAAACCATGAAAGCAGATCTCTTCCCTTTCTTTTAGAAGGAAACATAATCTAAAAACATTTGAGAATAACTATAACTTACAAAACCATTGAGGAGGAGGGAGAAAGTTACCTGTTCTCTATATAGCCCTATTAATGTGGACACCTGAATATGTCTTAGAGCATCACTACCATCCCAATCTTATTGATGAAAAAAAAAGAAAGCTTCTGTGATAATAGACATTCCTTGCATTACATTATGTCTTTTTCAATGACCTTTATGTATATGATTTAATTTGATCTTCATGACCTCCCTGGGGCAGGTTATTGCAAAAATGGCCCTGATTTTCCAGCTCTCTGTGCTCCCATGACCTTTACAAAGAGCCTTTGTACTGTTTCTACCAATAGATGGACTCTGTTTTCCTTGGATTTGGGCTGCCTCATGACCTGTTTTGACCAGTGGAACATGAGACATTGTGATAGTTATAGTCTGGGCCACCAGCTATAAGACCTTGCAGCTTCTGCTCTCTCTGCTGGACCCCTGTGACTACTTGTGAGTAAGTCTAAGCATATAGTAGCTACTCCATGTATATTTGTATACTGGAGGATGAGAGACCATACGGTGCACAGCTCCGTCAGCTGATTCATCCTAGCCAAGACCTCTGAAATGTGAGCAAGCTAAGCAAAGCCAACCATAGTTGACCTTTAAGATGCCAGAAGACACAGGAACAAGGCCATTCTAGACAAGCCAGCCCCCAGCCAATGTTCAGTTCATGAACCAGATAAATTGTGTCTTAAGCTTCTAAATTTGGGTGGTTTATTATGCAGCACTAGCTAACTGATACACTCTCTGTGAGAAAAGTAGGACAGAAATGGAAGTTATTCACATTTTTAAACTGAGGAATCAGAGGCTTGACAAACCAAACCTTTGGTTCTTAATTTATGGGCTGTTTCCATAACAATAGTGGTTTTCAATAATTGGTTGGTCACAGAGTCTTTTCTTCAAGCAAAATTGTATGGAATCTCAATATGGAAAATAAGTCAAAAGAAGTTGGCGTGGGGTCCTAGAGTCTCACACGTTTCTTCTCTGCATTGTAGCTCCTGAGTGGAGGGGGGGAGTGACCCCTAGAGGAACACATCTTGACAAACACTACATTTACACCATCACTAACTCAGCCACTCCCAAAATATACACGGAGTAGCTACTGTATGCTTAGACTTGGCTTTAAGATGGTTGGCAGCTTTCAGGGCAAGCAGAATGAGTGGGATTGGTCTGCAATAACCTCAGTCTAGTGGGGGAAAAACAGATCAACCAGTCTGAAATAACATAAAATAAGCAACCTGAAAATGGTGACATGTGAGTGAGTGAGGAGCTATGTGGTAGAAGTTCTAGTCCTAAAGGTGTGGTAGAGATGGAGTTGGTGATTGGGAGCAGTCAGAAAAGTGGTCATGGAGAAACTGGAGGGAAAAGCAGGGAAGATGTTAATGGGTGAAGGAGGAAGGGAACAGCCTTCTAGGAAGAGAATGATATGGCCCAGGGGAAGGGAGGAACATTTTTTCTGTGTGTGTGTGGGATAGGTCAGGAAGTTTGGCCAACACAGCTAAAGAGAATTCAGGCTTTGGGAGAAAGTGAGTTAACCATGAAAATGGACACAAGCTGCCTCCACGTGGGACAATGTCAGAGGAGTCTTTTAAGGTCCACGTCCTTTATGAAGCTGTCCCTGGTCCCCACCCAAGGCTAGTTCACCATTTCTCTGAACTCCATGCCTCCCATTGAGTGTCTCATGACTTTTCTCTCCCACCAGAGTGCACATTCCTGGAGGGCAGAGCTTGTTTCCTTCTTTTGTTATGTCCTCCTTGGAGCTGGACATCTCCTGGGACAGTCTGACATGTGCACACTGACCAAATGCCGAACCCCATTGAGGCAGGGGATAATTCTAACCCTACCTTCGTGTCTAGGATTTTGGCTGGGCAAACGTGATGCTGATAGAGAAGCAATTGGATTTAGTATCTTTGGAGTCTAAGGCTTCTGGATTGTAAGGGATGGGGAAGGGGGACCATTAGTCATTAATGACCAGGTGTGGAAATTCTATTATGGGAAGTGTGCTGGTTTTAAAATAATATGTTTATAAATTCTTTGCCACTCCTTCCAACAAAAGGCTGAGTCCAAGTTCATTCCTTTCGATTATGGGCTGGGTTTAGGGACTTGCTTCTCACAGATAAAAAGTGACAAGTGATATTACATGACTTCTGAAACTAGCTCATAAAAGGCAATAATAGCTTCTGCCTGGCTCTGTAGCTGTGGACACGTGCCTGAGCCACTTGTGTATCAACCATGTTTTTTTATTTTCTGTATTTTGAGGTTTTGATATCTGAGGGCTTGCTGACCCTGGAGGGATTGCCCCCCCCCCCCAGGGACAGCTAATTCCTAGAGACAGCAAACAATCTGTCTGAGAGTGCATCTTTAACTTAAACAACATAGAGCCCATCAACTACCTCCTTTATTGGACTCTCACATTCTGGGCCACTCTCCACCTGTTTTAATCTCCCCAGGGCCAGGTACCAGATCCCTAGGGACGGCCCCTATGTCCCAGAATCTGCTGAAATTGTTCACACTAGCCAGTCCTAAGGCTGCATACTCAGCTTCACCGGTTCCTTCCCAAAGCAATACAATGAAGGCTCTTGTCTACATCCTACCCCTCCTCTCCCCCTGATTAACCCTGGTGCTTTCCCATGTGGCTCCCCATGGCATGGTATATCTCCTCCTCTTGGAATCTGTGAGTTTAACAAACCATCCTTTCAATGACAATTGTCTCCTGATCCATGGGCCTCACTATACTCGTACAATGATAAACCCTACATTTAAAGCAAACTTCTCACCATGTAAGAAGTTTGGGTACCCTGAAGTCATCATGCCATCCTGCTGGAGGCACCCCATGGAGAGATGACATAGAGAGGGAGGCAGATACCCGAGGAGCTCTGGCTATTGCAGCCTCAGATGTTGCAACCTTTGCAGCCCAGGTTCCAGATATGAGAGCAAACCTTGCAGAAGACCTCTGCTCCAGTCACCCTATGACTACAACCTCATGGAAAAGCCCAAGTAAGAACTGCTAGTCAGCCCCAGGGACCATGAGAGATAATCATATAAAATGACTATTGTTTTGTAACAATAAGCTGGGATGTTTTGTTACAGAGTCATAGGTATCAGAACCAGGAGGGATGATCAAAGTTATATTTCTGCTGATTTCATTTCTATTCCCTTTGACTGCCAAATCACTGTTTATGCCTTTTGGGGATCATGTAATTTCCAAAATTTGAGATTTCTCCAGTTCTAGCAAAATGCTGCAGACTGCCCCTACCCCCTACCCCAGCACACCAGTAATATCTCTCTTGTATCACTTGGTGCAGTGCCTCAAAGAAAACATCTAAAACCACTTAGAAATATTCCTAGGGGCACAGGATAAAACTCAGAGCTCAGCATGGCCAATCAGAAAAAAATGGAGAGGGAGAAAAGAAAACAAGACAAACTAGGCTTTCGAAGAAAATTGAAGATCTGGAGAGCCTTCAACTATTTTGATTTATATTTAAACATTTCTCGAGATTGAAGTTGTGATTAGCCCAGTCCTCTCAAGTTCTGCCTGGGCCCTGATTTATGGGAAGGCCAGGCCAGAGCAAAATGAAAGCAAAATGAGGTATTCTCTAAAATTACCTTGGAGCACTTGAAGGAGGGCACAAGTGCTAACGTGGAGATTAAAAAGGAAGTGATGAGATGTGCTTCTGAAGCCCTGGATTGCAGCTGCCTGGCAGTGCAGCGGGGGAGGCGGGCCGTGAAGGATGGGTCACACTCTGCGGGTGAGACCCCTGCAGGATGCTTTGCTTGGCTTGGCTCCCCATGGACTGAGCTCTCCATCAAAGGGTGGATCTGAGCCCAGGCTGGCATTTTGATTTAGTGACCCTTCCATCACCAGCTGGAAGGGAGAAACTTCTGACATGGGGAGATGACAGGAGTGTGGAGGGAGGGGACTGGCTGGCAGTGGGTTGTGCTAGTAGACTCCAGATTCACAGAGGCTCAGGAGAGGGGAGCCCCAGATCCAGGCTCCCTACTCTGATTCTGCTCCAGCCACGCCTCCCATACCAGCAAGAGACCCATGGGACCAAGAAGACGGGCTCACTTGGAATCCACTGTCTTCTGGACTTCACCCTAGGTACCGGGAAGCTGTGATTCCCTGACCAAATGCCTCCAAGCCCACTTCTAAGGGCTGCATGAGCCTCCCTCTTGGTTCATCTTTTTGAGGACAGACCACACGGGTGCTGTGCACATCTCTAAACTTGAGGGGTGGCCACGTTTTATAGGAGGTTGTGAAGAAGCTGGGGCACATAGACTGTGATGTTCACATACACATGCACAAGGCCCTTAAATGTGAGATGGGGCCAAGGATGGGTAGGGAAAAGAGGCATAGATCAGAGGCTGGAACCTACACGTCTTAGGCCTCAGCTTTGGTACAGAAAGCTGAGAATTCTGAGTGTTCTAAATTCAAATTTGGTTTTCCAGGTTGACATAAAGGTATTTCTGTCAATGCAAGAGGAGGGAAGATATTGTATTTGACATATGCTATCTTGATTTGTAACTCTTGCATATATACACACATGGCACATGTTGGCCTCCAAATGTACCAGAGTACTCTTTCCCCAGGCCTGCAAGTGTTAGGAGAAGGTCTGTGCACAGGGCAGGGGCAGAGAGGGCCTTTGGTCTGCTGTGTCAGCTGCAGGGAGCTCAGCCTTTCTCCAGCCTTCTCCCTTGAGGGTGGGGTGGTATTTGTGGGATGATATTGTTTTCAACTTTAACGTGTCTCACAAACCTTTTCAGCTCAAGAGTCAGCAATGGTTGCCTTCATTTAAAAGAAGAGCCTGAAGACCAATGGGACATTCTGTACCCAATCTACTGTCCCAAACCCACCTCTCTCCACTATCCTCTCCGCCTCATGAACCTTTGTGAGTGAGCATAAACCTCATCACTGCTCATCCCTACTTGCCTGAATACACACACACACACACACACAATTTACTCATGACCCTTATCTATCTCGAACACCATTTCTCCTCCTCTCCATCCATCCAAATCCTACTAACTTTAAAATATCTAGTTCAAGTTGAACTCCTTAAACTTTTTGTTCATTTGGTTCATTTGTTCAATGACTCATCAGTGAAACTCTGGCATGTACCAATTTCTGGGTTACAGCCATGAAGACATATTTTTTTTTACTACTCCAACTCACACTGATCTTGATTTTCCTAACTTCTACTTCATATAATATCATTACTACCAAATTTTAACAAAATCACAACGTTGCTCTCCAAATTTTCTTAGTTGTAGATTTTGTATCTGAAACTAGGCAGTTGGGCCACTTTTATATCTCACTCATTGGCCAGCAGAGTTGAACGGTATAAAGTTGATATGCAGCAAAGGCCCATTGATTAAGTACGAGGCAGATGGATGGAGGAATCAATTGATTTGCTGCCAACTCCTCTCCTGCATAAAGCAATGTGAAAAGAGCTCGGGTGGTCTAGCTTCCATGATCTTCTTGGCATTTTTTATCATTCCATTGGATTATTTCTGATCCATTATGCATCTATCATGCCTGACTTTATTTCAACTGCTTTGTACATATTGATATTTTGGCTTGAAGTCTTAACAAGAATGATTTCTTTATTACATATTTGAGTTTTTATTTGTAATTTATAACAAATTACTCTTACAGACAGGCATATGTTGAAATAAATAAGTTTAGTCATTTATTATTTCTTATTATTTCCATATGACTTTGGTTTGCTTTTCTAACATCTCTTCTAATAGGCCTGAAATCTCTGTTTCTAGCATTTTTCTTTTAGGAAACAGCTTGTATTAGAACAGTGGTCCTCAAAAGTATGGTTCCTGGGCCAGTACCATCAGCACCACCAGGAAACTTGCTAGAAATGCCATTATCAGAGCCTGGCACAGATCTACTGTTTGAACAAGTCCTCTAGGTCAGCAGTCACCAACCTTTCAGACCTCAAAGACCACCAGTGGTCCACGGACCACCGTTTGGCGACTGCTGCTCTAGGTGATCCTGATGCATGCTAAAGTTTGAGAATCACTCTATGGGTTAAAAGAACATGAGACTGGCAGTGTAGACCCTGAATTTTAGAGTCTTAGTTTCCTCATGCCAGTGTTTCTGTCTATCTTGGCATTTTGGGGGATAGAGATGGACTCTTCTTTTAGTTTTTGCAACTGGAGACATGGTGAAAATAATGATACTTCACAAGGTGGTTCTAAAGATCAATAATGAATTGCATGCACAGCCTTGCATGATTCTCAAGGGAACCCAGGTTCTTATTATTTTATGTTGGATCACACAATCAAGAAATCTTGGCTTCTACCATAGGTGTTACAGCCCATTGGGGAATTTCTACACTGTGCACTAGAAGTGTCTAAATGCATGGTACCTGTGATGGACAATAAACTCAGAAGAGGAAGCAGATTCTGAGAGCTGGAGTGTCACACAGAAGCATATCAAAGATGGTTTTGAGTTGCATATTAAAGATGGGTTTTGAGTTGGGACTTAAAGGTAGGCTACGAGAGATGATGATAGGGAAGGGCACTCCTGGCCAGTCCAGGTAAGTGAGTGACAGGATCAAAATAGGGTTCAGAGGGGAACAGTGAGCAACTATAGCAGTTGGGTATATATTAAGAAATAGAGTGGAAAAAATTTGAAAAGAATGTTGTGCCAGGGGTTGAGGTAGGCAAGGGAATCTGGAAACTCCACGTGATAAAATTAGCAGAAGAGGTCATGTTTTAGATTTCCCTAGGGCCAGTGGGTTGTGTTTGGGGTCATCTGACCACATGCTTTCAGGAAAAAAGACAGAAGTTCCTATATTGGGAACTAACGTGGCTGGCTCAATGAAGCCAGTCAAAATGCATGTGTTAATTAACTCCTAATAGCTTTAAAGACTGGCCTAATCACAAAGTTTAAGGAAGCAAGCTCATCATATCAGTGGTTCTTAATCCTGGCTGCATGTTAAAATCACTGGGGAGCTTTAAAAAAATCCATATCTGGACCCTCTCTCAGACATTTTGATTTAATTGGTCCAGGGTGGGGTCTGTGTGTTATTTTAAAAGCTCCCTGGGTAATTCTGATGGGCAGCCCAGTTGTGACCAGCTACCCATAGAGGGTCCAGCAAATATAATTGTAGGTCTCAGATAAGGTTCAACCAACCTCAGCAACGTGTAACATATTCTGCTCAATGAGAAAAATGTTTCTGTTGTTTCAGATATGAGTTGTTTCTGATTTTTGGTGGCTCTTCAAGTAATGGAGCAGGTTGTCATGGTCTTGGCAGGCTGGGACACTTGGAAGATACAAGTCATCTTGGCTGGCATATTAAGAAATATGGACCCAGGAAAGAAAACATAAGGTGTGTGGAGCAGTGGAAAGGACTCTGAAGGCAGATATCTGAAGACTTCTACATAATGCCTAGTAAGGAGTCGGGAACTATGGACCAGGACCATAATTGTAAAACACTGTCCAATTTCTTAGACTTCATTACTGGTCATGCTTATTTCTTTATACTCTTCTATGTAGCCCCCATAGAAACTATCAGTAAGTCTTTGCAATTGAAAAAGAATGGCAAGGTTGTTGTCAGGGCCTGAAAGGAGAATGGAGAGCTCTGTGGCATCATATCTTGGAAGAAAGGAATGCCTGGGTAAGGAAAGAGAAAAGACTGCCAGTTGAAAGCAGAGGTCCATTATGTCTCCATTGTGTTTAAAAGTGCAACCAACCCAACACCCAACTCACAGCATTTATTAGGGAAATGATTCTCAAATTGATATGTGTTCTAGTCCTGGCCTCCTGGATACTTCTAGGCTGTGTATCCTTGAGTGTGTTTTTTATTCATCTAGAGTTCTGCTTCCTTCTCCATGAAGTGAGGGGGCACATCTCCTATTTCTATCTTCAGGAAGTGCCCCAAAGGTACAGGTAAATAAACCAATAAACTTAAAGGAGCCTAGGATTAGAGTTTAAAGTGACATGCCTTGGATGATGTTATTTTCCCAAAGTCTCAAGTTTTAGCTTAACAATTCATACACAATGTGCATTCATTCATTCATCAAAATTTTACTGAGTGTCTACTATGTTCTTGGTACTACTCTAGGCACTCAGGATTCAACAAGGAACAACAACAATAAAAAAGACCGTAGTCTCATGTTGATTCTATTCTAGTGGAGGGAGACACAATAAACTCCGTACCTTATGAGTTTGCTTAATATAGAAACAAGGAAACATTATTTACAACTTCAAATTCCTTAACACTCTCTCTGCCTGTGCTTCATAGTCTGGTGTCACATGGTGCTCCAGAAGGAGGTGCTTGGTCCAGGTCCCTGGCCATCCTCCCTTCACTGCCCAAGGCATATGGTCCCAGATGGGAGAACTGAGAATGAGAGTATTATGAAGATCAAAAAAAGTGACAGAATTCACACTGCTTGAAGACTTTCAACATACTATCTATATATATAAAAGCCTAAGTGACCGTTTCACTGTTCCACCATTCAACCGGTAGCTATGACGTGCACTGACCCCCAGAGGGCAGACGCTCAATGCACAGGCATGGAAACATGGAACAGACTGATGAATCTCAGAGGAAATGGGGGAGGGTGGGAAGAGATTAACCAAAGATCTTATATGCATACTAGAGGCCCAGTGCACGGATTCGTCCACTGGTGGGTTCCCTCGGCCTGGCCTGCAGGGATTGGGCTGAAAACAGCAGTCTGACATCCCCTCAGTGGTCCCAGATTTTGAGAGGCCCAAGCCAGGCTGAGGGACACCACCCATGCGCAAATCCATGCACTGGTCCTCTAGTGTAAACAAAGGATGGCTACAACTTTTCAGATTTTTATAATTCCAAGTTACTAATGTACTCTGGGACAGAATATGATGAACTCAGTGGCTACAAGCAATGAATTCTCTAAACTGCTGTCTAACTCTTAGGTTGCTCTTAGACCCCAGTATTTGGGTACATGTAGGCATGGATGGTCTTAGAGTAGGATGTTGCCCAGGCAGTCTGCTGTGGGAGATGCTAGAAAGGACCTCTGCTTTAAAATCTACCATTTGGGTCCAGTGCCAACCATATGATACAAGAAGAGCTTCATTTCAAGATGGGGTGAGGGTTAGGTGAGACTGCACACTGGGTCTTTAAGACCATGTAAGATGTCATGGAATTTTAGAACTAAAAGGTAGCCCAGAGTAGTTAAGTGACAGGTTCAAGATCTCACAGCTAACACTGAGTGTTGCTGGGATGAGAACAGAGGACTGTGCTCCTCCTCTACTTCCTCTCCATTAAGAGATGCTAACTACACACAAGCCCATAGCAATCCCTCACCTGCTGGTCCCCCTCCATGGCATACACTTGCTTCAGGATGAAAGATACACTTTCCCTGCTTATCAGGAACAAATTGATACATTCCAATTCTTTCTTCATTCTTGACTACACTATAATTTAGAACAGAAAAGAATGATGAGAGAGAATTGAATAATATTGGAGTTTTAAAGGCCATTGCAGGGCCTTTAGTCAAACTCTCCGATTAAGGGTGGAGGTGGGTGGGCTGCAAACTGAAGCCTGGCTCAAGGTCACACAGCTAATTAGGTGACAGCTGGGACAGGGACCCAGGACTCCTGACTTCCATCACAGGGCTCTGTTTCCCACTGTCAATGAGAGTAGGTATTGGTGTGGACCAGCACTCTTGGCAGGCAGATTACTTAATGAGTCAAATTATTTTACCATAACGGCATGAGCATTTCATAGTAAATCAGGTCCATTGTCACTATTGCATACCTAATTGCCCACATGTAGCCAGCCAGGGTGAACTTTCCTCTTGAAATTGCTATTTCATAGAATATTGATTTCCTAGATATTATATTGTGAGATGGCTAACATTGGCCAGGGTTGAGCTATGAAGCTGGGATTAAATATACCTTGAAGTTTCTTTTAATAGCATTTGATCCCTAAATCTTGAATTTTATTTTGTAAGGAGGAAGCTCATAGTGAATGCTAAAGGGATAAGGAAGTATAGAATTGGTATATTAATGAATCATTTGGACTAGAGTAGAGGGGTTGGTTCAAGGTTAAGAGATGATTTTTATTTCAAATAAGAAGGCATTTGCGAGCATTTATAGGCTGTTGATAAGGAACCAGTGGAGAGGGAGGAGAGAGGGAAGAATGGTGAATCACTGAGGGAGTGAAGTCCCTGAGAATTGGTGGAGTGGATTGGATTTGGTCAGGAAGAGGGCACCATATTTTCTCAGACTGGAGGTAAGGGTGAGTGACGATAGAAATAAATAGAAGGTTGAAGGTGTACGTTGAGAGGCATGAGAGGAAGGAGTCATGTGGGGTGCAATTGAAGCCTATGCCCTCCTAACTAATGTTGGAAGTGCAATTTATGCGGGAATCAGTACCTAATGTTTACGGAGAAGTGGGAGAGGTGGACATTTCTTCCCATTCTCAACGATCTAATTTAAATCCTACTCATATTCCTAGAAGTGCTCTCAGCCCATGCTGACTTACAATACATTCCTCTTCGGTTGCAGCCAGAGTTTACCACCAGTTCTATAACATTCAGAATATGACTGTCCACAGCCCTCTATTACTCTCCTCTTGTCTAAGACCTATATGCTTTGTGTCTCTGTATCAGTCAGGGTAGGTTAGGCTGTGCTGCAGTAACAACCCCTAAAGGCCTGGAAAAAATAATTAAGAAAGGCCTGGAAAAAATGATTAAGTTAAGGGTCTTTTTTTTTTTCCCGAAGAACCAAGAGATTTTATTGATGTATACCTCAAGGAAATAGAAAAGGTGAGGAAAATTGTTTCCTATGCTTTGTTTTTGAAGAACCAATGGGGATGTACAGGTTTCCTCTTGATGCTGTAACAAGTTAACTCAGTGGCTTACAACAACACAGATTTAGCTCACAGCTTTGGAGGTCTTAAGTCTGAAACTAGTTGGACTGGACTCAAGTCAAGGTGTTGGCAAGACTGGCTCCTGTGAGGGCTTGAGGGGAAAATCCATTTCCTTGACCTTTCCAGCTTCTAGAGGTCGCCTATATAGCTTGGCTCATGGCCCCTTCCTGCATCTTCAAAGCCATCCGTGTAGCATCTTCTCTGTTACCTTCCTTACATCTTCTCCTTACAACCCTCTGGCCTCTTGTAATTGCATTGGGCCCATTGTGATTCTCCAGGATCATCTTCCAAAACCAAGACCCTTAACTTAATCATATCTATAATGTTCCTTTTCCCATATGACAGCCACAGGTTTCAGAGATTAGGGTAGGTTAGGCTGTGCTGCAGTAACAACCCCTAAATCTCTGTGGATTAAATCCTCGTGGAAGTCCCTAGCATCGGGGAACCAAACCACTCACAATATCAGCATCGGTGTCATAGGTTTATTTCTTGCTTATACTAAATGTCTGTCATGGTCAGTGGGAGATGGGATTGGGCTCTGATCGACATTGTCCTTCAGAGACTCAGGCTGACAAAGGAATTGCCTTCTTGAAGCAGTTGGTCCTCATGCCAAAGATAAAATACGTTGTGAGATCTTGACTCAGCAATTAGACATTCTGGCTTGGAAGTGACGTGACACTTTTGCTCACAACTCATGAGCCAGAACTATTCTTGTAAACTACCCACCTCATGAGCAGAAAGTGTAATCCTACCATGTGCCTTGAATGGGGAACCACTATAAATATTTAACCGATAGTACAAATGGCTACCTTACTCTCCCAGTCAGACAGCATGCTCTCTGAAGGCTGGCCTCTTGTAATTGCATTGGGCCCATTGTGATTCTCCAGGATCATCTTCCAAAACCAAGACCCTTAACTTAATCATATCTATAATGTTCCTTTTCCCATATGACAGCCACAGGTTTCAGAGATTAGGGTAGGTTAGGCTGTGCTGCAGTAACAACCCCTAAATCTCTGTGGATTAAATCCTCGTGGAAGTCCCTAGCATCGGGGAACCAAACCACTCACAATATCAGCATCGGTGTCATAGGTTTATTTCTTGCTTATACTAAATGTCTGTCTTGGTCAGTGGGAGATGGGATTGGGCTCTGATCAACATTGTCCTTCAGAGACTCAGGCTGACAAAGGAGTTGCCTTCTTGAAGCAGTTGGTCTTCATGCCAAAGATAAAATACATTGTGAGATCTTGACTCAACAATTAGACATTCTGGCTTGGAAGTGACGTGACACTTTTGCTCACAACTCATGAGCCAGAACTATTCTTGTAAACTACCCACCACAATGAGCAGAAAGTGTAATCCTACCATGTGCCTTGAATGGGGAACCACTATAAATATTTAACCGATAGTACAAATGGCTACCTTACTCTCCCAGTCAGACAGCATGCTCTCTGAAGGCAAGACCAAACGGAGCCTCCTGCTTCTCTGGCAGAGATGCCATATTGGGTAGTTATAGCACCAGATTCAAGATAGCGATGTATTGGCTGCACCCATAGAGCTCACCAATTAGCCCAGTTTCACAGCCATTCAGGGAGTGAGTGAGGCAAAGCCCTGCTGGGGTGGCAGGGAGGGATCACAGGGAAGTGAGGAACAAGTAGTAAGACACAGAAAGGAAGCTGCTAGTAATGATCAGGACACTGATACTAACATTGTGAGCAGTTTGGTCCCCCAATGCTGGGCATTTCCACGAGTGTGTGGATGAGGGGATGGACAGCTCAATACCCATGGAGGTTCCCTGGCAGTGAATCGAGCATAATGACATTGGAAAGGTCAGCCTATGTGACATTGAGGAGCAGGTTCCAAGTGACCTTGGCTGCCCTTCTCTACATCATCACGGTTATCTCCTGAAGACCCTGGGATGGGTCTGTTATGCATGAAATTATTTGCATTTGCCTGCCTTTCTTAATTATTTTTTCCAGGCCTTTTTTTTAAGGTAACTGACAACTGTGACTTTGATCCCAACAGTTCGCCAATGAAGTGGTCAGCAAAGGTGGAGGCTCAGAGAGGTGGGAGGCTACTCAAGGCAGACTAGCTGATGACCAGGAGTCCTACCTTCCCATATCCCCGTGTGCCCACACTCACTGGGCTATTCCCCAGAGAGAGGTTAGCTTTTTCAGAAGCAGAGTGAAATAACCCCAGGCTTCTGAATTTAAGGGACACCTGATTCCTTTTCAAATTTTAAGGCATACTGAAGCTTCCCTCTGTTCAAGGACAACAGCTCAAATGGGCAGGGAAATATGGGCTGTCCAGCCAGATTGCTTTCTCTTGGCCAGCCAGGGTCCCTTTAAGATGCAAGAACTTGGAGGTAGGGAGGTCAACCATGGGCCAGTGGAAGTTTCCACACTTCGTGTGTCTCTGCTGGGGAAGGGTGGGCCCTGTTCCCACAAGCCTGAGATTTATAACTTCAGTCTGGGAGGGGTGTTGCCCTTTACTTTTTGGCACGAACAGTGATAAACAGAGCTAGGAAGAAAACTTGGAACTGGTATCCTTCAGCCTGTGTCAGGCTAACTCTTTGGTCCTTTCTCTCCGTGTGAGTTGCACACACCCACAGACACTCACACACACACGCTATGTGCACACACTCAGTTATATAATGAGACAGGATGATAGAGTAGTTTGCTTCTAGATCTCCTCAAATACTCAACCCAAATAAATTACCAGACTCCCATTGACCACATAAGGCTGCCACTTTGGTTGTCACTTGAAAATACCTTACACACACACACACACACACACACACACACACACACACACACACACTTTCAGACTTACCTGCCAGGTTCCGCAGTTGGTCAGTGGCAGAATGCAAACCTGACCTCCTGAGCAAACCTGGAAGCATTTCCAGGCTGCACCGCCCTGCCAGCGGTTATCGGTTAATGGAGATATCATCGCTCACCCCTGAGACCATCCCTGTAATACACTGAAATATTCACAGGCAAATGCTATAAGTCTTAAAGGTCCATGTGGAGATTAAACAGGAGTCAAAGATCAGCAACTAATTGGCTGGAACCTTAATTGTTGGTGGGGGGACAGTTACAGGAAGGAAGTCTGGCCCAGGTCAGAGAGCAGCGACGTGGATGTGTGTGTGTGTGTGTGTGTGTGTGTGTGTGTGTGTGTGTGTGCTAGGGGTGATAGCATAGACAGAGTTGTCATCAGATTTCTATTTAGAGGGTTTTTAAATGGTCCCATGATTTAGGGGATCTGGTCAAGGTTCTGTTCTTATGGGAAAATTATCCCACTTACTTCCATTAAAGGCAGCAGTATATAGGGGTTAAGATACAGGCCCTGAAATCAGATTATCTGAATCTAAATTCTGGTTTTGCTATTTTTACCTGTGTAACTTGGGTAAACTCCTTAACTTCTCTAAACCTCAGTTTCCTTGTCTGGAAAATGGGCATGATCAGAAAATTGCTATTATAGAGTTGAGACAGCAGAGTGCAGGGCACAAGGCTGGAAATCCGAAGTTACTATTATTCCTTGATTTTATACCTGAATTGATGTTTGAATGTGATGTAATTCACATTCTTAGTTGTCAGAGGAGGCAGGAGGGCAGCATTAGGTTCATTTGCATTCCTTCCTGTGTCTACAAGGGTGCTCCACCAGTGGAGAAGCAGGTCAGGGTGATGCAACCCTGAGAGGAACCCGAGGTTGTATGCTGGTGCTGGACAACACCTGGGATGTGGTGTCGGGAGGCCTGGGGATGGCTCTGCGTTCTGCTGCTGACAACTGCGGAACCTGGCAGATTGCCTCACCTTTCTGAGCCTCGGTGTCCTCATTTGTCACCTGATGTCCACCATATGCCAGGCCATTTCTTCTGCAGACTGTATGTTGACCCTTTTATTTCTTCCCTACACATGCTCACACATGCACATGTGCACATACATGTACGCACATGCAAACACAGTGCACCACAGTCCCATGCGCACGTGTGTAGAAACACACACCCATGAACACAGGTGTGCTCCTCTTCAGCCATCTGAATCATACCCAGTTGAAGCTCCACCTCTGGCCTCCCTGGGCCTTCCCATCTCACCCCAATTGCCTGCTCGTCTGAACCTCAATGGCAGTCCCACACAAGACTCCCTTCCATTTCCTTGTCATGTTTGGGTTGTGTGTAGTTCTGTGTTTTATGTCTCCGCATTCAGTTAATTACCTGACACTCCAGGTTCAAGGTCCTCCCTAAGACCTTCCAGAGTGTTCAGAAGTGAATACTCTGACACTCAAGCTTCAGGGCCCTTCATCAGTACAGTCATGTTTGCATATAGTTGGTGAACCCAAATATTTTAACTATAAGCTGCTTATATCACTGGTTTTTCGCCTCCAATTTAGCCCCCTGCCATACCTTCTCATTTTGATGGCATCAGAGTGGCCACTTTGGAAACTAGCTATGGGCAAGTTGAGTTGGGGGTATGTTTGGTTTAGGTTGAGCGGGATGTATTCCCATGGTGTTTAGTCACTTCTCTGTGTAATTCACTTATCACCAGCTGTCACTGTGTGGAAAGGCTTCCAGGAACAGCCTGCTGCCCCCTGTGCAGGTACATGCTCTGTCAGGCCATGAGGGTCCACCCCAAGTTGTATGGACACCTGAGCAAACATGTCCTACAGAGCCCAGCCGAGAAGTTCAAGGAGAGTGGAAGCGAAACAAGGCGTACAGCACAGAAGCTAGCTGGTGGGAAATTCCTCCATCATCAGGTATGTGACATTCTAAGCAGAGGATTCAGTTCTCATCACTGCCTCATCAAAAATGAAAGCCCTCTCTCGTCAGGATTACACTCAATCATGCAAAGTAATGCAATTATAAATGCACCATTCATTTTGTTTCCTTTTTGATGGGAATTACCGACAGAGAATTGATCAGAATCCCCGTGTTTAAGTGTCTCGCTGATTTGACAGGCAATACTGACATTGACAGAGATAACGGAAAACTCATTATGTGCCACTGCATTGAGGACGTCGATGACAATCTGGTTAGTAAGTTTCATAAATTCAAAGAGTATTTTAGATTTGTCACTGTAAAGGAGAAGTTGAAATGCCCTGAAATCTCATAGCTCATAATAAAGATACTTGACAGAGGTTTTCCCAAGGTTGATAAGAATCCTGAAAATTCACATGGCATTACCAGTGACGAATTGAAGATAAAAAGAAACCTTTTCAAAGTGTGAATAATGAAATACAAAGTTGGGCCAACTTGTTAGAGGGGAGACTGAATCATCTTTGCATTCTCTTTATAAAAATGACATTGGAAAAAATGATAGTCATTTGAAGAGATGATCAAAGAGTTGGTAGCAAGAGAGAGAGAGAGAGAGAGAGAGAGAGAGAGAGAGAGAGAGAGAACTATGGATGAGTGTCAGATAGTTATTCTACATTTTGCCTGTGGAATTAGTCAGCTTTTAAAAATTTATCATTTGCTTTGATTTCTTTTCTCTTTCTAAATGCAATTTATTTCATGTTCAAACATAATTTTGTATTTAGAATTCGTTTTTCTTCAAGAAGGCCCCCTAAATTTAAGGGACCTCTGACTCTCACAAGCTGGGTCTGTCCTTGAACCCCTTGTACCCCTCGGCCCTGCACAGAGCTCCCTTGGCCTTGGCTGCCTGCAGAAGGTTTGGATGTGGGCACAGGGGCTGGATGCCCTGTGCCAGTGGGGAATGTGGGCCTGGCTGACAACACACATCCGTGGGGACCACCTGACTCTAATTCCAAAAGGGGCAAAACTTTTGTCACTCTGCCTGTGAGGGCCCAAACCTTTCCACCAAGAGTCTCGTCAGGACCTGGCTGGGCCCTGCCAGCCCCCCTGCGTTTCCTTTTAATAAAATTTAATGTTTTCATTTTCAAAGTCCTAGAAAATCCAAACACTTTTTAAAAGCCCCGAGGAACTATAAAAATTAATAGCACAGGGATAATTTCTTTTTCAGTGGCGACTCAATTAAACCTGCCAAAGTCAGACAGTGTGATTTAAACGCACCACTTGCAGAGGGACCTGAGCGGAGCAGGCAAACACGGAATGAAACAATAATATTTACCAATTACCCTCTTGGATGTTTCCCACCCGGCTCCTTCCCCCTGGGGAGAATTTTTTCCTTCTCTCCCTCCTGTCAGGGGCCAGAGGTCAGCATCCCTAATTGTTTTCCCCTTGAATGGTCACATTGCTATCAACAAGTGACTGAACTTCTCCTCTGTGCAGGGTAATGGAAAAATACCACTGGGCTGTCTGCCCAGGGCGACAGGCCACGTGGACATCATCCCGAATGTGGGGCTGAGCTCGAATTGGAAAATGGAAGAATGGCTCCCAGCCCATCTCCGCCGGGAGCTCCAGCCAGACTAGACCTCACATTCCATGCTTAGTCCTGCCCCAGGGCACTTGCTCCTGCTGCTCCCCCTGCCAGGAATGCCCTCTCTGCTGTTCATTGAACATGTACCACTAAGCACTTCAGCCTTATATTTTCTTTGAGGTCCCTATCGAGATCAAGTTCTCTTAAGAAAGGTTTCTTGGTAAGATCCATATCCATGTCGATTTTCTGCTTAATCTCACTGCCTTCAATTCCACTGTATTGAGTCAACTATATATGATCTCAGTGCACATGGGCTGTCTGGCACTGTCCTAGAGCTTTTAACATGCGGGCTTCTCCCTCCTTCTGGACTGGAACGCTCCTTCAAGGCAGGACCTCCTCTGGATGCACTGTTGTGTGTTATTGATTGCATTTAGTTTGGTGTCCTGCATGCGCTAGACTTACTTGGTGTATTTGGACTGAAATTGAGAGTCTCAACATTATCTCCACAATGGGAGAACTTGGGCTGCAGGAAACAGGTACAAGGATTTCAATGCAGCGTGGTTCACACAGAAGAAATAAAAAATAAATTAATGTATAATTGAAAAAAGACCTGAGCTACATGTCCATCACTGGAGACTGGATAAAGAGAATATGGAACAAGATTACAGGTGTGAGAGCAGTTAAAGTAGAGGAAATGGAGGTGAATTATCAATATGTATAGAACCCCCAAACAGAACTGTTGTTTGTTAAGATACAATTTATGAAGGTTCAATGCCACATAAACCAATACTACATAGTGTTTTATGGATCCACATGAATATATCCATGTGTGAACACAGGATGAGAAAGAAATGCATGCAGTTCTTGCCAGGGTTGCCTCTGGAGAGAGAGAGTACAGGCAACGGGGAGTGGGGCCTAAGACTCTTAATTCTTTCTGTATATATTTTTTCTCATAATAAAGATCTGAAGCAAATAAGAGGATGTTAATGTTTGCTAACTATGCTTGGTGGTTACATGGGTGTCTGTGAGGAATACACTGGCAGGGTGCCCACCCAGTGGGCTGCCCCTCCTTCTGGCCCAGGCCTGGACCCCATTTCTCAATGAGGTGCAGCCACGTGGCCTCAGTCTGGCCAGCGAAGTGGGCAGGTGAGTAGGAGTGATAGATGTGACCTGTAGGCCTGGCCAGAAGCCCTAGGGCCAGAAGCCCTAGCAGCAGGCAAATCAGCCATTGATTTGCTCCCCAGGGAGCATCCACAGACTAAGCTGGACTATAAGGTACAGGATAAAGGAAGCATGAGCACTAAGCAAAGCCCAGGATGCCGGCAGGCTGAAGGTGAAGTCTCTGATGGCTGTCCTTATCCCCAGGCACTTTGCCCTTTGATTCATCTTGGCCAGCCTCCCCCATGTCCCCATAACACACTTTGCCGATTCCTGACCTGCTCCCACCTGGAATGTACCCCTAAATCTCTGCTTTCACGTATACACTCCACTGTAAAACCTTCTGCCTGGCCCAGGCACTGTCCCCATGACTCTTCACCCTCCCACTTCACTTCCTACTCCCCCTCCAGTCCTCAGAACTTTTATCTGCACTGCTTGTTTTGGCTTTCACCCCACAGTGTGGCTAACATCTTGGTGATGGGGACAATGCCTTATTTTTGTATCTGTCCAGGAGGGACCTAAGTTGACTTTTCTGTGATAAGCAGGAGGACAAGAATAACAGTCTATCTGGTGTCCTCTGTGAGTCTCATGGGCTTACAACACATTGTTCAGAACTTCCAGAGTTGAGGTAAAAGAGAACCTTCCTGGAGAGGGGTGGGGGAAAGCAGGAATGCACCCCTAGGACTGAAAGAGAGCAGAGCATGGAGGCCCCCTACAAGGAACTCCTGCAGAGAAGGCCTCCAAACCCAAGGCTGAGATTCAATCTCACTTCAGAGAAGATCAAGGATAACTCCAGCCAGGTTTTCTTAACATTGCTTAGTTCACTTCTATCTCTTCTGTAGGTTCTCCGGACAAGATCCCATAGAATGCAGGGGTGTTGTTTGTTTCAGAAGGTGGGGAGACATCAGGAATCAGCACCCTTTTTCTCAGCCAGTCTCAGGGGAGAAGGCTCAGGAGGGAGAATTAGAGGACATGACAGGGAAGGAGAGAGTTAACTGGGCTAATCCCTAAGATTTATGGGTAGAATGGAGGTGGTAATGGGGGTGTCCAGGATGGAGAGTAAGTCCTGGGGGCAATCATAGGGTCCTCATCTGTGGTATAGCAATGGCCAGGTAAGGACCTTTTGGCTTTGGACAAAGCCATTTAGCTTCCCTAAGACTCAGGTTTCTTATTTTTAGAAAAGGGATGATATAACTTTGCTGGGCTGCTGAGATTTAAATGAATAAAGTATGTGAAAGGGTTTATAAAATCTTGAGTGGTATACAAATATATGCTATCACTGTAACTAACATAATAGATGCCAAATAAATGTAGGCCAGTCAGAACGAATAGGTGATTGAATGAGTGAATGAATGAATTAAGGAATGAGCTGGGGAGGGGGCATGTGCTCACAGGTTGTATCTCTGAAAGGATATTGAGTAGGGACTTAGGGCCACACCCAAAAAGCCTCTACCCCATGACCTTGATGTTGTTGATCCTGTATCTCCTGAAGGCCAGAGTGCTTGGTCAAGCATCTTCTTTCCCAGGGGAGAACTCTTGGGCTGATACTTGGTACTTGGTACTTGCAGCTAATGGAGGGTCCTGTGGGTCCTAGCACCCCAATTAGAGTCTCAAATTGAATTTACTCAAAGGAGGGCATGGGAAACAGAGCAGTCCCTCGGATGTTAGTAATCTGGTCAAATGGCACACAGAGTGCTATGAAAGCATGTTTAGAGGATGAAGAGACAATTGCACAGGTAATTAGGGAAGACCCTAACACAAATCCAGGATGGAAATAAGTACTCTGGAGGAGAATGTAAGGATCATCCACGTTTTATATGAGAGGGCTTTGTCTATCCCACACACCGTACTTCCTACTTCCCTGGAAAATAAAATCTGAACATCCTGTTTGGACACTGAAGACTTCCACAAACTGGCCAGGTGGTCTTTCTGGTGTTTTCTCCCACTCTGGCGATCTCACAGAAACCTTCTGTCTGCTGCGTGGAGCTGAGTATACCAACCCATTTTAATGTGCCACCACCTTGTTCCTCTCTTTCTACACCTCTCTGTTCCATCCTCAGGACCCCATTCAAATCCTGTCTTCTTCCCACTGGACCAAGGGGTTAAATTTCAACTAGACCTTTTTCACTGCTCTTTCATTCCTAATCTTATGTTCAGTGCCTCTATCCACTACCCACCCCCAACTGACTTAGTGTTCCCTGATTGGCATTGTGATTATTTAAATGCCTCACCTTTATTTTTTATTTTTTGCGGTGAGCTCTCTGACAGCACTGATTATATTTAACTTCTAATTCATTGTGTCCCCTAATCCACTGAGCACAGTGCCAGACACATAAGAAACCCCCTAAATTTGATGACTGGTTGGGAAGATAGAGTCATTAGTGACCAAGTAATACTTTCTCTGTTAGTATCTGTGGCCACATGGACACTTGTGAGCAATTAGACCTTCTCATGCTCTCCAAGGTGACCACAACCTGGCTTCAGCTTCCACCTCCATTTTCCCGCCAGCCCACCCCAGTGAGGCTACACGCATTACTGGTCCCTACAGAACAGGCAGCACCTGTGCAATCCTGTGAGCTGCTGCTTGTGGCTTCTTTTGTGCTCTACACCTCAGTTTCTAACCACTTCCCTTCTGCTCCTGAGACACAAATTCACAGCCCAGTGTGGTCTCCCGGAGACCGTCTTCCTCAGAGTTATTCCTTTCTCATATCCACCTTCTCTGCACTGTGCATAGTACTCAAGCTCCCATGGTTCCACTGGGGAGGGGTGAGTATTGCCTATCTTGTCATGAGCACTTACCAGGAAGGTCTGATGCTCTGTTGTACTGTAGCAGAAAGCTGGCTGTATTCAGGTTTGCAGATATGGCATTTGAGTGGAACATGTGGGAAATGCTCTCTTTTTGTAAGAGTATTCTAAAGAATTCTCAAATGCAGAAACTTTTTATTCTTAATGTCGGCAATAGTGTGTAGGAATGTGCTCTCAGGAGAGGGAAAGTGACTCAAACAACTCCTCCATGGGTGCTTCATGTGAGCTCAACTCTCAGCAGAAGCATCATTTTTGGCATGCATGCTAAGCCCAGCCTGAGTCTGGCTATACATAGATTACATATAAGGTCGTATATAAATGGTGTTGCATAAATAGAAATTTAGAATTCCAAGCAGCAGGGAAATTACAGCAACATATATTTTCTTATTTAATCCTCACAGTAATCCCATGAGGTGCATACTATTATCTTTATTTTGCAGAAAAGGACACCAAGACATAGAACAATTACATAAACTGCCCAAGGTTACTTAGTGGGTAGATGGCTGAGGCAGGACTTGAACTCAGCTCTATTTGAAGGGCTTAGTGTCTGTGCTGTGTGGGAGGTATCTAAACCGAGGATGAAGGGTGCCCTGCCTCAGGGGTGGGGGTGGATAAGGTCCTTTCCACCTCTACAGGTCTATGTTCTTTGGAATGTTCAGGTAAACACTAAAACATGGTGGGCCACGCCCTCCGAACTCCTAAGCAATGCCAAAGATGCAATGTTGGGCAGGCAGAGAAACAGGCACAGAGCAAGGAGGGGATATTTGGTTATACCCCCCCCGACCCCCCGTTTCCTTTGCAGTTTGTCCTTGCTGTCCCTTTAAGGGTACCTAGACCTTGGGAACCTGAGCAGCTGCGCTGTCTTGATAAAGGAACGTTAAAGGGCCAAATGGAGAACATGAGCTGGAGGCCTCCAATCCGTCTCCTCGGAGCTTCTCAGCTTTTTTTGACCCACAATTAAACAAGCCCCTCTCCTGCCCCGAGAGATCTAGAGATGCTTTGAGTTTTGGTGGGAGAGGAAGTGCCGATTCTGAATTCTAAGGTCCGTTTATGAGTCCTCACCAGCCAGAAAGATGCCATTGAGCATTTCTTGCTGTAGTTCATGTGAGTAAGTCTTTTTTGTATTAGGGGGCAGACTCTTCGGTTTTCCAAACGTAAAACTACCTTATACTATTGGATATTCTTTCTCAGACCACAAATGCTACCTCTCCCCTCCCCATGGAATTTGACGTGCCCCCCTGCCAGTTGAGCATCCCTGGTCTAGCATCATCCTTATAGCTAAGAGATCAGAGATAGGAATGAATGTGGCCATAGTCACACAATGACTTATCCAGCTCCTTCACTTCAGTTCTAGCCAACAAATATTTATGGGAAAACTACTAGGTGCTGGTAAGCTAAAGTCAGCAGGTGCATCTGCATTTTTAAATCCACCTCAGGAGAAGAAACCCCACGACCAAAGGACTGAACGTGTGATGGTAGAACTTAGGTACTGGTGGAATATGTTCTTTTAGTTGAGAATCTTCTAGATATCACTAAAGTCTCACAGTACAGACAAATGTCTGCTCCATCATTGCAGAGAGGGCCTGTCCCGCATGGGCGCCCCGCTTTGAAGATGGCAAAGGGGAGGAGGCTTAGAGACCACTCCTGAAGGAACGGCATCGCTCTGTCGCCTCTCTCTTGTCAACACCCTCTTCTCCCTGGATTTGGTCTTATACCCTGCCGGCTGTTTTCTTTGTTGTCTTTTCATCCCCACCAAGTTGGGCAGAAGGGTGCCCCCCTCTTATTTCCTCCCATCACCCCCCTCCCCCCCAACCCTGTCCTTGCCAGCACAAGGTTCCATTCTTCATTAATACCATTTTAAAGCCAGCACGGAGCTGTTTTCCAGATGTGGCCATGCGCAGACAGTAATTGTGCTTTGTGATCCCTTCCAGCTGCTCCCGCCGCTTGCCAACGAACTCCCCCACCCCCACCTTGCAGCCCCAGGAGTCCATGTTTGGGGGCTGCAAATTAGGGCAAACGTTGTAAAATGATCATGTGCTACACACGGCCTGCCCCACAAGAATTATGGACTTTATAACTGAGCTAATTGGCATTAGGTCTTGCCTGAAAGGTCAACAGAGTGGCAGAGAAACAGGATCTTTGTAAATTGATCGGCTGGTCCCCCCCCTCCTTCATTCCCCCAGCTCCCTTTCCCATTTTGAAATATGGCCTACCTGCCCTGTGGAATTGCTGACTCTTGTAAATTACTGCCTTGACTGTTCGGGACTGTGACACATTGTTTCACATCACGTGGAAGGCAGTGGGATGTTGAAAGGGTGCATAATTACACCCTGCAAATTCTTCTACCAGACCACAATCCTCAGCCTTCATGCCCCTTGGTGAAGCGGGGCATTGTAACACTCTTGACCTTCACATCAAGCGTGATTGACCCAAAGGTAGCAGAGAGGCTTCGGGTTATTTATTTATTTATTGCTCCCAATATGTGTGTTCCTTTGCAATGACCTTGCCCTTCTGTTGTTTCTCAGATGGGAACACTTGTACAGCTTTTTCTTTTTCATTCTACAAATGTTTAATGAGCCCATCAGAGTCAACCGATGTTAGGAGGGAAGGAAAGTTGTCTTTCTGGAATCAGAGAAGTTATGTTTTTACCTATAAATTGTGTGGGTCTTTCAACTCGGGGTGAAATGAATCCTGATGGATTCTAAATGTCTGTGCTCCCCTTCTTCCCCCATCTGGTGCTCACTGTTTGGGGTCAAGCATTGAAAGTCCTGGTTAAAACATATATAGTATCTGGAAGGAATAACTCATTAAACTTTTGGGCTTTACCCCTCTCCCTCTTTTTCTTAGTAAGAGCCCTTGAGAATCTAATGAAAGTTGACCTCATACTGCAGATACTCACATGTATTTCGCCTACAATTTTTGGCTGTTTCTGGACCTTTCAAATCCCAAGTAGGGATCAATTCCAAGGTATGAGTCGTTGCTCAGTTATCATTATTGACACCCTAGCTCACATGAGCTTATTAGACCCTTCTAGCACAGAGGCCTGAAGAAACAGGGCGTAGGCTGGTCAATGCAATGGGAAAGGTGACAGAAGCAAAGTTTCAGTAGCCTATTTTTGGGTCACAACAGGGGAAAAGGGGGCTGAAAATCACCTCATTGAACATGCAGTCTGCAGACCTCATAAATAATGCAACGTGCATGCATCCATGTACAACCGTTTTTCAAAGGCATGCAAGTGCTGTTGCAACATGAACACTGGACTTATTTAGCAATGTGGACCTTAAGTGTTTGTCCAATTAAAAGATACTAAAATGGTAACTCTATACTAGGAGGTTATTTAATGCAAACCAGGGTCTTTGAGCTGGGAAGTTTGGGATCCCTTGGTCTATAAATCATCACCTCTCACCTGGATTATTCCTTTACTGGTAGCCTGAGCATGCTTCTCCCTGCTTCATATCCCTCTCCCAGCACTGTAGTCACGGTGGTCCTTATAGGAGGTCAGGTCCTCTTAAGCTTACATCCTCTCATGGCTGCCATGTCACTCTGAGTCAAAGCCAGCTCCTACCATGGCCTTCTGCATTGGCCTCATCTGCTACTATTCTCCCCTTTGCTCATTTCACTTTAGCCCCTAGTTGTTGCTCAAAATTCTGGACAAACTACCCCCTCATATCTTCTGTACTTGCTGCTCTCTTCTGCTGGTAATGCACCTGTCCTAGATGTTCTGATAGCTAGTCTTCTTCCCCCTTCCAAGTCACTGCCCACTCATCCACTCATCTGAGCTGCCATTCCTTCCCACCTCATCTAACACAGCCACCATCTGCCCCCAGCACTCCTGATCCCTCTTCCAAGCTTTATTTTCCCCACTCAATGCCACCTGACTTCATGTTGATTTGTGTTTATGTCTCCCCACCAGAATATCAACTCCTTGAAAATAAATGGGAACACTTGTATTGAGTTCAGAGTGTGTGATGTGCACTGGGGGACTAAGAAAGATTGAGGGAGGAGGGAAAACCACACATATGCAGGGAAGGGAGGAACATGGGGACTGGAGAGCCCAGCCCTGCTCCCTTCTCCCCTTTGTGGTAAGGGCGCTGGGAACCAGTTACCTTGTCTGTAACATGGAGAGGGTATCCATTGCCTTTATGACCTAAAAGAATTGCATGGAGCATTTGCTTGGGTCCATTTCACTCTCCTCTGTCCTCAATAATCCCCTTAGCTGCCATCTGGGGTCAGAAGGCTCTGCCTCCTGTTGGTGGCTGATCTTGACTGAAGGGGGAAATCAAGGAGATAAGGCATCATTGGGGAAGTATCTGTAGTTGCCATGGGGAGAGAATGAAAAAGTGTCATTGATAAGGGACAGAATGGGTCATAAGACCTCTTGAAGGAGTTAGGTCCACCTGGACATGACAGGGCAAGAAGAGTGGAACGGAGGTGGTTGATAGGGTGGTTGATAGGACACAGACCCTGGCTCGATGGCAGCTGGCTTGATGGGTAGTAACCCTCACTTCAGGTCCCCACCATCCTTTCTCCCACCACATGTAAACACAAGGAGGCAGTTGAGTCTCTTTCTGAACTAAAAAATCAAAAGTATCCATTACCAATGTTTCTCTGCCTTGCCCTGAATTGTCTAACATGTGGATCAAGGCCCACTTTAATTTTTCTTGTGATAGAATTGGGCTCTGAGCCCCAGTCCAGTCCATGGGCCAGATTCTAAACTAGATTCTGTCACTTGCTTCTCCTTGGGATTGGTCCTGACACTGAGGTTTCTTGAATTCATTTGGAGAGACTTCCTGTTGTGTTTGCCACTGAGAATCACTGTGGTATATAAACCCTCTTCATCCTGCCACCTTAAAATAGGGGAACCAATTGGATGGGACACAAGTAAATGATTCTTTAAGAACTCAGTTTCCCCTGATGTCACAGTGTTCTTCATCCTTTCTGCTGTGTTGCTGTGACTTATGTACTCCTCTAATTAAGGTGGACTCAGCATGCTTCCCAGCCAAATCCATCCTGCCCGGGAAACCACAGTGACATCATGAATGAATGTGGTCCCTAGATGCCAGAACCTATTGGATAAGACAGAAAACATCACCTCCATTTAGGGTCAGAGTTCACTCAGTGTCTCCAACCTGCACCTTTGACCTCCGAACCTTGAACCAGAGACTAACTAGCCACCAGCTACTGTTAACCACTCATGTTCTAGATAATTCCTCTGGAATTTAATTTCCTAGGGGATGTTGACACATGTCCCTCCTAGTCCTTGCCTACTTATCTCTGTCTGCACTCTGGCACCGGACCTTTCGAATGCCTGATCCACCATGCTGCCATGGGCCTGGCTAACTCCCTCACTCCTGTGGTAACTTCATGCTGGTAGCCCCTATGGTGGAGTGTGACAAAATATCCATGTTCCACAAAGTGGCAGTCAGATGGAAAAGTGAGCTTCCATCTCCGAGGTATAGTGTAGATGACAGTAAATGTGGGAAAACCCAGCCTAACACAGTAAGGCCAGTCTGGCAACATCTGTAGCCATCAGACACCCAAAAGTGTCAACTCTCATGGTCATCACCCTGCCCCCTTGGGCTCACCTTTCTTCTCATGAGCACAAACACACCACTATTTCCTTCTGGATATTTTCTGCTCCCCCAATGTCTTCAACTCACAGCCCCCACACATAGTCCTCAAATGGACTCATCTCCCTTTCCCTGCCTCTCCATCTAGGAGAAGAAATGCCAGAGAGCTTTCCCCAGCCTGGGCTAAAATCGAGCTCAGTCCTGATAGCATCTGCTGAGAAGGGGCCTCCCCTAAGTGTCCTGGGCACTGTTGTTCCAATAGCAGTAGATGTGTTCTCGGTGGTGAGCTCCCAGCCCTCAGGCCCCATCTGCGGCAGCTCTGTGCTTTGAGCATCACACTGCAGCTTTTCCTTCAGAGGTTTTCACAAGTTCAGAGCAGTCTTGGGTATTGGGGAGTTGAAATTATTTTTACCCATGTGCAGCTGAAATAGCCATCTGCCATCACACCGCCCAATTCCTCACTGTTGAAAATCCATCTGGAGTTCTTCTTTCTTAATTCTCCAGATTTAAAAAAATTAGTGTCTTGGTGCAATGGAAGGTGTCATGTCTCCATGTGTTTTCTGCCTACGGCGGAGCCTGTCCTAGGGTAGAGGGTACATTTATGGCTACTTGTTGCTTGGTTTAAGCCATAGTGATTAGTTATTGGCTCTAGACCCATGATTGTCCCTTTCTCTAGGAATGTATATCTTTCTGAATTTAAATATAATCCAAATCCCAGCTCACATCACCTCTTCCACAAGGCCTTCCTAATTACTCTAGCCCCACTTTTCTGACATCTCCATGGTGGAAATGAACACCTCCTTAGCACATAGTTCTTCATTTTCTTCCATTTGCCTCGGCTGTGTTGGCTTTGTACCTCTTAGTTCATGACAACTGGGACTGTGCCTCATGTTCAACTTGCAGCTGCCACAGAATCCAGCCTGTAGGGCCCTCAATAAAGTGTTGGAATATCCTTTAACTCATTTTCTTCCTTCATGGATCTTCATATCCTTCCTTAAACAGTTCAGATTTTCACCACACTCCAACTCCTATAATGTCAATTAAATTGTCCAGATTCAATATAGTGCAACATTCTTTCTGCTTTGCCAAAGGTCTCCATGAGCACTAGAGTGGGGGATTAGTAGCTCACACCCTATTGCCTACATGATGACCAGCTCAAGGAGATGCTCAATGAATGGTTTTGATTTAAATTAAGATGCTTCTGATGGTGGAAACTTTCAATTAATAAGCATCTACTAGAATCCTAATAAATGCCAGGCCCTTTGGCAGGCACTGGGGATTGAGTGATGAGTAAATCATGGATCCTACCTTCAAAGAGCTCATAGTAGAGTGGAGGCGATAGGTGGGGGGACACATCTGCATTTGAATATGATTTCAGAGGAGGGAGAGAAAAACTCATTATGGGATTTTAAAACTTTGAGATTTGAACTTGAAGTTTCAGGAAGAGGATGCACAGAGGCATGGAAGTGGGAACAGTCTGGTGAATCCAGGGAGCACCATGGTTCTGTGCGGCTGAGGCATAGGAGACGTGGGCAGTGCTGAGAGGTCGGCCTGGAAAGCAGGAAGCCAGGGTGCGAGCCCTACCCTGCTCAGCTGGAGACTCCCATCCAGGTTTCCTGGGTCATTTGTTACGATGGCAATGCGTGCATTTATCTAAGCTTCTCTTTGGTAATGACATCTGTGGGTTGTCTTCCTCTAGCTCGATTCACCTCACATTGTCCATTTCCATCTTTCTATATAGGATTTGGTGTCATTGATATCCCTCAAGCTCCCTCAATTGTCCTCAGACCCCTTTAAAAAATAAGACACATGTGGAAAAGTATTTGGAAACTAGAAATTTGGAGATATAACTATCTCCTACCTCCAGGACTTTGGACAATTTCTTTAACTCCTCTGAGCCTCAGTCCTTTCACTGGAGAGTAGGGAAAATAGCACCAGACCCATCCACTACATTGGTGGCCGTAAAGCTCAACTATAACAATAGATGTAACAGAGACTGGAAACACAGAAAGCTCAGCCCAAATGCAAGGGCAGATTACCCTGATGGGAGGAGACAGCCGCTCCTTCCTCCCGCAAAGACTCCCTCGCCAGGCTGTACCAACTTCAGTAGGGCCCCTTGGTCTCCCATAGCAACTTGCCTTCTCATCCCACTGGCATTTTTGCCTTCACATAAGGCAGCTCTTGCTCATTAGGCATAACAAATTACCCACGCTCCACTGGGGTATAGATGGAAATCTGTGAGGTAGAATAGATTTCTTCCCCTCTGCCTCCCTCCCTCTCCCTTTTCATGTTCACAAGTGTCTCCGGAACAAGCTGTCTCCTGTCTGGGGAGGGCAGAGGCGAGGCCCCGCAGAGGCGTGTGCAGGATTGGAGGAGGCAGCTGCTCCAGCCTTTTCCCCAAATGCTTCCTGCAGTTTGGCTGGCTCTGGCCCTGCCATGCTTGTAGCACATCTGAATCTCTGTTGTTTGCATAAATTGTGAGCCCAGCACATCTTAGCCTTCATTGGAGGCATCCTAGTTTATTGGCTCCAGGTATCCATTGAGGGCAGAGCATGGATGGACCAGAAGACAAGCTCCCATTCCTTGAAGTACTCCAATCTAGAGAAGGTGAAGAAGCCCTTGTAGTCACATTTCCAGCCCTTGGAATTTGACTTTCACTCACATCCCATTATTGACATAATGCATAGCCCAAATCCTGGCGTGAAGCAGAGGGAATTGGTAGCCTGGAAGGAAAACGCAGAAGCCAACCTTTGGCACGATTATGAGATGATCAAGAGTGCTTCTCTCTCCATTCTCTGGGGTCCCTTTTCACCTTCGTGTAGGTACATGGGGCCTTTGCCATACCCACTGCAGATGCCCAGCATGCTCTTCAGGCCTGTGCCCACAGTCTAGGGTCCTATGCTTTGGCTCCATTTAAGTCACCATCAAGGAGTGGGACGATCACTAAATGATGAGCTGGAGATCTGCTTTCCACTTGTAGGCTAAGTGCCATCACCCGTCCATGCCTCAGCTTGGGTACAATAAGGGCTCTGAATTGGGGTGAACTGACCCCATCTAGCTCTAAAGCTTATGAGTCTTTGACCTGCTTCCTCTACTATTCTTTTCTCCTAATCAAAAATTATTTTTCCTCTGGTCATTTCCCTTGGGATCTTGGCCTTCACTGAAGGAAATCTTGTTCAGATGCTGTTGGGAAAACTAATGTGGTGGTGGTGAGGGCACAAAGGTTTCTTCAGGCTGCTGCAGGCAGCCTCAGGCCCACCCTCTCACCCCCATTCTCAGCCCTGAGCCTAAGATGACACCACATATCAGACCTGCTTCCTCCTTTTTGCAAGCTCCCAGTGGACACCTGTCCCTGAATTCACTGCTCTCTTGGCTCATTCTCTCATTATGACTTTGGTGACCCTGCCTCTCAGGAACAGATTAGAGAGTTCCCTGACACCGGAAATCAAGTTGGCACCAGGATGAGCCCTTAGAAGGTTCTTCCTAGTAATCTTTTGAATAATTGATTAGTTAAAAAAGACTCCAATTTCTGGGCTACAAAGTCTTATTTGAATCCTACCTACCCTGTCTATCTTTCAGTCTTCCCCTCTTCTGTCTGCTCTGGGACAGTTCCCTGACACCGGAAATCAAGTTGGCACCAGGATGAGCCCTTAGAAGGTTCTTCCTAGTAATCTTTTGAATAATTGATTAGTTAAAAAAAGACTCCAATTTCTGGGCTACAAAGTCTTATTTGAATCCTACCTACCCTGTCCATCTTTTAGTCTTCCCCTCTTCTGTCTGCTCTGGGACAGCCCTTTGGTTCTTACACCTAATCCAGACCCTCCTGGCTCTCCTAGACTTCTCATTACCCACCTGCTATGCATCCTCTGTTCTGCAAAGTCCCTCTTCTACAAGAAGTCTTCCTGGGCCCCATCAACACACAGTGTATGTCAACTTTTTTTCTTGATTGAAACCCCTCACAGTTATATATACATTTTACAAAGCATTTTCATGAGGTCATCTCATTTTATCATCCCATAGACATTATCATTCCCAGTTTAAATGTGAGTAAACTGAGGGTCAAGGCTGTCACCAGAAGGCTGACAGAGGGCAGGACAGGGAGTCAAATGCAGCCCCTGGGTTCCAAGCTAAGAGCTCTATCAGTTATAACATGGGCTGTGAAACTCACGCATCTGGGGAGTTTGTGGGCATTCCCATTGGCTGGCTCAGTTTATTCCAGAGCATCTTAGTTTATTCTGTATTCTGAAGATACCTGAGGAAAGGGAAGAGTTTCTGCAGGATAAGACAGACTGGGAAGAGAGTGTAGGAAAAGGGGGATGGGGAACGAGGCATCCGGAATTTCAAGGACACAAAGTCAGGCTTCAAATGTCTCGGAGAAAATAGTCTTAGAGCAGACATGTTAAGGGTGGGGATCTGGCCCTCTAATGTTCAAAACAATGGGTCTCTAACCATGATGAAGACCAGGAAAAAAATCCTTTGTGCTTCTTAAACCAAAATCAACAAAGATCTTACTTTTTTTTCCCTGCGTTTGCTTTGCTCAGATGGCAATATTCTTGGCTTTGTAACTAGTGTGAACGGGTTGCTCTGGTAGCTGCCTCTATTCCAGACAAGAAGAAGCCCTGGACCTCTTGACCTGCGTCCTAATCAGGAACAGATTAGACAATGCCTCCTTCTCAGTTTGGCTCGAAAGGTCCAGGGACCAAGATAGGAAATGGATTAGTTCCTGGGTTGAGAAGGCTGGGCATGGTCTGGTATGTCCCTTTGACCAGTAGCAAGAGCAGCCAGCCTGCAGGGAGGAATGGGAATTCAGGTAGATCTTGCTTTGAGGACATCTAAAAACATCCAAGCGAATAAATAAAATTGCCTATCATTGAGAGCTTAATATATGCGTGGCACTATGCAAAGAATTTACATAAATTATCTCGTTTGTATCTCCATCACAAACTCATGAAGTAGTTTCTATTATTGTTCCCATTATACAGATGAGAAAACTAAGGCACAGAAGTTTTAGTAATATGTCCAAAGTCAATAACTAGTCAATGGTAGATCTGAAATTATCTGGCATCAAAGTCAGGCATAACTATTTAGCTCTTTGGCCTTTCAGGGTTCAGAAAAGATTGTTTTTTCTTAAAAGAACCTGCCCACCAGGCTCCTTTGCAAAGCAAGAGCTCTCCTGTTCCAGTGATGCTGACTGCGTTTCCAGAGCCTGTCAGAGGGGAGACAAGTCAGGCAAAGGCAAGAAAAGGCTCCGCCCAGTGCTTTTAGAGATGCAGTTTGATTTGATTCCCTTCAATGCCATTTGACCCAATTGAACTCAGTCCCCATGTATTCTGTACTCATTGTATGTCAGGCAGCTTTCTGTCATGGGGATTCTCAAGTGAAGCCAAGTCAATCCAGAAATAATTTTCATAAACTTAAAAGTTTGGTTTGGTTAATCTTTGATTCAGCAATTCTTCTAGGAACTTATTCTAAGAACATGATCTTGAATGCCTAAGAATATTTGCTATGAAGATGCTCCTCTTTGTTTTTTAAGCAGTAAAAGGCAATCCAAGTGTCTCAGGGCTAGGGACAGGCATTGGATGTGTCTTATACAGGTGGTGATAGCTGTAAGGACACAGTGACTAGTCTGGCAAGAGTGAAACCAGTCAGTACAGTATCTTTAGTTCCACCAGGAACATGCCAAAGGTTGCCAAACTGCCTCAGTTATATTTTTACAGCACCCTTAGGCCAAAATAAATGTCTCATGTAAGTATATATGTCCAAATAAACTAATAAGTATTTGTGTCTTAACAATTTAGTAGCTGTCTGAAAAAATATTACACATATATTGAAAGAAAAATAATATATTTCATTCTTCAATAATCATAATTAACTACAAATGAGATGTGTGTACCTGGTGGGGATTGTACTTTTACTCAAACCTTGGAATCAGATTGGACACCTCCAACCTCATTTCCTGTCTCACGGTGATTTTTGCATGATACTTTCTTTTTAACACAGCACCAATAAAAACCCAGCTTTGCCAATATCATATGTGGCTTGGTCTAATGTTGAAACTTTGAACTCCATCAAGCTGGTAGTTTGGGCAATATTTGACAGTATTGAGTATCAGAGTATGTTCCTGGATCATTAAAAACATCCTGCGATGCTCTTGTGGGTTCCCTGTGGTGCACCGGGGTTCCATGGCACACAGTTTGAGAACTGCAGAAATATGATCTCTTCCATTTTGCTGAAACAAACTTCCTTCTTTGTCTCTTTTGGTCTAGCTTTTGATGGACATGTGATTATAAGAAATGTTTCACTTCTCTCTTGATTGTAGCTAAAGAAAATCCGCCCAAGAGCATGATAAGTAGCAACTGATCTTCAGCCGCCATTTCAGGGAGGCCATAGAGCATAATGGGGACTGAGGCACATAGAGAGCTCAAGTTCCATCTAAAAAGGGCAGCTTCCACTCAGCTCTATCCAGGTCACATGATAGAAATGTGGCATTATCATTTTTTAAGAAAAGCAGAAAATATAGACTTTTATGTGAAGTCTCCCAATGTACAGATATTGGCAACTAATTCCAACATACCATTTATAAGTATTGGGTATGTCAATACTATTCTGCACACGCAAAAAGCATGTCTATAGGTGGTGTTTTGCCTGAGAGTCACCAGTTTGGGACACATAATGAGTTATTATTAACTATTAAAATGACAGTATTGATAAATATGTAATCACATGGGAAAATGTTCACTATACGTATATTAAGTAAGCAAAGGTAACTAACAAAAATCATGGTATCATTTTTATGAAAGCTACTTCTGGGTAGTGAGAGGACTAAAGAATATATAACCAAGTGGTTAAAATCATTATTTCTGGTCAGGGAATCATGGATGATTTAACTTTTTTTTGGTTCTCTAAGTTATTTTTACAATAACCACATGTTGCATCCATCTTTTTGTTTTGTTTTATATTCTTTTCTGAAAAACGAAACTTAGAACAACCAGTGCTATGAATAAGACATTATTAGGCACAAACACCAATGCAAATCAAAGTCATATAAGAGATGATCTCTTGCTTTTGTAGAAGCTTATTAATGAATGGGAGAGAGACACCACATATTACCAATGATGTGTTAATTGGGAAAACGAAGGACAGAATTGCATGACTATACTTATATCTAACTTGCTTCAGGGGCTCAGAATAGCAAGGGGATTGGAGGGTGGAATGGCCATGGAAGGAAGCTGTAGGTGGGGTTCCCAAGACCACTCCCAGGTTCAATGGTTCAGGACTCAGCATAGAGCTGTATCCATGGCTAAAATTTATTACAGCGAAAGGACACAAAGCAAAAGCAGCAAAAGAAACAGGCACACAGCAGTCTGGAGGAAACAGACACAAGCTTCAAGAGTCCTCTCCCAGTGGCGTCACACAGGACATGCTTCATTCCTCTAGAACTGAATGTGATGACACAGATGCAGTGTCCTCTTCCAGGGAAGCTCATTAGAAACACAATGCCCAGTGTTTTCATTGAGAGCTACAGACACGCTCCGCCTAGCCTAGCACGGACCTGAATTCCGGACACCCAGAGAAGCAAGCAGTTGCTCAGCATAAACCACATTGCTTGCACACACAGTTCAGGCACAGGGAGCCCTGCTGACCAGTTAGGGAACAGGGGAACTTTCCTGAAATCCGAGTTCCCAGACACCTGCCTTGCAAGCAGGCCTTCCTACAGGGGGCAGCCTCAGGCCTGCTATGTTACCTAGTTTCTGCACAGAAGCCTTCAGGGGGAGGAGAAATGCAGAGAGAAAAAGGGGAAGTGTTCCCTGTGTGGCCCATACTCACAAAACCAAACCTCTTTCAGGAATCAGAGAATCGTAAGATTCCATGAAAATCATCTAGACCAGTAATTTCCAAGGGGAAAGCATACACCACTAGTGGTTGGTATGCAAGAATATTTTAGGCCATCTATGGGTGACTATTTCATATTTTAATGCTCATATATTTATTTTGATTTTGTTATATATAATAGAAACTTAATAATATAATATTTTATATTATAGATATTACGTGTATGTGTGTATATATGTATCTCTATCTAGCTATCTGTCTAGCCACCCATCATCTTTGTAAAACCCTGACACCATAGGTATTATTAAGGTAAGGCTAATATTTAAAAAACGTGGGTCAATTTAAAGACAAATAGCAAGGAATAAATACATTTAAAATAATTAAAATTAAACAAAAATATGAAATAATATTAAATGTTAAATAAATAACAGCCCTGGGGTCCAAATGGTGAGCAAATGGCTGATGCGATTAGTCCACCCCTTCTCACTTTAGAAAACTCACTATCACATTTTTGCTTTCATTCTGAACTCTCCTAGTTTCATATACTTCACCTAGAAAGTAAGGGATTTAATCTAAACCTGTAGGGTACCTTATAGATCTACTAGACAGTACCCACTGATTCTATGAGATTGAGCAATGTAGGTCAGTGGGGAAAGAGCACAAAACACCACTGCCTCCAGCATGGCCTTGGATCCCAATGCTCTTTGATTCCCATTTGTACTTATCCTATGAGAAGGCCCCACTGTGCTGTAAGGTATCCTGAGCTCATGTCCCTCCCAATCCAGAGGCTGCGATGAGACATTGCTCCTTCTCTCCCAGCCCCAGCCCTTCCTCTCGTCACTCTCTTTCACATTCTATTTCTTGCCTCTTGGACTGCAACCTAACTGAATTCCTGATTCTTAACTTCTTAACCACAAGGGCCTCATGGAGTTTCTGCTGTGTGCTCAGCTCTGCCAGGTGCCAAGATGGAAAAGAAAGGAAGACGCCCAGCCCTGGCTGTTAGGGAGCTTCCATTCTGGCAGGGTAGATAAGGCCTCTGAGTACCACTGGGCTTACCAACTCCCCAAGTCAGCCTCTGACCCACCCTGAATGTGGTTTGTTTGGGACAGACACTGTATGAGGTCAAAGGAGGCCTCTGGGCGATGGGGGAAGGGCGGGTCAGAGGATATGGTCAGAAGGAAAGGAGCAGTTGTGGAGACCAGAGTGAGCAAAAGTCTGAGGAAAGATACAAGGCCGGCCAAGGGGAACAGGAGGAGAGCCCAGGTGGGGAGTGGGGTGGGAGGGGGCAGAGGGGTTGCTTCACTCTGCAGTCTTTACCCTGCTATTAAATTTGAGGAAGCAAAATGGGTGTAGCAGCCAACCTGCCCCCTCAGTCACCTCATCAGACACGAATTGCCCAGGATTAAAAAAGAAAAAGAAAAGGGAAAGTCCTCATTATATGGTTGGAAATCCTCATACCAGAGATAAAATTTTATGAGTTGCCTATTGCTCAACACCCCGTATTTTTGACATCCCCCGTTTCACATACAGTATTTTAAACACATGAGACACAGACATTACTGTGTGTTTTATTTTTTTATTTTTTTACCCTTTTTTTTTTTCTTTCTGTCATGGCTTAGTGGGTAGCTCTGAAGTTTTTAATACTGAAGGGCCCATTTCATGTTATTTATTACCCTGCTTGCGTGAAAGCTGAGGCCTATAAATCGTCAACACAGGCCGTCTAATTCCAGCAACGGCAAAGCTTCGTCACATGTAATTAAAAGATCCCAAAGCCATTGGAATGTAATGGATTTGGAAATGACACCATGGGGGCACGGGGAGCAAGCCCAGGAAGAGGCAGCCGTATTTCAAAGGCTCTCCTGCATGGTCTGGGATCAATGGGGCTGCAGGCTGGGCTCCAGCAGGGGGGCTGCCTGGGGATAGAGGCAGGGTCTGGATTTGATCTGATCCTCAGGTCTGAGGCCACACCATTACATTTCCCACCTGCGGGAGGTGCACCCAGCCCTCGGCCTCACGAGCTCCTTCAGCCGGGCCTGCTGAGGTGCCACCTCTGATAGTAGTGAACACCCATGCCCTGGAGGGAGCATTTCTAGAAGCCCACCTCACAAACAGAGCCCAAAGCCAGGAGGAAGACTGGAGGGGTCTTCACAGTACAATGGTTCTCTTATTCTTGGTCCCCAACTTTCTCCCTGAAGCTGTTTCTGAATGTTCTAGACCCTCCATGGCTGCTTTTAAATGGCTCCATATTTTGCTATGAGGTTTCCTGGAATCCCCATATCCACCCAGAGTTCACTGCTTCCCCCTTTGGGCTCCCAGGGCACCTGATCTGTTCAGTTTGGGAACATGAGATGGTGCTGGGTATGGTTATTTGCTTACTTGGCTGCCTTACCATCCCTGAGAACTCTTCAGGGACAAGCACTGAGTTTAAGCTGTCTCTGACGCCAGTGACCTTACACAGGCCTGTCACATAGTAGGTAATCAGCAGCTATGTAGCAGAAAGGAGGAGACAGAAGATTAAAAAAGAGAAAAGAAACAAGCAAACAAAAAAGACAAAGGGAAAGAAGGAAGAAAGGTAAAAAAGAAAGAAGGAAGGAAGGAAAGAAGGAAGGAAGGGAGATCTCATTCTACTTCATGGTTTAAATAATGTAAAAACAAAATTCCAAGATGAACCCCAGTGATATCCACTTCCTGGTATTCATATTGTGTACCTGCCACATCATGCCAGGGTTGGTAGTTGTGACTAACAGCATATGGCAGAAGTACGGCATGCCACTTTTGAGATTAGGTTATAAAAAAGACTGCAGTCTCTGTCATTCTTTCCTCTCTCCTTTTCTCTTGAGCTATTTGCTCTGGGGAAGCAAGCTGCCAGCTGTGTGAGCAGCCCTGCAGGGCGGCCCACAGGTCAGGGAACTGAAGCCTCTGGCTAAGAGCCAACCAGGAACTGAGACCTGGCAATCAGGTGATGGGCTTAGAAGTGGATTCTCCAGCTCCGGGTGAGCCTAGCAATGACTGCAGACTCACTGAGCTGCTCCCAGATTCCTGCCCTCAGAAACTGTGTGAGTAAATGAGTGTTATTTTAGGTTGCTAAGTTTTGGAATAATGTACCCCACAGTTATAGATAACTAAACGCCATCTATATGTTGATGGACACCAAATTTTTATTTCTTATTCAGAACTCTCTGTTGAATTGTATATCCAACTGCCTCCTTTCAATCTCTGTCCTACATCCCAAACTGAACTCCTGATCATTCTTTCATTTCAGTTGGTGGCAACACTTACCTGGATGCCAGCTGTAGCCTCCTATTTGCTTTCTGTCCCCTCCCGTGGCCACTGCAGTCTATTTTCTACAGAACATCAAGTGACGGGCCCTGCTAAGGCCAGGACTCAGGGAATGCATTTGCTGCTATGACTTTGCCTGCCCAGGAATCCCTCAGCTTCACTGTTCTCAAAATCTAGCAAACCTGGATCTTCTTACGTGTGTGTGTGTGTGTGTGTGTGTATTTTGCTGCTATTCACATCCAGTCACTCTGCTTTTTACACTTTGTCATGGGCTGAATTGTATCTCCCCAAAAGATCTGTTGAAATCTCAACTGCTCAGTACCTTAGAATGTGACCTTATTTGGAAATAGGATTGTAGCAAACCTAATTAACTAAGTTAAGATGGGGTCATACTGGAGAAGGGTGGGCCCTTAATCCATTTAGACTGTCCTCTCAAGAAGACAGAGACACACAGAGAGAAATAATATATAAAGATAGAGGCAGAGATTGAAGATATACATCTACAAGTCAAGGAATGACAACAATTGCTGGTCATCACCACAAGCTAGGAGAAAGGCATGGGTTGAATTCTCTCAGTGCTCTGAGAAGGAACCAACCCTGCCAACATCTTGATTTCAAACACTTAGCTTCCAAACTATGAAAGAATACATTCCTATTGTTCTCAACCACTTAGTTTGTGGTACTTTGTTATAGCAGCCCTAGGAAACTAACACACTTTGTGCATTCAACTTCAAGACCATCCCACTTGTGCCTCAGAATCTTCTCTCAACATTAACAGACTATTAGGACACACCATCTTTGGCTCTTTCCAGGGTGTTTTCCCTCTTACACACAATACAATGAATCTCATATCCTCCAAGAAGCCCTCTGGGACAGCTTAAAAAGTAGAAAATCAATGGTTTTAGCAGCCCTGTATTTGAAGGTTAAAGTCTAGAACACCTGGCTTCTTTACTCACATTTAGTGTGTAATCTATTGGCTTAAGAAAATGTAGACAGTCTATTTTATTCATTTGTTCTTGACTTGCTCATTCATGACCATATTGTCTCTCTGATTAAATCTCTCAGATGACAAAAAGCAGATCTGTCTCTTTTAATGCCTATAGCTCCAAGTTCAACTATGCTAAAGAAAACAGACGCATGTTGCTGGATAAGGATGGTTTAGTAAGTAGGGGGCTGGTTCACTTCCCTTCTTTTCTTATTTTATAGATGAAGAAACTGAAGCCCAGACAGGAAGAGCGACCCCCAAAAGATGAAGAACTACCAAACATTTATATTTTGCCTCCATATATAATTGTTAACACTGAGGCTTTCATTCAAAGTCAAATAGTTGGGAATATATCCCCAGTCCTTGTACAGTCATTGCTGACCACGGACTCAGAGCTAGGTTAAAATCCCAGCCCCATCACTATTTATACGATCTTGGGAAAGTTATTTAACCTCCCCTAGCCTCAGATGCCTTATCTGAGAAATGAGGATCGAAGAATAGATCTCAAAGAATTTCACCGAGGAACTGAGCCTGTGTACTGTGGCATATCAAGAAACCTAATGTCTTAACTTTTATTCCCATCACATACTCCAGACTAGAAAAAGGTAGAAACAAATTATATTTTCAACAAAATCTTTGTCTATTTGTCACATTCAGCTCAAGTTGGAAAAGTTGTCAGAAATAATAGAAGTGTGAAAAGTAATCTATCTCAGCCTTGTCATTAATAGCAAGCGTTACACAGTGCTAGCGAGATCCTTCATCAGCAAACAAAGGCCCGTGATGTTCACTAGACTAGACTGAGAATAAAAAGAAAATGGAAATCTGACATTTTGGAACGGTTTCCAGAAAACTGGATCATAAACAGGAGGTGCTTTCTGGTTGCCTCTTTGTGAGGATCAGATATCATAGCAGGTGGGAGAGTGGACTAGAATTACAGACACGAAGCAAACCTTGGGTCTCACTAACTGGCTAATTCATTTAACCAGAATGCCTTATTTCCTGAGAGTCTCAGTGAATTCAGATTTTACAAAATGCTAATATTTTAAGGGTAGTTTTTTCTTTGCATCAATGGTTGCCAGGATATCCTGTGGTGCAGTGAATAGCATATTAGGCTGAAAAATTGTATCAGGATTTAGTCAAATAGTTGGGAATATATCCCCAGTCCTTGTACAGTCATTGCTGACCACGGACTCAGAGCTAGGTTAAAATCCCAGCCCCATCACTATTTATACGATCTTGGGAAAGTTATTTAACCTCCCCTAGCCTCAGATGCCTTATCTGAGAAATGAGGATCGAAGAATAGATCTCAAAGAATTTCACCGAGGAACTGAGCCTGTGTACTGTGGCATATCAAGAAACCTAATGTCTTAACTTTTATTCCCATCACATACTCCAGACTAGAAAAAGGTAGAAACAAATTATATTTTCAACAAAATCTTTGTCTATTTGTCACATTCAGCTCAAGTTGGAAAAGTTGTCAGAAATAATAGAAGTGTGAAAAGTAATCTATCTCAGCCTTGTCATTAATAGCAAGCGTTACACAGTGCTAGCGAGATCCTTCATCAGCAAACAAAGGCCCGTGATGTTCACTAGACTAGACTGAGAATAAAAAGAAAATGGAAATCTGACATTTTGGAACGGTTTCCAGAAAACTGGATCATAAACAGGAGGTGCTTTCTGGTTGCCTCTTTGTGAGGATCAGATATCATAGCAGATGGGAGAGTGGACTAGAATTACAGACATGAAGCAAACCTTGGGTCTCACTAACTGGCTAATTCATTTAACCAGAATGCCTTATTTCCTGAGAGTCTCAGTGAATTCAGATTTTACAAAATGCTAATATTTTAAGGGTAGTTTTTTCTTTGCATCAATGGTTGCCAGGATATCCTGTGGTGCAGTGAATAGCATATTAGGCTGAAAAATTGTATCAGGATTTAGTCAAATAGTTGGGAATATATCCCCAGTCCTTGTACAGTCATTGCTGACCACGGACTCAGAGCTAGGTTAAAATCCCAGCCCCATCACTATTTATACGATCTTGGGAAAGTTATTTAACCTCCCCTAGCCTCAGATGCCTTATCTGAGAAATGAGGATCGAAGAATAGATCTCAAAGAATTTCACCGAGGAACTGAGCCTGTGTACTGTGGCATATCAAGAAACCTAATGTCTTAACTTTTATTCCCATCACATACTCCAGACTAGAAAAAGGTAGAAACAAATTATATTTTCAACAAAATCTTTGTCTATTTGTCACATTCAGCTCAAGTTGGAAAAGTTGTCAGAAATAATAGAAGTGTGAAAAGTAATCTATCTCAGCCTTGTCATTAATAGCAAGCGTTACACAGTGCTAGCGAGATCCTTCATCAGCAAACAAAGGCCCGTGATGTTCACTAGACTAGACTGAGAATAAAAAGAAAATGGAAATCTGACATTTTGGAACGGTTTCCAGAAAACTGGATCATAAACAGGAGGTGCTTTCTGGTTGCCTCTTTGTGAGGATCAGATATCATAGCAGATGGGAGAGTGGACTAGAATTACAGACATGAAGCAAACCTTGGGTCTCACTAACTGGCTAATTCATTTAACCAGAATGCCTTATTTCCTGAGAGTCTCAGTGAATTCAGATTTTACAAAATGCTAATATTTTAAGGGTAGTTTTTTCTTTGCATCAATGGTTGCCAGGATATCCTGTGGTGCAGATTGCTTCTTATCTGAAGCACTAGTTTGGCCCTAGTTTTTTTTTCATTACTGGATTTTCTGGTTAGTTTCTTTATCTTCCCAAGCAAATTACAAGCTACTTGACTCAGTATCAGGTGATACTTTCCTCTATGCCCCCACAGTGCCAAGCACAGTTAGCCTTGGTAGGAATGTCTGGTAGTGTCAACCTATTGGTTAGAACAGCCCATCTCCCAATTAGGCACCAGAATTAGAAATTGACATTTTATTGCAATGTCAAAGCATCCTGACAATGATTGCTAGTCTTGTCACACATGGTACCCTCAGATTACACCAACAAAAAGGATTTAGAAAAAAAAGATATTTTTTAATTGATTTTAGAGAGGAAGGGAGAGGGAGAGAGAGACAGAAACATCAATGATGACAGAGAATCATTGATCGGCTGCCTCCTGCACACACCCTACGTTTAATCATAGATAGTTGTCAAGGCTTAGAGAAGGTTAGATATGGAGAATTAGAACTGAGAGTGGGTAGGACAGCCATTAGTATTAGGAAAAAATGCTGCTGATAATGTGAGATGAAAAAGAAAAACTCTTTAGGTCCAATAGAATGACATTATATTAGGGCAGTTCTCAAGGAACTTGGTAGAAAATACAGAGATCTACATATATTTTTCTACATGTATATATTTTTCTCTTTCTTCTTGCAAAAAAAGGAATAAATTAATTGGGTAATTTATGTAATATTGCTGCTGTTGCTAGTTTTAGGTGGGAACTTGTCCTCTTGTTTTTCTCTTAAGCTATTTCAACAACGTCATCTATAACAAGTAATACCTCTAAGGGGATATGCTGTTAAGATTTTAAGAGATGAAAAATGAGACCATCAAGGTGACTTTTCCCCCTAATCATCTCGTCTTGGATTTGCCGGTGTTGTCTCTTCAACACTGAGAGGTGCCCTATAAGGACTCAGGATCCTATTGTTCATCAGAACATGGACCAATCTGCCGTCCCGGAACAGAGAGCCAAGCTGTCTTTTCTTGGAGGATTCTTGGGAACAGATACTAGCTGATCTCAGCTCTGCCATTCACCAGCTGCATGAGCTTGGGCAAGACATGCCCCTCCCTGGGCCTGACTTTCCTGATCTATAAAATGAAGGCTTTGGTAGATTATCCCTCAGAACATTGCAGCTCTGAGATTTTATGTTTATAACTTTCCATTGTTATCCATCCTGCATCTATTATTCTGATTTCAAGAATCTTCTTCCTGTCCAATATCTCCTCCTCTGATTACATTTCCTCTATTTGTGCTCTGTGTGGGGTCATGGCAAACTTTATAGCAATTCCCTCCTTGCCTGTAAAGTTTCTGTTCCAGATAATCATAAAAGATTGAGAAAGTTAAAACCCACCCCTTTAGCCTGGCCTATAAGGCCTGTGTAATCTCGCTCCATTCTGCCTGTCCACAATGCATTTATTTCCCCTTCCCCTTCTGCACGAATTTTCTGTTACAGCTAAATCAGATATTCTATCCACCTCCTCCTCTTTACGGCTCAGTTCTCTAATATTATCCACCTCGTGACTCTTTGCTGACCTCTCAACTTCACTTCAATATTGCTTCTTATCTGAAGCACTAGTTTAGCCCCAGTTTTTTTTCATTACTGGATTTTCTGGTTAGTTTCTTTATCTTCCCAAGCAAATTACAAGCTACTTGACTCAGTATCAGATGAGACTTTCCTCTACGCCCCCACAGTGCCAAGCACAGTTAGCCTTGGTAGGAGTGTCTGGTAGTGTCAACCTATTGGTTAGAAAAGCCCATCTCCCAATTAGGCACCAGAATTAGAAATTGACATTTTATTGCAATGTCAAAGCATCCTGACAATGATTGCTAGTCTTATCACACATGGTACCCTCAGATTACACCAATAAAGAGGATTTAGAAAAAAAAAGATATTTTTAATTGATTTTAGAGAGGAAGCGAGAGGGAGAGAGAGACAGAAACATCAATGATGACAGAGAATTGTTGATCAGCTGCCTCCTACACACCCCCTACTGGGGCTTGAGCCCACAACCTGGGCATGTGCCCTGACTGGGAATCAAACTGTGACCTCCTGGTTCATATGAGTCGACCCTCAACCACTGAGCTACGCTGGCTGGGCAAGAGAATTTTTTTTTTTAATTCCCTTCAGCTGGATAGGAAATCCCAGTGACTGTAAACCATGAGGGGTCACTGTTGGGAAAAGAATGGTTGTACAGGCTAAAATTTGCTATACCGAAGACCCTCCCTGCATAAACCAAATACTTACATATGCAATATCAGTTTATTTTCTCTGAAACTGTCTCTCATATAGGAAAGAACATCTCAAGACCTTATGCCTTCTTTCTTCATTTAGCCAAGTAAAATGATGCTTTTGTTGACCATTTATAATTATTTATTCCTCCTTTACAAATATCCTTTGAACTAGTGGGTTGATTCTGATGAGACTTGTGTGATATCAAAGAGACCCAAGATGTACCTTGAATTCCATCATGTATCAGCACACACTTAGAAACAAATGGCTGCCACCAACTGTGTCAAAAATGGCACGTCTGTCATCAACTTGAATTTGTATAATTGGAAATTTAGAGTTGCCAGTGCATTGGGTGTGATCATGGGCCACAGTTCATCTAGGACACTATCAGAATATATACTCCTGGTCTTACGAGTCTTATAAAAAATATGAAAATAATTCTTGAGTAGATTTATAAAACACTAATTGGAATGCACAGCCAGTTAAGTTTGTGAGCATTTGAAATTATCATGGGTGATATAAGCATATTTTCATCACTAGTGTTTAATAAAAGTGATTTCTGTGTCTGTGCCAAGGGCTTTGGCACATGTTCAGTGCAAGTCAAAGCAGTTTATGGGTAGTAATAAAGGGAAATGGAGCCAAAGAATATCCCTAGGGGGCCTGGAAGTGGTTGGAGAAGGGACATTTCTCAAGACATGCAAGGTAGACTGTACCAGTGGCACTATAATCAATCATTTATGGCAAGCACAATCCACCTGACCCTTCCTGGGAGAGAGAGATGGGGAAATGGGATGCCAGGGCTGATCCAGTGAAGTCAATTCTTATCTCATTTGCTTATTTCTATGATTAACTTCAACTTATTTTCCTTGCTTCATCATCAATAGAAACCAATTTAAAGAACCCCCAGATATATGTAAAGGAGATTTCAAAGGATGGGCAGGAGAAGAAGGAAGGATATTTAATGCCATTTCATCTAATAACTAGAGGCCCAGTGCATGAAATTTGTACAC
>NW_005357931.1:1653876-1728457 GCF_000412655.1 Myotis brandtii
GGTCCCTCAGCCCGGCCTGTGCCTTCTCACAGTCCGGGAGCCCTCGGGGGATGTCTGACTGATGGCTTAGGGCTGCAGGGAGCGGGCCCCAGCCATCAGTTGGATATCCTTAGTGCGGCCACGGAGGTGGGAGGGGCTCCTGCCACCACTGCTGTGCTCGCCAGCCGTGAGCCTGGCTCAGGGCTTCTGGCTGAGCAGTGCTCCCCCTGTGGGAGCACACTGACTAGGGGCAGCTCCTGCATTGAGAATTTGCCCCCTGATGGTCAGTGCACATCCTTGCAACTGGTTGACCGGTTATCTGTCTGCCCCCTGGTGGTCAGTACACGTCATAGCAAGTGGTTGAGCAGCCTTAGCATGTCATTAGCATATTACACTTTGGTTGAATGGGCGAATGGGTGACAGGGCACTTAGCATATTAGGCTTTTATTATATAGGATAAGGAAGTGCTCTCTCTCTCTTTCTCTTTCTCCAGTTTTCAAAGTGGAGATCCCTGAGTTTCTATTACCTAGTGATGGGTGAGACTCCAGCCTGCTGTAGACCGTCTATTGGTTCTGATAAGACACCTGGACTGCTCCTGACTTGAACCCTAAATAGACCAGTTTTTCTGGCTCCAGATATACAAAGCTGTGATATGCTGTGCATAGCAATTTAGAAGTAATGGGAACACCAAGGAATCAAGATTGTTTAAACTAGGTGTCCTTAAAAATGTCCTCTGACTTCCATTGCCCAAGGTAATAGGGTGTTGCTGTTGGGTAATATGATTTTCCAATGGCCCACATGTCAGTGAGAACTGAGAAATCAGACAAGAGCCCAAGGAAAGCAAGCAAACGACATCTTCGCACAGCAAGTGACAACAGCAGCAGCAGCAACAAGCGCAATGAAAAAAAATCAATAAATATTTGTGGTCTAGAATGAATGAATGAATGAATGCATGAATGGCATTTCCTGAAGAAAGCCCTGTTACTAAAACCATCAGCCTCTTTCAGAGGACAATGGAGAGCTAGGCTTGTTTCCCAGGAAATGTCAGCACAGAATTAAGTGTGCTTGGTGGCCTTTCCATTCCGGGCAGTGAGTTATGTAGGGCTGTTCCCGCCCCGAGCTGGGGCCATCTGAAGCAGAAGGAGGGATGGGGGCTGAGGGATGCGGCTGGGAAGCTGCTGGGCCTCGGAGGGCAGGGTTGAAACTCCCCACAGCCTGAAATGTTAAGGGCAAGCCTGCCAGGGCAGACTGCTCGAGTTTATCACTGCAAGCTAGATGCTTCCTCATGGGCTCTTATGGTCATGCTTCTGCTTAGCTGCTTTGGGCGAACACTAAGAAATGCTTCCTTTTCAGAGTGCAGCTTGCCCATAACACCATGTCAGCACTTTATATTTCTGAAGGTGCGTTAGCATTCATGTTCTCATTTGAAATCCACAAGAACCCAGTGAGGGAGATTGTTATTCTGGTCATAAGCTGTGCAGACAGAGGGTCAGAAAAGGTGCATGACTACTTTAACATTACTCAAAGGCAAATAGTCAAGGCAGGATTAGAACCTGTGTCTCCTGACTCCCAGCCCAGCACGCTTTCCTCCATGACAAGTTGCCCCTAAAAGTTTGCTCAGTGAGTGAACTTGAGGCCCATTTCCCCATGGCTCTGGGTAAAAGCTCTCGCTTTCTAGTGATGTCCCCCAACCCTTACCATCAGCATGCTCAACCCCCCACCCCACTCTCTCAACCTGAGTCTTCAGAATCATCAGGCTGTTTGGTATACTAGTGAATGCAGATTTGGGGGCTAACCCCAGAGTTTCTGATTCTGTAGGAATCTACAGTTTTGACACATACCCACGGGTTCTGGTGCAGGTTTGACTTTGCAACTTGATGGTTCAGGGAATGCAGAGAATTCTGAAGATCCCTGGAGCCAGACATAAACTCACATGTAAACCCGTTTCCCTCGAAAAGTAAGTTAAAAAGAAGGACAAGAAAAGGAAAAAAAAAAGAACAAGCCCAGCACCTTTCCTCCATGACAAGTTGCCCCTAAAAGTTTGCTCAGTGAGTGAACTTGAGGCCCATTTCCCCATGGCTCTGGGTAAAAGCTCTCGCTTTCTAGTGATGTCCCCCAACCCTTACCATCAGCATGCTCAACCCCCCACCCCACTCTCTCAACCTGAGTCTTCAGAATCATCAGGCTGTTTGGTATACTAGTGAATGCAGATTTGGGGTCTAACCCCAGAGATTCTGATTCTGTAGGAATCTACAGTTTTGACACATACCCACGGGTTCTGGTGCAGGTTTGACTTTGCAACTTGATGGTTCAGGGAATGCAGAGAATTCTGAAGATCCCTGGAGCCAGACATAAACTCACATGTAAATCTGTTTCCCTCGAAAAGTAAGTTAAAAAGAAGGACAAGAAAAGGAAAAAAAAAAGAACAGGCTTCTTCCTTGGTGGTCTTTTCCAAGGCTGCTATTCCTGTCTTAAATGTCCCCTCTTCTTTCCTGCTTCTCCCAAACTTCCAAGCTTTTCTGTCTGTTTCCCTGCTTCTGGTCTCTGAGCCGTATCACATTTATCTCACAGGTAGTCACTATGGGTCTGCCTTTGTGGTTCTCAGTCCCTGCCCTGGACACTCTCTAAGGGTGAGTCTTCTGTGTCCCCAAGAGTCCTTGGTACAATGCATCAGACAAAGCTGGGAAAGAAGTTTTAACCATCGTCTTGGAATGAGCCATTCAACTCTTTTGGACTCTGCTTAGCACTACTCCTTCCACTGTGGATAATCCAGAAAATGCAGAAGCAAAGACCATCATCAAACAGGCAGCGCGTCCCTTCCAGACCTCAAAACTCTCTTAAAAATATGGGGACTTAGAAATAACAAGTGTTGATGAGGATGCAGAGAAAAGGGAACCCTCATACACTGTTGGTAGGAATGGGAACTGGTACAGCCACTATGGAAAACAGCTTGGAGTTTCCTTCAAAGGTTGAAACTAGAACTACCATATGATCCAACAATTTCATGTCTGGGTATTTACCTGAAGAAAACAAAACACTAATTAAAAAAAGATATATGCATCTCTATGTTTATGCAGCATTATTTATGAGTAAAGATATAAAAACAACCCAAGTGTCCATTGATAGATGAATAAAGATGGACACACACACACACACACACACAATGGAATACTACTTAGCCATAAAAAGAACAAAATCTTGCCATTTGTGACAACATGGATGAACTCTGAGTGCACTATGCTGAGTAAAGTCAGACAGAGAAAGACAAATACATATGAGCTTTCTTATATGTGGAATCTAAACAAACAAACAAAAACCAAGCTCATTGATACAGAGAACAGATTGGTGGTTGCCAGAGGTGGAGGGAGGAGGGTGAGTAACAGGCATGAAGGGGTCAAGGGTATAAACCTCCACTTATAAAATAAATGCCCTGGGGAGGTAATACAGAGCATGGTGGCTGTAGTGAATAGTGTATTATATATTTGAAAGTTGCTAAGAGAGTTCATCTTAAAAGTCTTCATCACAAGAAAAGAATTTTTAACTCTATATGCAGATGGATGTTAACTAGACTTATTGTGGTGATCATTTTGCAAACAAGTATTGAATGATTCTGAAACTAATATAACGCTATATATTAATAAAAATATGTGGGTTCAAATATATGGGTGAACTAAACATGATAGTTAAGGGATCACCTGATCAAGAGTGGGGTGATGGGCGGGGCAGGGTGTGGGTCCCTCCACAGGTGGGCCTGTTGGTTGGTCCTGGACATCACTGTCTTCTAAACCAGCAGTTCAGATCCAAGAGGATCTCAGAGCAGGTGGGAAGAAGGTGTGCACACCATCCCAGCTGCTGGAAGAAGCACTCAAAGTCTCTATTCCTGCCAGCATGGGGAAAATCATCCTTGTCATTCAAAAGAATGGAATGGAGGCTCCTACAATAGTAATAATCATGATAATAACAGTTTATATTTGCTTAGGGCTTTGCCAATTGCTAAGCCTTTTTTCCTGATCTTTGCACAATCACCTACAAATTAGGTAAATTGTTACCTCTGGGCTCAGGGAGGAGGAAATGGCAGTCCCAGAGGTTAAGTAAATTGCCCCAGGTCACACAGCTAGAGGAGGCAGTGCCAGGTTTCCTGATGCTGAAATTTCACGTTCTCCCCAGGGCGCCACATTGCTTCTAGTCCCATGGATGTCAACTCCCAGAGAAACACTTTTCCATAAAGATCTAACTAACTCCCTTTACATGCTGAGTTTATTTCATAAATTTTAATTAAAATCCAGAAAGAAATGCAATTTTAAATACATTTAATCAGTCATTCAAAAGGTGTTAATGTCGTCCTTAGTACTATGTGAAAGCACTGTTTCGGGCTCTATAGGGGACACAGGGTAAGTTCAAGGTATTCACACTGACCCATGACCTGAACCACCTGTCACCTTAGTTCTCCATCATGTACTCTGTCAACAATCATGTGTAGTATGTTCATATTTAAAAAACTGTTTTTATTGATTTCAGAGAGAGGAAGGGGGAGAGAGAGAAACATCAATGATGAGAGGGAATCATTGATTGGCTGCTTCCTGCACACCCCCTACTTGGGATTGAGTCAGTAATCAGGGTATGTGCCCTGACCAGGAATCTAACCGTGACCTTCTGGTTCATGGGTCGATGCTCAACCACTGAGCCACAACAGCCAGGCAGTATGTTCATATTTTTGAAGGGAGTTTAGTGTGAGCTTTACACCTGGTAGGGACTCAGTGCTTCTCTGGTGATGGGCTTTGCTTCTGCAACAACCGTGTCTCCATTATCCATACCCACCGATGGAGGAAGTGGTGCTAGGCAGAGTCCAGCAGGTAGCATGGCTCATTCCAAGATTATGGCTAAAGCATCATTTTAGTCTCCATGGACATATCAAATATGGTTCCCACCCTTTGGGAACTTAAATCAAGCAGTATGTACAAAGCACGCTCATTGGCCCTCAGACCCGTGAGCATGCCACAGGTATGGTTTCCAGTGTGTGCAGGCAGAAGAAGCGGCCACCTCCTATCCATGTATGCAAAGTCTGCTAACACCCAGAGGAGCTGGGCGAGTAGCGTGATATCACTGCCAAGTGCCTGGTGGCAGCAGCCTTAGTTCTTAGCTCAGGACTGCACCTGACTCTGGCTTTACTCAGAGACCAAAGTTTAGAGTAGAATCAGTGTTCTCAGAGCTGCAGGGCCGAGAGCCAGGGCACAGTGGGTTTCTCTGAACCTTCCGATTAATTTCTTAGTCATTAGCCAGAAGATATTTGGCTTGGCACCTTCCTGAAGGCCAAGAACTCAGGTTGTGGCTTATGAACTTTCTTCACCTTCCTTGTCCCCTTATCCCAGTTAGTCCCTTCCAGGGACTGTCCCCCAGCTAGCAGCTGACAGTGAATGATGTGTCTGGGATTCCCCCAGGGGGGTGAGCCAGTGGAATGTGTGTGCTCTCACGTGCTCATGTGTGGGCAGGAGGGTGTGCAAGTGGGAGAGGAGGATCCAGGTTTAGAACTAACACTGGGGACTCTGTGAACGAGCAGATAATTTCCCCTGAGGGTCGTGCCCAGCCTCCGAGCATCCCAGCTCCTACAAGAAGCGATCACATGGAACTACGTCTGGTTTAGGGGCAGCTCATCTGCAAGGGAGATTATTCCAGTCCGTGCCCCACCGCGCCTCTCCTCGCCTTCGTGGACTTCATTTCATTTATACATGGATTCAGTTGCTTGTTAGTGTGTTCTGTGGTGCCTCCCGGAGGATATCACTCTGCAGATGGACAACATTTTTTATTTTCTTAATATTATGCTTGTCTTTTTGGAAAAGAGTTTTTTAACAATTATTCCTCCTGGTATTATTTTAGTTTCCAATTACAATGTAGGTATACTGTAGCACACTGCTATTTTGTAAATAGATGTAAATGCTTACTGTTAATTGATTCCCCAATCAGGCCCCAAACGTTTGCATTTAGATTGTGTATTATGCTGCTTGCATGCCACTGGGCTGGCCCCCTGCCAGTGGGGGCTCTTGGCTCACAGCTTGCCAGAAGCACGGTGGACACATCTCATTTTCCTGACACCTGTGCAAACCAGCTTGCCTGCCTTTGGCTTTGCTCTCCAGGGAGAAGGAGCTAAGGTGGCACTCAATGGAAGAGGTGTCCAAAACTTTGAGATCTGCCTGTTCTTTTTTGGTAAGAAAAGGACTAGAAAAAATTTTTAACTCTCGTCCTCTAGACCAGCGGTCGTCAAGTGCTGATCCGTGGACCGCTGGTGGTCCATGAGGTCCAAAAGGATGGCAACCGCTGACCGTTGCTACCCATTTTTTGTGTGAAAACACAAAGGAAGGTGGGCTCTGGTCACAATGTCTTAATCCCTGGCTATCAGGGGCTGAGATCAGAAAACATTAACTATGACCACTCGTCTGTGAAGCTTTCCTGGGGCCCCAGGAAGACAGAGTCCTTTCCTCTGGGTTCTGTCTATCACTACACGATCCCATAAGTTACAGTGCTGTTTTCCCGACTAATGTCTATTTCACCTCCAGACTGTAAATGTGGGCTTTCCACCAGTAATCCCGAAGGCTAGAATTGTACTTGACAGTTGCTAAACAGATTGAATGAATGACCAAATGACCAAATACAAATGCTATCATAGAGGAGTTATGCTGGAGGTTAACACTGGATACATGCAAACAATGGATGTATAATTTTTAAAAAGAATTATTTATTTTTAAAAAATTACAGTATTTGATAAAGTATGAAAGCTAAAGTGTGTAGCCCACAGTGAACAGGATCTAATTTGTATCAGCTATGAAATGAGACGGTGTCTCTCAAAGATGTCTCAGAAATGCTGTAATAAGCTAGAGCTATGATCTGTGCTTTGGCAGGTAACAGCTCTTTAAAGCATGGGATTGCGATTGGGAAAATACATTATGCATCTTATTCCTTATTCTGTATGATAGAGTATACGGCAGATTGAATCTAGATGTTGTGTTTATTATTATTATTAGCTTAGAGTTAACACATCTCATGGAAGATGTTGAAGACACGGTATTAATTTGGACACTCCAGTTCAACCATAAAGCATAAAACTCTTATAGCAGCTGCCCTGTTGAGTAAGCTGCTTACCCTCTAACTGTTCTCTGTAACCAGGAACTTCTATTTTTGCACGCTAAGAAGCTACCTAAGATTCCCTCCCAGGGAGAAGAGGACTAAAGTCTTCAGTAGAATACCCCAAATCCCAAAGTAGAATGTCTGGCATCATTCAAAAGGCAAGAACACTCTGGGAGAGAATGTCAGGGCATGGAGTTCCTCGAGTTCTAGGACTGACAACTCCTGGCCAAGAACTTGTGGCTGCCTTCTCCAGGTCAGACTGGGCCTGGCCGTGATGAAGCCTGTTCCTGGACAAGTTGGACAGCACCATGGATGTTCATGTAATGCTAGCCTGAGGTTTAATGCCACAATTAAAAGAATAATAAACTCTCCAGCTGAGAAGCCTTTTGGTTACTTTAGCTCCTTTAATTCCCATCAGAAAACAGCATGTCACTTCCAAGGGTTACCCACATGGGGGCTGTTTTGGAGACCTGAGGTGTAATTATCTATTGGGAGAGGCAGGCTGAGGCCAGTCTGGCTGGGCTGAGGGCCTGCCCTTTGGGCAGATATTGGAATGTCTCGGAATCACAGCCAAACCGAATCAGCCAGGGCCGTGTCTCATGGGAAGTTACTTTGGGAGGTCATTTTGTCTGCCTTCCTGATGACTCAGGTGGCCTGCTCCAAGCTCACTAAAGTCAGAAGAACTTGTGGGAAAAGCTCTGCTGTCACCATCAAGACCACCAAATAGAGCTAGTCCCTGAGAACGCTGTGTCCTCTGGTGAGGTGTCCACCCTGCCTGTCTCTCTTACCTCTGTGTCCCTGTACCAGCTCATACATGACACACATGAGGACAGTAGAGAGAGGACAGGCCTCCTTTTCTGTGATATGTTCTCCTTTCTCTTCTAGACATGCCTGTCTTTCAAGGCTTGACTCTAGTCCATCTCTTTGTGATGCTTTCTCTGCTCACTACAGTCCTTCCCAATCTCCTCCTTCTCAGAGCACATGTCCCCTGTGCCGCCAACACTAATTTAACCTCCATGGTTCATCTAGGACCCCTGTCCCTTTTTTACTTTGAGCATCGAGCACAATGTATTTCACAAGACAGAAGCTCAATAAACAGTAGAAACCTACAACCCTAGCGTGGGAAAGGACCTTTGAGATCAACTAGCCCAGTGGGTTTATATTTTTTGTGTGTTTAAAAGCAAAGGGCAGCCCAGCCAGCATGACTCAGTGGTTAAGTGTTGAGCCAGGAGGACATGGTTTGATTCCCAGTCAGGACATGCCAAGGTTGTAGGCTTGATCCCCAGTGTGGGGATGCAGGAGGCAGCTGACCAATGCTTCTCTCTTATCATTGATGTTTCTATCCCTTTCTCCCTCTCCATTCCTCTCTGAAATCAAGGAAAACATATTTAAAAAAAGGCAAAGGGCACATTTTGTTCTTTTCAAATGAACTATGATGGAGTCCCCTCCTCTGTGTAAAGGAGATAAAAAACGAGTCTCCTCACTGAGGAGCATACAGAGAGCTGGAACCTAATTCTGATCTTTCTCCCCTTTCCCTGCTCCCCGAGGCAGCGTTTGAAAATCACTGATCTGCTCAGACCTTCATTTACAAGTGAGGACACTGAGGGCTGGAGAAATAAAGTGACGTTACCAGGTTGACACTTATTTAGTGGCAATTTTGGAAGTAGAACCAAAATTTCCAAAGTATTGCCCCAGTAACCTTCCATTTTTTAATACTGCTGGATTTTTGGCTGAAAGACAGGGAGGAAGAAAGGAAGGAAGAAAAGAAGTAGAGGAGGGAAAGGAAATAAAGAAGAAAAAAGGAAAATTCAATTTCATTTTCTCTCTGACCCCATACTTGGTACAGTAGATTCCATGTGTCCCCCCAAGTCCAAAGGTTATGTTTTGTAGAGAAAAGCTTTAGAAAGAGGACTTAGGGGAGAATATCAATGATTAGTTCAATGACTTATCAACATTAAGGTTGCACACTGCCTATCACCTTTGAAATTGAGATGAGGAGCTCCTGCAGTCACCAGGGTGGTCTGCGAGGCTGTGTGCCAGGCTGTGCATCCTTAGATCATCTTAAAGGAGAAGAATGCAGAGCGTGCCTTGCTTCATTTCTGAGAACAGTCTGTCTTAATGTCCCTACTGCTTTCTCTGGGTTCCGTTTCCTCTGAAGTGCAGTTTTTCAATCCCCATGACCTCCCAGGCCCCATGTGTCAGCAGCCATCCATGCGGGTGAGTTGTGGAGGGTGCCCAAGTGTTGGGAGGGATGCTTCTGCTGTGTCTCTTCCTCTGTACCTCCTCTGGGTTCTGCTTGTACCCCCTCTCCCAGTCTATTTCACCAGGAAACAGGCTCAGAAAGATTAAAGTTCCTTCCCAAGGCCAACCGGGCTGGTTAGTACCAATCAAGTTTAGTACCCAGGTCTTTAAATAACAAATTTACATTCTGTCCACACCTTCCATAATCATTCCTTAAAACTGATTTAACTCACTGATGCGAGTTAGTATAACAAGGCAGTTACTTTTAAATCATAACATCTAGAATCAGTAGTTGTATCAAGAGAGCTTGAAAACTCTTCCATTTTCAATCAATCATTGATTCATTGAACAAATATTAATTGACAGTAACTGAGTGGCAGACACTTGTGGTGCCAGGCACACATCACAAGGTACTTTAACACATCTGAACAGAGTTCGGCCAATGTGTCCCCCTCAGCCTATCCTGGGAGAAAGCCATCATGATGCTCAATGGGGTTTTTTATTGGGTTTCAAGAGAATCACTGAATCTGGTGCTTGAATTTCTATTTTTTATAGTCATGATGCTCAATGGGGTTCTTACAGTTTTTTATTGGGTTTCAAGAAAATCACTGAATCTGGTGCTTGAATTTCTATTTTTTATACATTGGTGAACAGGGAAAAGAAGGTAGCCAGAATGGGCAGGAACAAATCCATTTATTAATGTACCAATTAACAATTTAATGGGTATTAGTTGCTATATTAATAGCCACCTCAGTGCCCTGTAAGCAATAGGGTGTTTGCAGTAATTACTTCATGGGTGAGTTCCCACTTAAATCTTAAGAGCCTGGGTTGGGGCTTTATTCATCTTTGTATCCCTCATAGAATCTAGCCTTGTACATCATAGATGTGCAATAACATTTACTGATTGATTGGTATGCTTTCCAATATCACTATTTGCTCAACAAGTAATATAGGTGAGGCCCACCTTAGGACTCTCTCCTAAGGCATCTATACTTTTCTAACAAGGCAAGTTCATCTACAAGGCCAGATTTACATTTTATCAGAGTAGATGTTAACCTCCATGGTGTCAACCTTGAGGAAAATCCTCCCTCCCCCCCATTTGTCGCTGGTGCTACTAGTCTGTTTAGGGCCACATTTTTAATTATAGACATGAGACTAGGAGCTGCAGTGTAGAGGGGTAGAATCCTACCCAGGAGGGGCATGAAGGGTGCCAGTTTTCACCATTCTAGGCACACCACTGGAGATGCTCTCTTAGTCTGTTGGGGCCCTGTAGAACTTGGGTCCAGCTGGTCAAGGGAGAAACTTCTTCCCTCGTGGGGTTGAGTAAGTAGAGTGAGAATGGCACAGACCAGGCGAGTATCTCATTCTTTTAGACCAGTGGTTCTCAACCTTCTGACCCTTTAAATACAGTTCCTCATGTTGTGACCCAACCATAAAATTATTTTCGTTGCTACTTCATAACTGTAATGTTGCTACTGTTATGAATCGTAATGTAAATATCTGATATGCAGGATAGTCTTAGGCGACCCCTGTGAAAGGGTCGTTCGACCACCAAAGGGGTCGGTCATATAGGCCCTAACTCATTTAGAGGATGGGTTGTGACTCAATGAAAGGCAGTAGCATTACACGACAATAATACAAAATGTGCTTTGTCTGGGGTATGCATGCCCCCCCGCCATCCTCGCTCCAATACCCCTCCATCTTATCAATGCAATAGTGCTAGAAATTTCCTTACCAGAGTGTTAGGAAAGCCTTAAAGTGAAGATTCCTCTGGGAAAGAGAACGCAATGATTTATATGAACATTGGGTGTGTGTGTGTGTTGGAGGGGGGTAAATGGCAGGTCTGAAAGTTTTTCCTAGAGCAGGTTTTGACCCAAAGACACACATAGAGTTAGATGTAAAGTTGGGGGCTATACGATAGGATGTGCCTCACATGTTTGTGATAGAGACCATGTGTTTGCTAAGAGCTGGGCCATTAACCTCTACTATGGCCTCATGATTTACAGAAGGTCCTTGAATAACATTGGTTTGTTCAATGTCATTTTGTTCTAACATTGATGAGATGATGTAGGAACTTAATTCTTGTTTATATCAATTAGCAATATTGGTGTCATTAAATGTCATTTCCCTAAAAGTCACAGAACCTATCGATGACGTTAAGTGAGGACTTACTGTGCACTCCAAGGATATCACTTCACTGAGGCTGTGGGGTAGCCATAGGCTTGTACGGCCATGACTGGGCACCGCACCAGCCAGTAGTAAGTTTCCAGGGCTCATCTATACTGAGGCTTGGTCAGCAGAGACCCTCAAAGAAGCACATGCTCTGATCATAGCCCAGAGCACACAGATCCTTGGCAATGGATTTACCTAAAAGTTACTGACAGAAAAGCACTTGAAAGCATTCTGAACTAGACACAGGCCTCCTTGTTGAGAAATGATGTCTGGGAATTCCACTCTGCCTTCCCACCCTTTCAGCCCACCACCCACTCCAGTAATGGCCTTGTGATCTCATCCTCTGAGACACATTTTGAAGGCAGAGTGAGCCTGATGTATGTAAATCTCGTGCCCTGGCCAGACTCTCCCAGGGAGGCTGCCCTGAAGAAAATCTATTGCCCTAATCAATTACCAAACTTCCAAATAAAATAGATCATCCTCTCTTGCTGGAAGACTATCAAGCCATCATTTTTCTTGGTAATGAGCAATATTGCAGAGGGGGAATTGCATTTTCTCCGTGGAACTGGACGCAGGGTTCCAGTAAGCAGGCTTGGCGAGGAACGCTGGAAGTTACCTGCCAAAATGATGGAAAGGTGTCTGGAAACCTCTCTCACTCCTAAACTGCACTGCAGCAAATTTCTCTTGACTGTTTGGTATGGATCAGACAGTTTGCTGGGTGTGGGGAATGTAAAATAAGAAAGGAGCCTTCCCCCTGGCTGGGGAACCTCCCCATCTGCCTTTGCTTCTTTTTTCCCCCAACTCTCTCCATGCCAGCCCAGTTCACCCTAACTCCTGAGCTACATCTGACCAGGACAAGAACTCATCTGGGAGCCTCACCTCCATTATCTGGTGGGGGTGCCCAGGAATGCTCCGTGGGCCTGTTACATAGTCTCCAAGCATCTCTTTCTCTTGAAATGTGCTCCCTACATGCATCTGGGCTCCTGCCTTGGTTTACCTGCTCAGTTCTCTAATTCCTCTTTGGCCTAGAGACTGTTTCAAACTTCAGTCTGCTTGGCTGGGTTCTTGCTAAGCTCCTCCCCCAAGAGCTAGAGCCTGTTTCTCTACCTCCCTCTTCCTATGAAGGCCCTGCCATGGGTAGGCTGATGACTTAATGCCTTGATGCCACAGCCTAGCTGTCTTCAAATACTGTGTGTTTCCCGGATATCTGCCTATAAACCTGTTCTTTTGACGTATAGACAGAGGCCTGACTCCAGTGTGACACATACATGCCTTGGGCTCTCTATCTTCCAAGGCCATGCTTTCTCTGGGCCATCCTTCCAGGGCAGCACTGGACATGGGTGAGAGAATTTTGGACACTTGGATTAGTCTCCACTTCCTTTCCTGCTTAGTTCTAACTTCCTTCTCTTTCAGCACATATTTTTGAGATACCTCTTGTCCTGCAAGCTCTTCCTGGTTTTGGCACTTCCCACCGGGTTCTTACCTTCTGGACTGAGAGACATCCAGGTATGTGACAGGTAAATAGGAACCACTGTGATCAGGCAATAGTAGAGGTGTATAAAGAGCCAAGGGAGTGGACACAGGAAGGGGGTTACTGATGCCACATGGAATAGGGGATGGGGCCAGGGACCTCACAAAGAAAATACCTGAAGTGGACCTTAAAAGAGGGGTGGGTGTCAATTTGGTGGACAAAGGTCTTCCAGGGAGAGTTACCCTGGAAGGGCCCACAGCTCTGAGTGGTATATGAGAGTTTGATAGAGCTTTTAAGTTGCTACATAAACGGTAGTGTTTCAGAGATCTACTGCCCCCAATATAGTCCCTGCCCCACCTGAGCTACACTGCAGTTGAGAAAAGTTCCTCATAGAATAAACAGTTAAACAAGAATGCAAGGCTATGCATTATAAGGTGCTACTTCGGATATGAACAAGAACCAAGGATATGTCAAGTGCCAAACTGTGCCACATTATGCCCCCTGAGAAGGCCAGAAAAAGAGTGAGGCTGTTGGCTTGAGTGACCCAGTAAACAATGAAAGGGGAGTTACCATATGAGCTAGGAATAGGGACATTTCTGCTGTCTGTAAAATCATATGGCATGGGTGGCTGTCTTCTTGGCGTCTGTTCTGCAGAGGCATCTAGAGAATTTCCAGGAGAGAAGGGAAACCAAGTCTTCATATATATATTTCTCTCCCCGCCATTGATTTTGAGAGAGAGTAGAGGGGAGGGGATGAGAGAGGGGAGAGACAGAGAGGAAAACATCGATGTGAGAGAGACACATCAATTGGTTGCCTCCCTACTACTCCCTGACTGGGGCCAGGGATCAAACCTGCAACCCAGGTACATGCCCTTGACCAGGAATTGAACCCATATTGAACCCATGACCCTTTGGTGCGTAGGCTGGCTCTCTAACCACTGAGAACACCGGACAGGGTGGGAAAAGCAGTCTTATTAAAAATGACAGGACTTGGTGTGCATGCATGTGAGTGAGCACCCAAATAAATGTCTGACAGTGCAGCTGCTTTGAGCACAGGTTGGTGGGTAGCATCCTGAATCCAAAGTGGGGGAACGGCCTTTGCAAATGGCAGCGGGGCAGGCTGCCTGCTGTGAAGGTGCACGAGAACCAGCTAATGGCTTGTCCTCTCTGGCTGTTCTGATGCCTCTCTCTAGGTGGGGCAGACACCTGAGTGTGCGGAGTGTGGCTGAATGCTACTTCATCCTGTAGCTGGTTGGAGGACTGGCCTGGGTCACTTTTTAGAGGTAGCAAGCACCCTGACCAGTGGGCAAAAGGAAATGTGACATTGTGATACTCCATGAAAGAGTGGGCCAGGTTACTCTCTTGTGAACATGGTAACTGCTTCTGCCTCCACTGGTGGCAGTCTGGGGGCAGGGGCCAGCTCTCTACCTCCACTGGCAGAAACACCATGAAGGGCCTGGGCGTGTGGGGGAGCTTGGTCAGTAGTTCCATGCTCTCTCACTTTTCTCTGAGGACAGCTGGGGGCACTGGAGAAACCATGGGGATCAGGATTCAAATTCCAACTCCACAAGCTTTATGATCTTAAGGAGCTTACTTAAGCTCACAGAGACTTTTTTCTCCCCTATAACACAGGGATTTTAATGACTACCATAAAACACAGAACTGTATCAGGTTTAAATGTGAGAATAATTGTAACCAACACTTGATATTCTATAAGAAGCCCTCAAAAACGTTCTCTTCTGTGCTCCTTAGTCTTACAGAAAAGAACCCTGAGGTTCAGAGAGGGTGAGTATCACCAAAGTCACCCATCAAAGATGGGATTGCGGTGGGTGCCAGAAAAGTATAGAAGGAGGTGAGGGAGAAATGCTCTGTGCTCAGCTCTGCCTTGCACTAGCGGGGCGGGGGGGGGGGGGGGCACCTCTCAGGCTTCAGGCTGTTTCTCTGGAAAGTGGAGGACAGATCAGTTTCTCTCTATGGCCTCCTCCAGTCCTGACCCTGAAGGAGCATTGTCCATTTCTTGGTGCGGCAGCCGCCCAGGCCATGACCCCACAATGCTCTGTGTTCCAGGAGAAGCAACTACTTGGCTCCCACGCCAAGCAGTGCTACAAATAGAATTTATCTTAAAGGCTTTTGGTCTCAACACCTCTTTTGAGAACAAAGAGGCAGGGTGAGGACCCACCAAATGCAGAGCCGTGGCCATTAGAGCAGTGACTGCCAACCCAACATGACCTGGCCTTCCTGGTCTTAACTTTGCCATTCTGTTTTCTTCCCCCTTCTCTGTCGCCTCAGTGACCTGAAATGCAGTCACAATCTTTTTCGGCTTTCCTGTAAATGTCTCCTCCTCTTCTTTTAAACCTTGATCTTTGTGTCATTCTTCAACCCACTATAGCTTAGAATACAGCAAAGACACAGTACACATTGATTATTGATTGATAGGAGCACTGATGAATGTATGATCGAGCCTGTTAGCCGACTATAGGGAGGCGATTGGGCTTTGATGGAGAGAAGGGTGGATTTTCTGATTGAGGAGAAAGTGAAGGGCAGGACTCAGAGGCTGGTGGGAACAAGGCTTGTGGGAGACTTGAGGATGGTGGCCTTGGCTCGTGTGTGTGTGTGTGTGTGTGTGTGTGTGTGTGTGTGTGTGTGAGAGAGAGAGAGAGAGAGAGAGAGAGAAAGGGAGAGAGAGAGGCTCTGCCACTGTGTGGGCCCTGCAGGGAGGCCGACCACCTTCCTTTGCTGGGAGTAGGGAGAGGTGAGTGTCTCTTTCCCAAATGTCTATTTTTCCAGGAAGGTGATTTTCTTTTTAAAAAATATATTTTTTATTGATTTCAGAAAGGAAGGGAGAGAGAGATAGAAACATCAATGATGAGAGAGAATCATTGATTGGCTGCCTCCTGCACACCCCCTACTGGGGAATGAGCCCCCAAGCAGGCATGTGCCCTTGAGCAGAATCCAACCTGGGATTCTTTAGTCTGAAGGCCGATGCTCTATTCACGGAGCCAAACCAATTAGGGCCCAGGAAGGTGATTTTCTCCTCTCAGCGTGGCCCGCCTCACTCCCAGTTCTGCTGAGAGAAACCCAGCAGAGAACAGGCGGGGAGAAAGTGACATGTCCCAGTCAGCTCCTTGAGAAGAAGATGAGAGGGAGGCAAAGCCAGGCTTTGCACCGCCTCCCATGAAACACGTAGGCGGGTCTGTACACAAACATCGGCTCATACAAATAAACTAAACATGGCCAAAAATAACAGAGAAGGCAACAGATGCTTCCAATTAAAATGTCAGCGTCTCCCGAGACTCTGTGTTCTCATGTGCTTTGGGTGCTTGGGGCTGAGGACTACTGGAAGGGACCACATATGGAAATCTGTGTGCATTACACCATGTCGCAGATGCCACCTAAGACACTACCCTGTCCTCACAACTAACACATTGGCTGTTTCTGGGGTGTAGATTGTGGATACAGGAAAAATCAGGAAGTGGGTAGACAGAGTGATTGCTCCCACTATGTCTTGTAGGAAGTGAGGGACCCAGGAGAAGGCTCAGGGAGTAGTATCATCATGTGGGCACCTCACCTCAGTTTTCCGTCCTCTTTGCCTCCATTTCTTTGTATTCAACACTGTATAAAAGGATATCAGTTTAGATTAATAACAGGAAATTTTAGAGGGAGAAGACTGTCAGAAGGGTGTGTGTAGGGAACAAAGGGCCAATCCCCACTTTGTGCCTTAGTGGTGATGGTCAAGGGGACTTTAGACACTGGACACATCCTGGACGATGTAAGCAGCACACAGGGTCCTAGCTTCCCCCTCTCTGCTATTCTCCCAAATCCTTAATAAAGTTATTCCTTTCAAATTGGCTTCACTGTTTACTGGTAATTGGTCCTCATCCCCCTGTCCTCCCAAAGAAGCTCTGTTTTGTTGTGCTTTTCTGCGAACTCTCTTTCCAGCTTCAATTGGGTAACAGCTAGACTGGCATAGCTCAGTGGTTGGACATCGACATATGAACCATGAGGTCATGGTTTGATTCCCAGTCAGGGCACATGCCCGGGTTGTGGGCTCAATTCTTGGTGTGGGGTGTGCAGGAGGCAGCCAATCAATGATTCTCTCTCATCATTGATGTTTCTATCTCTCTCTCCCTCTCCCTTCCTCTCTGAAATCAATAAAACTATATTTAAAAAAATAGAAAAACCAATGAAAGAGGCAAAGAAACATCAGAGGAGTAGAAAGAAAACTAACATTGTTTTCCCCAAAATTTCCCCATCCCCTTGAGCCAATAGGGATAATTCAGATAAATAAAATCTCTTTCCAATTATTTTTATTATCATCACTATTCTAATAAAATCCACATTTTATAGCTCAAGATCCAACTAGAGTAATGTCCACAGACAGAAAGAATAATGGAGAAATTAATGAACTGAGTCCTCATTTGTGTTTCTGTATGGAAAGATGATAATTTGTTGGATTTAATAAGCTCCTGGATGGAGTTGCTACCATAAGCCAGTGTTGCTAGGCCTGGGTACCAACTGGGTAATGCAAGATGTGCGACTCAAATATTTTTATGTAAATTCCCATTTTCATTTCTTAATGGTCACTATTACTAACCAGATACGAGAAAGACCTAGCCACAAAGCAAACAAACAAATGATTCGTTTTGACAACAGCAGCTTAAACAGGACGTTAATTAGCAGCAATAGAGACGGGAAGATCCTGGATGGGAACAATTACACAGACAAGCCCACCGGTGAGGCTACGGTGTGCCAGGGTCCCTTCCCTCACCATATGGCTGCAGTCTGGCGAATGGCTTGTTGGCAATTCATTACCATATCTCTTGGAACTCGGGAGTGAATGGTGTATGATTAGCCAGTTCATTATGCTATCCTTGGTACCTCAAGGGGACCCTGAGGGCTTGCCTCTCCCATCGTGTTATTTTAAGGACATATGACAGGGAAGAAACAGCCCTTCCTTCCCCAGCTGCCTCAAAGTACTGCTTGCTGGAAAGTTTGCTAGAATCGAGATAGGATCTTTCAAAAGAAAATAAACAAGCAAAAAGTCCCCAATGTCATGAACTGTAGCTACAGCTGGAACCGTTGGAACATTCCAGGGCATAAAAACAGAGATTTCCTCCTCTGTCCCTTCCATCCTACTGAGGACACACCAGCCAACCTGTGAGCACATTTTAGCTACAGCAAGAACGTGATTGGGGAGAAATAAACACCATTATAGACCAGGACGTAGGAAGCCTTGGTTCTAGAAGGGGCTCTATTACTAACTTGGGTAAGTCAGCTTGACCCTCGATCCTTAGCTTTGGAACCCTGCAAAATGGACACAATCCTCTCTCTTACCCACTTCCCAGTGGCGTGGGGGAGGGGGGCATCACAAGAGAAGGTTCTTTGATGGGAAAATCATTCGGCTGATTATGTTGTATCAGATCAGCAGATGATCTGTATCAGAGAAATTTATTTTCAAATCATTAGCACAGGTGGACAAAGAAGAAAGGGCCCAGCCTCACTCATTGGATCTACCACTGATGAGGGTCTCCCCTCCTCTGTAATTTAGTGTCTGAGACTTTGGGTAAGGGGGAAAAAGGGGAGATCAGGCCCGAGAACCAACAGGAATGTGCCTCACAGGGGACCTGACATAGTAGCCCGATATAGGACCTGAGGAGTCATAAGAACATTAAGACAGGAGGGTGACATTGACAAACAACCAAAAATAGAAGCAATAGGAAAGAGAAGGAGGACACCTAAGAACCAGACAGTGAGTTAGTTCCATGAGTTAGTTCCTTGATTCGCTAGGCATTTGGCTGGAAAGGGATGTGGTCCTCAATGAGTGCAGAGCATCGACAATTCTGTATTGGTTAAAATGTGGAGTGTGGAGACGCCCTTGTAGAGCTTGTTCTGTGAAATCCCCTGCAGCCCATCCTTCAATCCTATAAAACCTGCCTCTAGGTTATAATCCCAGGGCTGAGAAAAGGGGCCAGCATCCTAAAAATATACATAATACCATTATGTGTCATAAACACGATCATGCCTCTGCATTGTAATTGGACCTGTAAGAAGCATGCTTGCCACAATCAATAGGAATCACACATTCAATTAACTCTAATTTTGTTTCCCTCTTAGAATTCAGAGGAGCTCTGAAGAAGACTTTCCACGGCCCAGAGCCTTGGTAAGAGCTGTACAGGGTACTCTAAAATGAAGCCTTCTTCTTGTGATAAATGTCCCTGTAGCAAACAGTGGAGGCATTAAAAAAAGAAAAAAAATTGCTGATCATTTTTAAAGAAAATACAAAACCCAAATATGGGTCCTTCTTTGAATCTGTGGTTTTAAGGAAGCACTGTCCAGAAAGTGGGTCTAAGGTCTGAGTCTGACACTGATTCATGGTGCAACATTGAATGTGTCTCTAGGTCTCAGTTCCCTCAGCTACAAAGTGACTATAAGTTACACTGGATTCCATTGATCAGAGAAGCTACACTAATAAAAGAGAAACATGCAAATTGGTATGCCCACCAGCCAATCAGAGCAACTATGCAAATTAACCCAACAAAGATGGTGGTTAATTTGCATACACAGGCTTGGAGCGAAGACTGAAGACTGAAGACTGAAGACTGAAGACTGAAGAGGCTTGGCTTCTCTGCTGCGGCCAGACCAAAGGCCTGAGTCCCCAGTGCTGGAGGAAAACTGGGGCCAGCAGCCAGGGGAAGGAAGGCCTATTACGCGAATCTTTGTTCAACAGGCTTCTAGTCTCTAATAAAGCATTGCATGAAGCATAATCTAACAGATCAGAGTGACCACAGAGATCCAGAGTGCTGCCCTTGCTTTATGGATGTTGCAGAATGAATTTGGGTACTTCTCAGCCCTATCACTCTAGCATCCATGGTTCAATATTGTTGCCTATATTGATGATATTTGGGGATGTGGTGACCCTGATCAGCAACACAAACCCTATATATGAAGCTGTTCCTATGGGAATGAGATGTGTTTCATGGTTCACTCTCCATATCTGGTGACCCCAACCAAACACGTGCCAGGTACTCTGCTAGACACTGGGGTACAAGGATGAGAAGGCACAGTCCCTGCCCCAGAGAAGCTTATAATCCAGTGTGGGGAGTTAGACCTAAGAGTCTACAGTACAAGATGGTATATGAACAATAGACTATCAGAGGGTTTGTTTCTCAGTTTTTCTCCCAGGCTCACCTGCATTGGAATAAACTGGGAAGTTTGCTCAAGGCACATTTCTGCTCCACTCCTGCCTCATGAATCTGAATCTCTAGGAGTGGAATTTGGGATATGCCTGTTTAATATGCCCTGTGAACTTTTGTATTGTAGGCACTTTGACAGTAACACTACTATAAGCTGGAAGAGAAAAGCCAGTTTTGAGTACTGATGCTGAAGGAACAGTCTGCAGGGTCTATGGTGCTGAGTTTGAAGTTGATTGTTGCTCTATAATAGATGATTCTGAACCATCCTCTTCCTTGTGAAGCACCTGATACTGGCTAGTCCCTGGCTGGTGATGATTCTGCCCCGCTCAGAATCTGGCTACGGAGCTGGCGAGTCCCCTGGGTGCTCAGCCCCCTCGGCAACCTCCCACTCCCCAGTCTATGACATTTCTGCAGGTCACCAGGAATGGTCACTTCACTTCCTGTCACTCCTGCAGCTCAGTGAAGCTCTCAAGTTTTAGCCTGACTTTAAGGTTCATTGTTGGTAAGATGGAAAATACATCTGTGCCAGGGGTATTGTTGAGTAGATTGAATGAAGTAATGTAAGTAATATCCTTGGCTCAATAAATGTTAGCCTCCCTTCCATTTCCTCATCCTCCTGCACATAGAGCCCCAGATACTTGTCCCTTCTCACTTCTGCAATGAAGGGTCCATTTCATCCCTCCCAGGTCTTAGAGTCTGTTGAGAAATTCTTCTTGCTGTGTTATCTGATTTTGACTTGGCTTGTCCTCACCAGATAGTAGTTAATCCCTCCCTTTGTACAGCACCATGGAAATCCTACCTCTTTATGAAACTAGGTATAACCTGGTGCAAAGGAAGAGATGGATCAATTTTAAGCTTGCCAGTTTGTCTGCATCAGTTCCTGACCCCTACCACCCTGGATGTCAGCTCAGCACAGTGAAGCACAGAAGAAAGGGCTGAGAACACGAAGGCATAATGATTCCAGATGCCAAGGTCTTTCTTGGGGAGCTGGAAACCTGTGCACACTGCTAGAGGTCTGCACACACACTTCAGGGTAAAACCAGGACTTTAGGCCAAGGAGTATTTTATGAAACCCAGAATATCAGAGAAACAACAGTGTTCCTGGGGTGGGTTCAAATATAGGCCAAGTGGCCAGGAGGAGTGGTTATTTCTACAAAAGATAATCTTTCTCACACACTATATTCTTTCTCTCTATATCCCCTTTTAAAAAAGAATAAGTAGCCAATTATTATCAATTTATTTGCTGCTTCTTATAATTACATTACTCATGATTAACTCATTGAAGTCTAATTTGACTCAAATTATTTTGTAGGAATGCTCTGTTGTTGGGCATGGTGGGATGTTTGAGAGTGCACCATCATTCTATTGAGCTCACAAAGCTCAATTAATGCACATGGTGAGGGACAAAGAAGAGGATGGGAAATGGCAGGCGACTGAGTTTTGTTGAGTTGCAGAGTCCCTCCACATTCATTATTTCATTTGATACTCCCACCAGCTCTATGATGTAGCTAGAGTAGCTATCATCATCTCCAGTTTACAAACTGGGAAATGAACCCAGGTCAAGTCATAACATGCTGTCAAAGACAGGAATCAAACCCACGTTGACACCTGCTGGTGGGCACATCTCTAAAGATGTTAATCAATGATTTTAATGGTAATCAACTCTGCAGTATTCTGAAGTTTCCAAAACGTTTTCAAATTCCCAATCTCCTGTGTGATAGGGAAGAAATTATAATGCCTATTCTTACAGAGGAACCAATTTTGATTCAAGTCTTTAAGGTGTGAAAACTGGGCTGACAACCCTGGGCTCCTGCCTTCTGATAAATGGCTTTACTTCATTAGGGCACCCCATGGAAGCTAAGAACTTACTAGGAACATGTGGTTTAAAAGCAACAGGGAACAGCTACATGGCATCAGAATTCCATTTTACAAAAGGCTATTCTCTGGGACAGAGGCTCTTAATTTAGGGAGTTCATCACCTTCCTCTGAAATAATATTTATTTATATATGCATATGCATGTATATGTATACATAAACAATATTTGGGGGAGATTCTTTAAAACTTCTATCAGGTTTTCTAAAAAAGTATGTGACTCCATCTAGTGATTTAGATGATTCTGGTCTCTTCTCCCCAGTTGAGGACTAAAGTGGTGGGTGGGTCTTGGGACTGGGAAAGAGGTGAAAAGGTTTCAGGAGAGACCAGGGGAATAGGGTCATGTAGGCTGAAGGAGGCGAATGTTTTAAGACATTGAGTCCAAGCAATGGTTATACAGTGACAAATGCCACTGAGACCAAAGGCTTGGACAGGTAGCTGTATCTGGCAGTTAGAGAAGTTTCTGTGGAATTGTGGGAGCAGAAAGCAGCCGATGAGGTGTTAAAGAAGGTGAACACGAGGAAGGGAAGACAGTGAGTATGAAAGGACTTCTTTAAAGTCTGACAATTATGTGGAGGGATAGAATGCAAGCTTGTGGGGAATGCAGGGCCAAGGAAAGTTCTTTCTTTCTCTTTTTTTATTCTCCTCAAAAATGGAAGGTGACATGTTTGTTAAGAAAGAATCTAATTGAAAGGGAGAGACCGGGAGAGAACGAAGGAGCCTAATTGGGGGTTAGTAGGGGGTGAATCCTCAGCTGAGATGGAGGGTTAACTTTAGAATAGATTTGAGACTTTTCCTGAAGCAGGAGTGGCAATGGGGGAGAGAGAGGTGAGGATATAGAGAAAGTGTTAACTTTTCGCACATTTCCTGCCAACTTCATCTACAACATTACTATGGCACTTAGAGCAGGCAGCAAGCTACGCCATCCAGGCGGGCTGTTCCTGTCACCTCCAGACACACAGCCCCTTGGCTCTGGGCACTGCCCTTCCTAGCCTTCTCTGAGCCTGTCCATTTCCCAGGCTGGCACGGACCCTGTCCTGAGGCTTCTCCAGCTGTTCCTTATAGCCTCTCCTTGAGCCCCCCGCTTCACAGAATTTTCCTGGGGGTGATTTCAATAGTAAAATACAGACATGTATTTGGGCCATGGTTTTCTCTGTTGTTGATTGATTTCATTGCTAAGCCTTTTAGAAAACTTGCTTTACACAATCAATGTACAGATATACCACTTTATGGGTATAAAGTAGATGACGTGTGGCAATTTCTGCATAAAGCCTTTTCTCTGGGTCTTGGACAGAAATGGACCTCCATATTGTTTCTGAGGTGCAATCAGAGTCTTCTTACTATTTTACTTAGGACCTGTCCTAGAGACATAACCTCTTAAGTCTATGAAGGCAACATTTTCAATAAGATCCTGAAGCACGTCTGAAGGCTTCTTTCCTACCACTGAAATTCTGCAGGTATTCATCTCCAATTTTCCTTTCTCATAAAGGGTGTTCAGAGGGTTTCGAAGGCTGTCTATTACCAGATTGTGAGGGTATCTACCTTAAGCTCCTAAGTCATTGGGCCATTTTCTTTGGGATTTTGCTAAATGGTGGCCATCCACCCTACTGTGAGGACTGTCCCCTGGCCAGACTATGGCAGTGCTGGGCTCCCTTTTGAATCCCCCTTCTTCCTTGGGGATCCCATGCCTACTGTTTTGTGTCTAACCTGCTCATTGTCAGCCCAACACCACACTGTGGGTACAAGGAAGTGGTAGGTGAAGTTGGAAAGGATTTTGCTGGGGAAGCTCATAGCCAGGTATTATTCTTGGCCATCCTTTAAAAAAAGAATATCCTTTCTTTTGCCCCTCTCACCCTACTTTACTACTCTCATCTGATGAACTGTTTTGTATATATTTATCCTTTCAGTTGAATGTGAGCTCCATGAGAACAGAGACACTTTCTGTTTTCAACCTGCTGTGTCCCCAGTGCCTGGCCCTTGGTAAGAGCTCAATACATATTTGTTAAATCAATTTTTTAATGAATGTGGTAGTCAGGTCACTACTTGCTAGAGTCTGAGACACAGTGAATCATAGTGAGGAAAGAGTTGAACTGGGAGCCAAGAAATCGAGGTTCACCTTCGTCTCTGTCATCAGCCTCCATGTGCCTCACTCCCCCTACCTGTAAGGTGAGCTAGCCCATAAAGCCCATTATACACTGACATTCTTTGGATTTTTGAAAGGAAGAGAAGCGTAGGGGAGGATATAGGGTTTGTTGATATTTGGGGTGGGTTTATGTTCTGGCTTTGACACCAACTTGGTGACCCTGGGAATGTCACTTAACTTTTTTGAGTTCCCAACCTTTTTGAAAAATAAGGGTAATACTTCTTCTTTCAGAGAGGGTTGTGTGCCATGAATAAATTGTGTGTGTGAAGAATTGGGTGCTACTATCAGGTTGGTCTCAGGGATGGGAATGACCTCCACTTATTCATCTTCACACTTCAACTGTCCGGTTTGGAAATAGACCACCACATTAAAGGGCATGAAGTACGGCCCTTCAGCAAACTTGTGTTCCCACAGGAACCTCACCCAGCCTTTGCTCATATCCACTGCTAACGTCCCTGTGGTGGCCTTTAAGATCTCAGCAAGCTGGTGAGACCTGTGGGCTGGAGCGTCCCAGGTTCTGGGAGAGTAGTGCTTGGTCTCACATCAGAGACATTGACGCCCTTTCTTGTCTTTTCTCTGGACTCTCGGCTGCCACACTGACAATATTTGATTGGCATCTCTTATGAATCATCATACATAAGTGATCAAATTCCCTCAAGTGTCAGAGACAAGTTATTCACTAGTGTGTCTTTCCCTGGATATCGTGGAGAGGACCAGGGTAGCAGTGGAAATGGCTCTTTAGTATGACAGCAAGGTGTCCCTGTCCCAGCAGAAATGCACAAGGTTGGAGCTGAGTCTCAGCCTTGACTTTGGTCACTGCTCCTCTGACCTGTCCTCAAGGCTTTTAGCTCACTCTGTTCTGTAGGTCACCAAGTGGCTGCGTGGCATTTTGATTTTGTCATTTTGCCATACCCCTTGCCCTCCTTCCTGCTTCATGCCTGGATGGTGACCATCTCAGATAATGACGTGACCTTGGAGATGGAACTCAAACACCTAAGGATGACACAGCAGAAAGATGAAAAGATCCTGAGTCCTGGACATCATGCCGCCACCATATTAGCCCCTGAAATCTGAACTGCCTACCTCTGAAATCCTCTCCTATTGTATTTAAGCTGTTGTTATTCCTGGGCGCTAGTCCTAGCCGGAAGATGTTGTTTTTGATGCCCTGGCAGAGCCAGCGCTGGCTGGGCCCCCTGTGTGCCTTGACTATCATGCTTGGCAGTGCTTCTTTCTTGACCCCACCGCTCCTGTTTGTGGAACTGTCTCAGTGTGTGTACATGAGTTGAAATCCAAAGCCACAATAATTTCAAAGCTGTCAGCTTCTGTCCTGCGGACTCGTGCTCCCCACTGCCTTCTCATTTCCACCAGAGGACAAAAAGGTGGCTGGCGAATAACTCTCTTTCCTCAGTTGTTTACTCTGTCAAACACAATAGCCACAGCACAGAGTGTTATAATGTTAACATCTTGCTAAATTTGTTTTAGTTTATTTGTAATTAAAGAAATAACACATTATAGGCTCAGCTCAACCCTCTGGGAATGGTCCTTGAGCCTCTTTTCCTTCTTCCTCTGAGAAACCACATACATGTTTGAATCCATAAGTGAGAGACAATATTGCTTTGTATGTTTAAACAAGAAAGTGAATGGTATATTAATATGATTTGATTCTTTTCACTCAGCTTGGGTTTTCCAGAATCATCCTCTTGATGCATCCTCCAGCTCACCGGGGCTCACTGCTCTGGAATGTAACTGCCTCTTCATTGTCCTATCGATGGGCATTGAGATTGTTCCCTAATTTTCAATCTTGCAAAAAATGAAATAACAAACATCCTCTTACATGTCCTGTTCCACATAGGAGTGAGTTTTTCTAGGGCATATATCTAGATGTAAAACTAGTTGTCATAGAGACACATTTTTTCCATGTTTACAAGGTATTTCCAAATTGCTCTCTGAGGGGAGTAACACAATTTGCACGCCCTCCAGAACAACAGTGCCCATTTCCCACAAAAAACTCGGTATTGTTGAACCATTTTGGTTTTGACAGTTGGTGGGTGCGAAATGGCATCTCTTAGCTTTAATTGGCAGTTCCTTGATCATTAAAGAGGTAGGACATCTTTTCATATTTGTATAGACCATTTTGATTTACATTTCTGTAGACTGTCTATTTTTATGTTCTGTCTCTGTTTCTATTGTGTTGTTTGGCTTTTTTTTTTTTTGTAAACGCCCCCCCTTCCCCAATATTGTAAATATTAATTCTGTGTTGATCAAATGCATTGTAAACTCCTCCTGCAAATCTCTCACCTGTCTTTTGGCTTTGTTCTGGGTGTCTTTGGTCATATAGAAGTCTTCAGTTTTAATGAAATCTAATTTATTCATTTTTTTCTTTTGTTCTTTTTTTCGAATCTTGAGAAATCTTTTCCTGATTAGATATAAAAATGTCTTCCTGAATTTCCTTCTAATAGTTTAAGTTTTTTTGGTGTTTTTGGTTAATCCTCACTTGACAATATTTTTCCCATTGATTTTCAGAAAGAGTGCAAGGGAGGAGAAAGGGGTGGGGGAGAAAAACATCAATGCGAGAGAGACCCATCGATTGGTTGCTTTCCACATGTGCCCAACCGGGGCCGGGTATTGAACCTACAACCCAACTATGTGCCCTTGACCAGGAATCAAACCTGTAATTCTCCAGTCCAAGGGCCAACGCTCCAACCACTGAGTCATGTCAGCCAGGGCTAAACATTTAAAAATAACTTTTAGCCTTAAATCAATTTGGAGTTTATTTGCAATACTTTGTGTATGAAATACAGCTCTAATATTAATTTTCCAGTAAGGAGAGACAATTGTTGTGATACTATATATTAAAAAGTTTGTACTTTGCTGATTTATTTGTCATCACCCCTGTCACGTACCAAATTTCCAAAAATGCATGAGTTTCTTTCTGGACTTTTGAATATATTCCATTAGTCTCTGTACCCCTATGCCTCAATCATGCTGTTTTATCATGGGTTTTGATATCTGTAGTCCTTTTTCTTTGTATTCTATCTCAAAACTCTGTTGGCTATTCTCATACCTTTTTACTTTTATATGAATTTTTAAATATATTTTTACCAGTTTTATTGATATATAATTGACATATATCATTGTATAAGTTTAAGGCATACAGCATAATGGTTTAACTTACATCTGTTGTGAAATGTATATGAATTTTGATTAATCTGTTAATGAAATGTTTCCTTCCTACCTCTTTCAGTAGGTACTTTTCTCCTACCCCATTCCTATCCCAAAGATTTGGGCTCCAGGTCTAACTCTGCCACTCAGTGGCCATCTATTCTTGGGTGAGAATCTAACTTCTCTTTGGCTTCCTCATCTGTCAGATCTGCTCTGCCTATCTCACAGTGTTGCTGAGCTGACCAAATGAGATAAGGACATGAGAATGTTTTGGAGAGTTAAAAACACTGAGGTAATGTAAGAAAGAGTTAAAAACTAGTAACCTCAGGACTGACCTGAGACAAAATGTGAAATTCAGATTATTTTTCCCTCAGCTTTCTGCTTTCTTTACTCTTCCTGACTCTCTTTTGACCCCAAACTTCCAGGGTTGTGGGACACAAAGGTCTTTTATCAGGGTAGACTCTTCAGGATAATGTATTAGAGACAACTTGTGTTCAAGAGGCTTGGGTCCAATTTCAGACTCTAGCTTTGTGACTTAAGGTAAGTCACTCAAACCCTTTGAATCTCAATTTATTCATCTTTACATAATTTCCTCCTCAAGAAGTATTGTGAAATTCACAAGAAGTAATGGAGATGGAAGTGCTTGGTAAAATGTGAAGCCTTACAAGAATCAGAAGGCGTTATTATTATGTTCTTGCTGAAAGGACTTATGGGAAGGCAATGATGTTTACCATGTTGAAGTGCTTTGCTCTCACCACTTGAATCAAGGCATGCAGGAGAATGAATCAAACTCATTTTTTTCTACAACCATGGCTGACCCAACACAGTGTCTACACAGTCTTCTATGAGATATAAGAAGTCCCTTTGTTAAATACCCTTTCTTTTAGACTTTGCAGCTGGACATGTGGAGAAATGAAGGTGGTTGGGAGTCCCTGATGTCTGTTTGGACAATCAGAACTATTCTAGTACAGAGGCTGCGCGCAGCAGTGACTCAAGAGAGAGAGCCTTTGGGAGGGTAGGAGGAAGGAGAGTTCAAAGGTGAAAAAAAATGAGTCATTGTACCCTCCTTGCAGATACCTTTCCATTAAAATGAACATTAAGGTCAGCCCTGATGTTCTGTGACAGGATTTCCCTAGGAGTGAGCATATGGCAATGCCCCGCATCTTTTTCATCCTTCCTATTCAGATGACTGGAACATCTTTTGCTCCTGTGCCAAAATCAGACTTGGGCTTAGGCCAAATGACATTTATTGTTTTTTAAATATATATTTTTAAGTGATTTCAGAGAGGAAGGGAGAGGGAGAGAGAGATGGAAACATCAATGAGAGAATCATTGATCGGCTGCCTCCTGAATGCCCCCTATTGGTGATAAATTCCCAGTCAGGGCTGTGGTTAAAGATGTGACTTCAGAAAAAAAAAAAAAAAGATCAGAGAGAGGCAACATTGTTAGCTTTGAAGATGGAGGAAGGGGCCACAAGCTAAGGAATGCAGGCATTTCTAAAAGCTGGAAAGGGCTAAACTATGGATTCTCCCAGAGTCTCCAGAAAAGAGTTCAACACAATCAATTCTTTGGTTTTAGGCCATATAAGGCTTCTGAACTAACTGTAAGATAGTAAATTTTTGTTACTTTAAGCCACTAAAATTGTGGTAATTTGTTACAGCAACAATATAAAACTAATATACACCCCTTAGGTATTAATACGTGCTCATTTGCATGACCTTGGATAGGCCTGTGTGAGCCTTAGTTTTCTTATCTGTAAAATGGTTACTTTGGGCCATAAGTTTGCAAAACCCCTTCCAACTTCCCTACTTTGCAACATTTATCTTGTCCTTCGAATGAGGCAGGTGTTCACCTGTCTATTCGATGACTATACTGAGGCAAGCATATGTGAGATGCTGCAGGGAGCAACAGAATGGCCATGTACCAGGGTTAGAGGTGACATATTCTTTCTCTTTATATAGCTCTCCCAGTCTGCCTATATTGATTTCTAAATTTCCTATTTCCATAACTCCTCATGGCAACAGGAAAAATGTATTTCAGCTGGTGGACAATTTATGAACCAAACCCTTATGACTAATGGATTTTGTCATTTTTCTCTCTATTAGTGAACTTGCAGGTACAATTACAATTGTTTAAGTTTGTTAAATAATTCATTAAGAGTTATAGGTATCAAGTTTAGAGGTGGGATAAAAGGTAGTAGTGTTCTGGTTGCTGGTGAAAGTTAACTCAGCCTTTAGGGAAATCCACCATTTTTAGGATTAAAAATTTTTTTTTTTTACTTAGCCTATTTTTTGTTAGGGGTAAGTATAATGAAATGCCACTGTAATTAAAGTACTTATAAACTGATTAGACATAGCTGTTGTGAAAAAGAAAACACAACTGGAAACTAAAATGGGATAAAAAATAGAGCTTTATTTGGCCCCTTCTCCCTCCTAGTGGGAAACCAATACAGTTGCCACTTCATTAACTGCTCTGTGTTAAGAAAAGCTGAGCTGACCACAAAATAATGGCAATAGCACAGTGATAATGATGACTCTCTGCTGCATTTATTTAGCATGCAGTGCTTCTCCAAGCACCTTCTAGTAATCAGCCGTGGGCAAACTACGGCCCGCGGGCCTCACCGGCCCGTTTGAAATGAATAAAACTAAAAAAAAAAAAAGACCATACCCTTTTATGTAATGATGTTTACTTTGAATTTATATTAGTTCACACAAACACTCCATCCATGCTTTTGTTCCGGCCCTCCGGTCCAGTTTAAGAACCCATTGTGGCCCTCGAGTCAAAAAGTTTGCCCACCCCTGTATCTAGTTCCTTGTTTGAACCCAGTATTTCCATAAGAAAGTGGGGGAGGTGACTAGGGTGCACATCATCCACCTGATTTGACAGATGAGGGCATTGGCCTATAGAATCTAAAGGACCCTCATGATAACACAACAGTCAGCAGCAGGTCTGGGCCTGAGGGCTGCTCTCTACATTAAGACCCATGTCCATTATAGCTAGTTGCTACTGGTAGTTGGAATCACCCAACACTGGGTCAAACATTGTCTCCAAAGACCTTATATTGCAAACACAAGGCTACCAGAAATTGTTTTCTCTCTCACTAGAAAGAATAAAGTCACTAAAGAATTAGTCATTAAAGTTATCAGGGAAAGGCCAACAAGTTGAATGTAAGACAAAAAACACACCTAAGAAACCTAGATGTGGATTCCATTCTGTCCCTCGCCTCCCTAAAGTTGGTGATGCTGACCAGTGATGTCTCCATTATGCCAGAGTAGAGAAAAAGTGCCCACTTTTTCTCCTTCTGGGGCCCCAAGAAACTCATGTTTCTTGGAGCCCTGTACATTTTATGGCTTATGTAAAATGACATTACCAACACCATCACTACTTGCGCTTCCTCCCCACCCCTGACTGAGGTGCAGTTAGACTAATCTTAAAGGAGACAAGACAATCTGAGACCAGTGGTATAAAAAAGAAAAATCCTCAAAGGCATCTCCAGTTCATCTGAACAATGAGGGGTTGAGACTACGTCTCCTCAATGATTCAATTTTCCCCACAAGGTCTCAGTTTAAATTTGGTGTAGTAGTATCATCTTGACTTAAAAGACGTGGGTTTAAGAGTCAAATGGCCACTCTGGCTGAGTTAAAATGGGATCTTGGTCATTAACACTGATCCTCCATGATGCTCAGTTCTCTGACCTTTGAAATGGGTATAATAGTGAGTCTGTTTTCCAGTTTATGATGGTGTCATGAGATGAGAGTCAAATATTTAAATATAAATCAGTGTCGAGAAGGGATTTTTATTATTTGTGGTAGTGCTAATCATCATAATTGTAGCTTAATAGTAAAAATGATATTACAAGAACCAGCAATTGTCACATTGTTGGTAAGGCAGGCATTTTTGAGATTATTCATCATATGAGGATACCTGCTGGAGAAGTCTCTCCTGTGTTCAGTGAATGCATACTGTGGTTATTTATTTAGGGCTTCAAATCAACCCTGTGAGGTAGGTCCTATTCTTGTCATTTTGTATAACAAGAAACTAAGGCTTAGAGAGAGAGACACGTTTGAAGGCTGATATCTTGAGATTCCAGTGGCAGTGGTGGATTTTCGGCATTGGCAGGCACACCTGGCACTTTCAGTGTAGAACAACCTTGAGTCTTTAAAGCCTTATTATCAGTGGCTTATTGCCTTAGGCATGAGAGATTGATATTATAAATTCTTTCATGTGGGGCAGAAAGATTCATTATTCAGAATAATTGATAAGTCAACTAATCCCTGCTCTGTGATCAATGTATGAATGCCCACTAAGAATTTTCTCAGCAAGAACTTTCTAACACTATGACTTTTCCTGACAGAGCCCATGATGTATTTTCCCCTACCACAGAGGGGAGTAGTTGGGAAATTACTGCCAGCCAATGACTAACCCAAGGCCTCTTTCATCAAGGTGAGGCCCATGTGACTAGTTCTCTCCAATGAAATGTGATGTGTGTTGGCTGTAGAGCTAGGAATCAGCCATGGGCAAACTACGGCCCACGGGCCAGATCCAGCCCGTTTGAAATGAATAAAACTAAAAAAAAAAAAAAGACCATACCCTTTTATGTAATGATGTTTACTTTGAATTTATATTAGTTCACACAAACACTCCATCCATGCTTTTGTTCCGGCCCTCCGGTCCAGTTTAAGAACCCATTGTGGCCCTCGAGTCAAAAAGTTTTCCCACCCCTGACTAGGTGATAGGAAGTGGGTGTGGCACCTTTACTCCTTTCTTTTTTTTTTTTCTAAATATATTTTATTGATTTTTTTTTACAGAGAGGAAGGGAGAGGGACAGAGAGTCAGAAACATCGATGAGAGAGAAACATCGATCAGCTGCCTCTTGCACACCCCCCACTGGGGATGTGCCCACAACCAAGGTACATGCCCTTGACCGGAATCGAACCCGGGACCCCTTAGTCCGCAGGCCTACACTCTATCAACTGAGCCAAACCGGTTAGGGTTACTCCTTTCTTGTAAACCAAGTGGATGCAGAAGACCCGGCATAAAACTCAGAGACTTTAGAAGACGGCGAAGCCACAAGATAGGAGGTACCTGGATTGCTGATCACTACTTAGACAAACACCCATTTGGGCCTTATATGAGGAAAATGTGCTCTATTGTTAGTGAAACCAACAACTAACAGTAAACATGTTTAGGTATTAGATCAAGAGACCAGAGATATAGGCGTAGGCTTTAACTAAATGTTTCAATTGCTTTGATTGTCTGGTAGCTTATAGTCAAAGATTAAGAAAGTATGTTAGTCGTAGGCCTGCCTGTGAACAAGTCCCAGAAAAAATGTTTTAACGTACACTTTGCTTGCAATAATAATAAAAAAATAGCTAGTTAAGCACAAAACAATGATAACTTAAAACAATAACAAAGGTCACTAGACGTTTAGTTGCTGCCTTTTGCTTTAGACAGAACATCACTGACACACAATTATGAGATATTCTGCAGGCTCTTGGTTCCTCAACTTGGTTAGATCACTTGACCACAGTGACAAAAGCATCAGACAAGATGACATCAGGAACTGAATTAATCAGACCAAAGAAAACCACTGAAGCTTACACAAGAGATAACCAATCAGCTTTGCCCTTGACCCCTAAGCCCTAACCCTCAAGCTCTGCTTTTAAAACCATTGATTACAAACCATTGAGGAGTTCAGATTTTGACCACTAGCTCACCATCCTTCAAGCTTGGCACTGCAAATGAATTTCTTTAATTTCACCTCTGTAACACTCAGTGTTCTGTGTTTGGCTCTGCTGTCTACTTGTCAAACAACCAAAAATCTATGTTTGGAAAAACAGTAGTTTCATAAGTAAGCAATCTTAAAATACCATTTACATTGCTAGAGAAGTTATTCCCACTCTGAACCAGTGGCATCCCAACTCAAGCCCTCCTGGTGGCATCACACAGAAAACTAATGAAGTGTGGGGATTATAAATGAATTCATCTTCTCACTTACCCATCCCCTCTTCTTTTTCAAATTTACAAATATGTTCAGCAGTGCCAGATCTGTTCATCTATTTTTGACACACAAATAGAAACTCTCCTTTTGGAATTCTACAGGGAAGGTGGCCATGTGGTCATGCTAGCTTGTGGCCTGGAAGCAACCAGAATTGAGTTGGGATGACACTGGCTCAAGGGGAGGACTCAGTTTTCTCATGTCAATCATAGTTGTGGTTCTAGTGACCTCAGAGGGAAAAATAATTTGTTTTTCCATGGTAGCATTTTTGGTGATAATAATGGTTTTAGAAGACACAAACACAGCAATAAGTTCTAGAATGTACTCACAATGTCCTTGGTCACGGTACGATCAATGGATTCTATGAAGGGTCCTGTGAACTTCTATTTGGTTGACTTCAGGTAGTAAGCAAGAAGTAGTGCTGTAAAGATAGACGTGGATGGAGGTCAGAAACATGAAGTCTAGAGTATTTAATTGCTTTGTTTTTAATTTAATAACATTTAATCTTTTTAAAATTGTAAACAATACATGCTTGTTTTAGAAAACACCAGAAAATACAGTTTAGGAAATAGGACATAAAACTTATCTGTCATACCACTACCCAGGCATAACCACCATTAACCCATGGTACCCTTACAGATTATTTCATGAACATTTATGTATACATGGATATATGTTTTCCTACTGTTTTTAATTTACAAAATTGGGACCATACTGCACATACTACTTTGTGACCTGCTTTTCTTTCATCGAACAAGACATTATGAAAATCTTTTGTCATAAATAAACTTCAGCTCTGTGGTAGATGATTTCTAAGATGTCTCCAATGATCCCTGCCCTCTCATATCCTCACATTGTATAATCAACTCCCCTGGAGTGTGAGCTGGAATTCTGACTTATTCCCATCCAATAGGACATGGCAAGAATGATGGGATGTCAGCTCTGGTCTGATTTCTGTGATGAAGCCAACTGCTACATCATGAGCTGCTCTCTAGAAAATAGGGCAGTGAAACTGAGGCAAGGAACTGAGAGACTCCTTTGACCAACAGGCCAGAGGAACTGAATCCTACCAACAACCACTTGAGTGAGCCTGAAAGTGGATCCTCTCCAAGTTAAGCCCAGAGATGATTCAAACACCTTGACTGTAGCTTCTGAGAGGCTGTGAGTCATGGGACCCAGCTCAGCCATGCTTATAGATTCCTGACCCACAGAAACTGTGAGGAGATATATGTTTGTTGTTTTAAGCTGCTAAGTTTTGGAGTAATGTAGCCATCGATAACTAATACAAACCACTTAGTTTTTAATAGCTGTTTATTATTCCAATGTAAGGTTGTACTATAATTTACTCAATCCTTTTTATTGCTGCATATTTTGGTATTTTATTTTACCTATTTTATTTGTTATAAACAGGGCTGCCATGAATGTCGTTGTTAGCTAAATCTTGGTACACAGTCTTCATTCTTTTCTAAATCCTTGAAGTGGAATAGCTGAACTTCAAAGGGTTTGCGTCTTTTAAGGTTTTTGAGAGGCTATTTCCCAGTTGCTTTCTGGTAAAACCATACCAGTTTACACCCCTGCTGGGTGTAGTTTCCCATGGCTGCTGACCCACACCAAAGGGTTTGTGTTTCTGAAGCATATTTTTGGTTAATTTCCATCACTGTGTCTTGAGCTCTGTCTCCATGCAAACCAGTTAGAAACAAAACCAAATACAAACACAAAAACCCAAGAATGAAGACCAAGGTTGAATCTTCAAAAGTACTAGATAATTTGAAGCTAAATAGTTTATTCAAAATACTATTGTTTTGAAAGAGGTAGATGGCTTCAACCACCCTCATATTGTAATTGTTATCTTTCAGTGAACGTTGAACTTCTGAAAACATGGTGATGTTCATATCCCCAAGTACTTACAAGGAAAACAACAATACTGGTTAAGGTCAACATAACACAGAGCTTTTTGAAAACCTTAGCTTATTTCAGTCACACAAAGGATGACAATAAATTCAACTTTTAAAATTACCAAGCTGAATGGTCTGAATTCAATAGATTTATATTTTGGGGGAAGGATTTCACATACAAAGATATCACCACCATTTCCAAATTGCAAGTTCACTGTCGGAGAAGAATAAATATTTTAATGAATGCTATATATTTTAACAGGCTCTGAACCCTGCAGTTGGCTTAAGCTAAGGGTGCAATTTCAGGCATTTAAATAAGTAAATAAATGAGGAAGAAAATCCATGTTAATTGCAGTAATTTGCGGCACTTTCAATTTCTTAATTAAGAAATAAAATAGGATTCATTATCCATGCCCACTGTAGATGGCATACATAGATCACCATTATGACCACCCACAAGACCTGAAGTTATTGCCATAAATGAAATAGAGAGAAATCACTGACCAAATGTTCAGGAGCAAAGAGGGAGGAGGAAAGAGGGCCATGCAAAATGCTCCTCCTTAAAAAATGCTCTTCTTTCTGACCTTGGGATTGTATTATCCCACAATATCTCCCTTGAGCATGGAGACCTGCCCCTCCCCCCTAATCTTTGGGATAGATTTTTCTCTCAAGATTCTTGCAGAACTTTTCTGAGCCTGTCTGGCCACCCTGGTGGTGTCAACTTTTCCCTGATCACCTGCCCGAGATCATTTGTGTGCCTGGACTTCAGGTCCCTGCCTGTCTCATTGTCTTGGTGAGTCCTAATCTTCTTCTACAAAGGTAGGAAGAAGAAAAGAACATTTCTTATAACCATAGGCAATCTGACTCATGCTGCCTTTTGAAAATGATGCATTAAATTAAACTAAGGAGAGCATATAATTTATCATACAAAAAGCACTTTTGACAGGGACAAATGCTTAACTGAACAGGACACCAGACAAACTGGGAGTGTTCTGGACAGACCAGGATGCTTGGTGCCCCCAATGAAAAACCCACATAGGGCTAGAGTGGGAATGAACACAGATTTTCAGGCACATAAAAGGGAGTTCTGTTTTGGTGATATGGGCTGTAGGGTAATATCAATGAATGTCCAGATGAAAGAGCATTGATACTCCTGGCTATGGGCAGAGATGTATAGTGATTGTGATTTTGTTAGGAATACTAATATGGACTGTAATTTGCCTCTCTCAGGCCCCCTCTTTCCTACTGTCCTACCTTCTAAGTCTTGCCGGCCACCATGGGCACTCCATGGGCCACTGACTTGTCTGTGGAATTCATGTCTGCTGACATGTGCAACATAGCAATGAGAAGGGTACACAGCAAGTTGGAGGAATTTGAGAGACTCAAGACAGAGGGAAAAAAATAAAGAAAACCATCCTTGAAGATCTCTAAAAGGAACGAGGAATCTTGTCTGGGGTTAGACACTGAAGTGTTTTGAGCGAGTAGGACAGTTTTTGGTTTTAACCTAAGGAAAATAAGAAATTAACACAATACTTCTCAAGTGCCTATTATGTTCCATATGGGAGGCAAAGGAATAGTCTGTGACATATTGCTTGTTCTCACTGAAGGGACTTAGGAGTACATTCCTGAGTCAAAGGCTCTGAAAGAAACCTGGACTCAACAGCTGTTCTGACTGAGCCAAGCTGATCTTTTCTTGGGTCACACCCATGGTGAAGACCCTCGTGGAATTCACAAGGACTGAAATGAGTGTCTATATCTTTGTTGTTCCCCTTCTCAAAGGATCCTTCCTCCTGGCTGCATCTGGACAGAGCCCTGACCCTTGTGGGACCCGGGGGCCGGTTGCTGAGGGAAATGCGAACAATTATCTACATTCCTTATCAAAACAGGGTGCAGAATGAAATCATTCTGCCTTTCTCTTTCTGATGATTCATGGTAAAGAAGATACAGAAGTTTTCCAATTTTAGAAGGAGGCCAAGGAAAATAAATTCAAAATGCATCCATAAAAACTAAAGCCAAATACCAGACCAGAAAGAAAAACAAAACTCTATATAAAGTTTTCTCATAGAATTCACTGTTTCACATGTACCAGGTACTCTGACTTGGCTCAGATAGTGAGTGACAGCAGGATTCTAAGAAAATAGAATGAAAGATGGGAGAAAAGTGAGCAGGAGATCTGTGAACCATGAGAAATCACCATGGGAAATCTACCTTGTGCTGTTGCAAGGCAAAACCAGGAGAATTAGTTGTTGAAGCTCTTTTGAAAAGAGGCCTTAAATGTAGTTATGTCTCAGCTATTACATTTGAGAATTTTTCATTCTTTTAGTCATCATTTCATTGAATAAGTATTTATTGGGCATCTTCTTTTCCCCAGGTATAGTATTAGGTACAGGAGATTCAGAGGGAGGGAGACAGGGCTTTGCAGCCTTTTAAGGGACTTCTGCCTTTAAGATGGCAGTGTTAAGACAGGCCTGCCCACTTCTTTCTGAATTCATTCCAAAATGACAAGGAAAATGAGAAGCAGAAATGCAAACTTTATGTTTGTTGAGGAAGGGCTTCTAAATGCAATGACATTTCAACCAGGGACAGATAGATGTTGAAAGATTGTCTGCTGCTGAAGACCTCAAACAAGGCTGGCAGAGAAGACCTAATCAAAGAGGGCAGATCCAACACCATCTTTGGGGAAACAACTTGTGTATGGAGAATGTACTGACTGTGAGAGCATCCCTGGATCCTGGTGGGCTCCATCTAGAAGCAGGGGAGAGCCATCTCTGTAGGAAGCAGTCTGATGGGGAGGCAGATTGGAACAGATAGGTTCAATACTAATCAGTCTTGCAACTGCCAATCTCTTCTTTCTTCTGGGAAGAAGTCAGGGTTAAATCAACATATACACATATGCGTGTGTGTCATAAGGTGCACCCTGTAAATGAAAGAGACTCTCTGCTGGCTGGCATCATGGCCTGGCCCCAGCACCATAAACATTCTGCAAAATAGCTGGTTAAGAACAAGCTTGTCTCAAATATGAGTCAGAATAAAAAAGAAACCATCAGAAGAGTTCTACAAAGATACTGCAAGAAAAGAGGGTAATGATTAGAGAAAACAAATAGACAAAGAACACATAACAAGATTGTGTTGCCATAGAGCTCAAGGAAACTGCCAAGCAAATGAGAATAGACAAATAGTAACAACAAAACTTAATGAAAAAGATCACTTATATAAAAGAAGAGCTCAAGGAAGAAATGTCAAGACAACTGAAAGAGCTCAGGAATGAAGTGGGGGAGAAACATACTAGTACTGTCATCACAGAAATTAGGGGGCCATTAGAGGCAACAAAAAGTTAAACAAACTCTACTCAAAATGAAAAAAAAGTGGGCTTAAGAATATGGTTGATAAAGTGAGCAAAACAAAATGGGAATTAACGCTTTAAAAGGATTAGAAAAAGAACAAGATAGCTATGGAAATGAAATAGATTTAATAGACATACGTATATGCACAAATAGACCAAGCCATATTTGACAAAGAATAATGAAAAAAATAGAAGATGTATTTGGAGAAATATAATTACAAAGCATTTTCCAGAAATAAGATATTTAAGTCTACATACAAAGCAAAACCAAAACATAAACTGTCTCAGAAAAAGCTGATGCAGAACTATCAATCCAAAAGGTAGAGAAAGATTCTTTTACCATTCAAACAAACAAAAAACCAAAACAAACAATACAAATCAAAATCAAAGTTTGTTTTCTAAGGGGAAAATTAGGTTGGTGTCAGAGTTTTCCACAGCGACATGTTATGCCAGAAGACAGTGGAAGCATGCTTATAAAACCTCATTAAGAATTAAATAAAAAACATTTAAACATTTGTGCTCACACTTTTGTTCATGTACTAATGCTGCACTAAACATTGAATAAACCAGAAAATGTGGTTACCAGGATCTGGTCTGGAATAAAGTGGAGGCTGAATTTTAACCAGCCTATGGAGAATGCAGAAACTATGGCAGAAAGAGAGATGCTGAGTTTTCAACCATTTATTTTAGGATTAAGAAAAAAAAACCCTATTACAATTATGGTTAGAGAAAATAATGTAAATTGTAATAAACTACTAAAACATTTAAAACACTGAAACTAACATAATTCCGAAGATGGGAGAGAGAAGATGGGAGGTAGCCAAGAGTCAAAAGTCACACTTAGGGCTAATGAACTGAGAAATGAAAAAAAGAAAAGTGTATTAAAAATTATAAAGTTAAAATTAGCGGAAGTATTATCATTCTATCGTCATCATCATCATCATCATCACCACCATCATCTTCATGACCATCAATTAAAATTGGGTAAAGTAAGAAAATGAGAGGTGGGAGAAGTATATACAATTTATCATTGCAGAGTTAACAGTCCACAGCTACTAAGAATATAGAGGATTAAGTATATTATATTTAGTACTAGAGGCCTGGTGCACAAAATTCGTGCATGGGAGGGGGGTCCCCCTCAGTCCAGCCTGCACCCTCTCTAATCCGGGACATCCCTCTCACAATCCTGGACCACTGGCTCCTAATTGCTCACCTGCCTGCCTGCCTGGTTGCCCCCAACTGCCCCCCTCTGCTGGCCTGGTTGCCCCTAACTGCCCCCCCTGCTGGCCTGGTTGCCCCCAACTGCCCCCTACTGGTCTGGTCGCCCCGTATGGCCCCCCCCGCTGGCCTGGTTGCCCCACGCAGCCTGCTGGTCAGTCGTTTGTTCACCCCTCACTAAGCCCCCTGCCGGCCTGGCCATCCCATGCAGCCTGCTTGTTCAGTAGTTTGGTCGTCTCTCACTAACCCCTCTGCTGGCCTGTTCGTAGGCAGCCATCTTGTGAGGGTATGAGGGTTAATTTGCATATTACCTCTTTATTATATAGGATTATGAAGGTAACCACTTCAAAAATGAAAAATATTAAAACTTTCTAAACTCTCCGTATGAACCCCACATATCCCAAATGTAAAAACAAAAGAAAGCACAGACCATAAAGTGAAATAAAAGCAGAAACCATATGATGTTAAAACTAAGTCCAAGCATATCTATCAGATCAAAAAATATAAAAGTAAAAATATATTACTGAAAAGAAATAGAATCTCAGTTTAAATTACAAAGCAAAACAAGAAAGCAACCCCACAATATATGCTGTATACAAGAGACACAAAACAAAGTAACTGGAAAACTGAAAATAAAAGGATGGGCAAAGGCTGAACCAGGAAACAAAACAAGCAAACAAAACATAAACAAGAGATCAAGCCCAATTTTAATATCAGACACCTATCAGACAAGGTTGAATTCAGGGCACAAAACAGTAAACGACACAAAGATGGGAACTCAATTGAAATCTACAATGATAGTATAAATATGATGAGCATTTATGCACCAAAAATATAGCAATAACATTTATTAAGTTGAAAGGCAGTGCATATAAAAATAAAGGCAGAGACATATAAATAGTAAGAGACTAATATAGCTTCCTCAGTTTAAAGTAATCAGAGAATGCTTCCAGAGTCATATTACACTTCATTTTGGGATTATCAATACTTTTCAACTCCCTGTATTGTAAAAACAGCTACAAGAAAATCTGACAGTGTCTCACCCTTGCTGTAAAGCCTTCTATAGCTCCACACACCTGCCACATAAAGTTCAAGTTCCTGGGTGATCCGGCCCCTGCCTAGTCCTCCAGCCTTCTCCCATTCCACATGTCTTCAGAGTCATCCCACCACTGGAGGTTCTCTTTTCTACACCTCTTTCTATACCTCCTTTGCTTTGTCTGAGGTTGTTTCCTCTCTCTGTATGCTCTTTACTCCCTCTGACACCAGGTAGATGTAACTTTTCAGAGAGGAAGGGAGAGGGAGAGATAGAAACATCAATGATGAGAGAGAATCATTGATCAGCTGCCTCCTGCACTCCCCACACTGGGGATCGAGCCTGCATGTGCCCTGACCGGGAATTGAACCATTACCTCCTGGTTCATAGGTTGACACTCAATCACTGAGCCATGCCAGCTGGGCCACATATAAAATTTTAAAAATATAGAATACTTTGCTTCCATTTGTGTCATTAAGCAGGACACCAGCTCACCTGAGTCCTTGCATGTGCCTTGACCGGGAATTGAACCATTACCTCCTGGTTCATAGGTTGACACTCAATCACTGAGCCATGCCAGCTGGGCCACATATAAAATTTTAAAAATATAGAATACTTTGCTTCCATTTGTGTCATTAAGCAGGACACCAGCTCACCTGAGTCCTGAGTCTTAAACAGCCTCTTTCACTGCGTCCTCCCTCCCAGGGTTATAATGACCCAATTTCTGTCATTTTCTAATTATTCACCTAACCTAATTAATTACAAGAGAGTGGCTTCGTATTTTAAAAACTGTGTTTCTATTCATCTTCTCAGTGGACCCTCACCTGATACTGCGTTGTGTGTGAGGTGGGGATTGTCAGCTCATTTTACAAATGAGGAAATAAAGTCAGTGTGTCACTGGCATAAATGAGGCCAGACCTGCAGCTTCCACTTCTAGCTCAATGTTCTTCACACCAGAGCAGGCTGTCTCTTCCCTAAGTTTCTAGAACTTCTCTCTGGAAGCATGGAGGTGTTTTTTTAAAACATTGATTTTTTTTTTTTTTTGGTTAAAATTTCTCTGTGTTTTGCTTTTGATTTCTCATTCCCGGGGAAGATCCTGCCCTCTCTCCCTGGAGGTCAGCATTCTTTGTCTTTCCTGGATGATGGCCCCACTCGGTCCCCCTTGGGTTCTCTTCACTTGAGCTTCCACTTAGCCCGCCGCCCCCTGGAGAACCATTCTGGCTGAACGCCTCCTGCCTCCTTTCAAATTGTTCCTGTTCTGCGCTCGGGATTTCCTGCAGGGCCGGCCTTCCCAGCTAATGAAGAGCCTCTAGCTGGAGGCACTGTTCCTGACCAAGTTTCCAGCCCTGCTGGGAGGTGGGGGTGGCGGCTGGGAGAGGAAGTGACAGTCCTGCCTCTGCTGAGCCCTGGAACTTGCTGGTACCTGTTTTGTTTCAAATGGCCCAGCTCTCCTCCACAACACTGTATCTTTAAAAGAATCCACTTACCTGCCTCCAGGAGAGCTCATTCATAGTATGTGTTTTCTTTCTCTAAATTGCTCAGTGGTATCACTTTATAATGTGTGGGGTGGGGTGCGGAGAGTAATATCTAGGCCCCAGACATCATTGAGCAGGAGTGACCTTTTATTATGTTTTTGGGGAAATTCTGGGGCACCACTCAGCATAATTTTCCATTAAGTGGAGTTTAAGTTGTCACAATCCTAGCAGCAGATACCTATTATTTTTGTCCCTCTCTGTCTCCACTAGCCATAAAGGGAAGTAGGTAACTCAGCCTGGGTGCATCCTGGAAACTCATGTCCTGGGCTGTCAGATTGGCCCAAGGGGTGGGATGATCTAGGTCAGCCAGTGTTTTTCCTAAGAGTTTCCAAAAGCAGCTGGACCAGGGAGGTCACCTCTCCCATGTGGCCATTGAACTGTCAGGATATGAAGCTGTGGGGGCTGATGGGGAATCCTCAGGAGCAGCCAATCTGAGGAAATGACACAGCATCAGAGAGAAACGTCAATGAAGACTGAGGGAGGGATAGCATGAAAATCCCCAATTCTGGTTATTCCTGAGGCCAGCTCCCATCCTCGTTTTTTCAGAAGTTTGGCTACATATGCTTATAAATCACCTTTTAGTGCTTCAGCCAGTTTAATTTGCTAATTGCAATCAAGAGAGTCCTTTCTAATATGACCTTCTGTCTGTGACTTCTCCCATCACAGGTCCCAGAGGCCCCTGTACTGTCCCTCAGCTGCCCCAAACCAGATGTTTTTACACAGCAGCCCTGGGGGCTCCCAGGAGGATGATTCCCGCTTGCTCTTGAACCCTAAAAGTTCCACCCATATGGATAGTGCCTCATCATTGGTAGACAAAGCATAAAATGCACGTGACCCTGCAAGAATTGGAGCTCTATGAAGCAGGGAACTCTGCCTGCTGTGTGCACTGTTGTGCCCATCTGTCTGGACAGGGCTAGGCACACAGTGGTTGCATGATGAATATTTGTTGAATGAAAGAATCAGTGAATATGGCCATTCATTCATTCATTCATTCACAGCGTCATGCAGAGGTCTGAGATGCCTATCTCTTTTTGCTTGGACATCTTTAGTCACTGCCCATTACATCCTGAATTTAACCCTCTTCTCAGTCCAACCTGAACCTACTTGTCTAACCTCATCCCTTACTGCTCCCTACCTGCGCAAAGAACCTCCTAGTGTGCAGAGGAGATACATTAGCCTGACCGTGGCCTACTTCTGCAGCCTCCGTGCCTTTGCTTGGGCGATTCCATCCATTTGGAAGGCACCTTCTCTCTGCGCTTCAATTGCACAAGTTGAACTCATGCCATGTGGCTGGCCTGTCCCTCCCATTCAGAATGACTCTCAGGCTCTGGGGGACCCTGAGAGCACTTTCCCTCCCCTTCTGCCATTGCTTTAGTAAAAGCTACTGACGGCACATCCCATTTCTCCCCCAGGTGACTCCAGGCTCAGTGCTGCGTCCTGTCTCTCTTTGTCTTTGTCCATCATCTTTTACTTCTGCCTGCCTCTTCTCCACCCCCACCACACTTTCCACCAATCAGGCGCTAGCACAGTGTCACACAAAGTGGATGTCTGCCGAATGTTAACACACGTGACTCCATCTGCACATGGGTGCCAAACAGTAAACTCTGTCCTGACTAGACAAGCTGTGGAATCAGCTTGCGTGGCTTTCCTGCAAAGTAGGGCTAATCAATTATAGGTTTCATTGGGTTGTGGCTGATAAAACACATGGCTCATGCAAAGGGCTTGGCCCAAATCCTGGCACAAAAGTAGGTGCTCAGTAAATGGTAGTGGTGCTTGCTATTGATGGATCTTAGGTGCCTAGACAGCCAAGAGGACATTGTTCTTTCTGTTTCCCTCCAGTGTGGCTTCTGATATTTATAACCTGACAATCACCTTCATTTCATACCTTGGGTGGTTTTCCACACATCTACTCCCTTTAAGGGTCCTCCCTGTATAGCCATCTCCCCCGCCAGCCAGCCCAGCAGCTGTTGGGGTCCTCCCCTCACCACGGTTGCCCCACCTCCTGGGCCAGTGGAGGAGGGAAGGACTCAGCACCCTCTTACTGCCCTGCTGGGGACTGATGGAGATGGGACAAAACAAGGAGGGAGGCAAGCCTGGCCACATGCATTGAACATCCTTTGTCACCAGAGCAGCCAACAATGAGGCTCGTGAAGAAATGGAGCTGGTTTGGGGGCTTTCTTCTATTTTCCCCTATGCACATATATTCAGTGGGATCTGGAGGGGCTGCCTCTCTTGCCGAACCAAACCCCAAAATAGCTCCAGAGGTTAATGCTGGGCCAAAGCTCTAAGACAGAGCGCACATCTCTTCCTCTCCCATTATGTCCCCATTTCTCCCTGTGTTTCTTACTCTCCTCCATCTGTCTCATTCCACGAATCTGTCTTTCTCTTTAGCTGATAGCTAGCTCTGAGATCCCCATCCCTTTCTTTCCTGTCACTTCTCTAGCTATCCCTTCATTGTCTGTGTCTTTCTGTCTCTCCCATTCTGACTCTCCCTTCCCTCCCCTGCCCTCTGCCTTCACCCCTCCTCCCTCTGCACTGTGGCTCCCAGCATCCCTCTCCCGGCCATGATGCTGCAGGGGCCGTCTATCTGCCAGTGACAGGCTCCGCCAACCTCGACCACTTCTCTCCCGCTGCTGGCAATTATCTGGAGGTTGGCACGGGGCCCGGAAACTGCCGCTCGCACCGCCCCGTGGCTCAGGGCCTGCTCCTTCACGTCAGCCCCCTTGGAGGACTGTTTGGTGCCGTGCCCAGGATGTGACAACCTGCAAAGGTCGCACACACTCCAAAGAAGATGGACTGCTCTGCGAGTGGAATTGACATTGGGCAGACTTGCCATCATCCCTCCAGACTTTCTAGCATTTCACAGAGTGAAGAAGGTGCACTGGAAAACAGGAATTTTAAGCTACACCAGCACCCCAACACACACACACACACACACCTTAATATTGCATACCATTTTTAATTTATTATCTTTAAAGGTAGCATTTGAATCTATCTTATTTGAAATATAACTAATTCATCCACACAACTTTGTTGAAAGTTGACAGTGCCCTCTCTCTCTCTCTCTCTCTCTCTCTCTCTTGGGGTTTCAGATCTGAAAGGGACTTGTGAAGCTGTTTAGTATACCAAGGCCATCATTTTGCAGCTGGGAAATCTGAGGCCCTGAGAGACTGAGAAAGTTACCCAAAGTCAGCCAGTTAGTTGGTAGGAAAGGCCCAACCACGGACTCAGGTTTCCAGGCCCCAGATGACGTGCGCCGCAGAGCCCCTGCTGGCAGGCAGGGTGCAGTCCTTCTCCTTTAATAAGGGAGGACACCTGTCTCCTAGGAGGAGACACCACTTTCTGCCCAGGTCACTTGGTTATTCACTGACCGCAGAGCCCCTGCTGGCAGGCAGGGTGCAGTCCTCCTTTAATAAGGGAGGACACCTGTCTCCTAGGAGGAGACACCACTTTCTGCCCAGGTCACTTGGTTATTCACTGTAAGAGTTCCAATGTCTTCCCATATTTCATTCATCTAAGAATATGTCCCTTCAGCCAGACAACTAACCTCCTGAAGCACCCTGGTAATCAGAGGCATTGAGAAAAGGTTGGGCAGGGCTAATCCCTTCGGGACGATTTGAGCCTTTTCAGCTAGTTCTGAGCTTGGAGGCTCTTCTCATCAATATTGGAGCAAAACCTTGTCACACGTGCTTCCTCATGTTCAACCAGCTTTTGGCCGAGGGCTGCCTGTGTGGCATGGGTCCATTCCATGCCAGGGCACCTCATACCTGCTGAGTGCATGCTGCTACATCCCACATTCTCTCCCTCAGAGACCTTCGTGACCCAGGGTTTGTTGACTCGCTGGCCACCAGCCTCATAATAGGGATTTGCCTGTATGCACTGTGGGGCCACCTCACCCAACATGCAGAAAACCGCAGAGAAAATGGAAGTAGGCAGAAAGGAGGACTGAAATAGGCAGAAAGAATAAACTCCCTAAAAACCTGGCTATGACCAAATCATGTCTCACCATTGGGCCAAGTTGCAGATTGAATGGCCTTGGTTGTTCCGTATGGTCTTTAATAATAAAATCCCCCTATAATAATAAAAGCTGTGCCCTAGCTGGTTTGGCTCAGCAGATAGAGCGCTTCAGCCTGCGGACGGGAGGGTTCCAGGTTTGATTCTGGTTAAGGGCATATGCCTGGGTTGTGGGCTCAATCCCCAGTAGAGGGCGTGCAGGAGGCAGCCAATCAATGGTCTCTCTCATCATTGATGTTTCTATCTCTCCCTCTCCCTCTCTGAAATAAATAAAAAATATGTTTAAAAAAATAATAAAAGCTGTCATTTGTTGAGCACCTACCCTGCACCAGGCACTGTTGGAGTCTTTGCGTGCCTTGTCCCCCTTAGTCCTCACTGCCACCGCGAAGTCGGGACCATCATTGCCTCCTGTTTCCCTGACGGAGGCTCAGGGAGGCCACATGGCTGCGGGTGAGGAGGCAGGTGTTGAACTCAGCCTTATTCACATTTTAAGTGTAGGACTGGGATTCAACTGTTAAGCCACCTTCCTCTAAAGCTTCTCCACCACATTTCTCTCAAGAAAGCACGCACTACCATTTCCAAAGCTTTCCTCCTAAATAATTAAAACTCCAGAATGCTTCCAGTCCTTAAAGGCATACATTTCAATTATCTGGAACAGCCACGGAGGCAGAACCACTGCCCTGACTATCCTCTTCCTTGGCTCTGTTTCAAATCCGCTACCTCCAACACTCAGGGTCTAGTAGATGACACACACCTCCTGCCTGGAGTTTCACGAGGGGGCCCTAAAACTGGGGGATTTACTGCCCCGCTAGCCAGCCTGTGAACCCTCGACTGCTCAGGATGCAGGCCACGGCCTGCCGAGGACTCCATGGAAACCAGGACCTATTCCAGAGAGTCTGTGGGCTCTAAAAGCCTATGTCTTTGGTACTGAGGTTTTATTTTCCCTCTTGATGCTGTTATGAGGGACAGTTGAAGAGGAAATTCCCTACAGTTCATCAGACTCCAGATTTATAGAGTAGTGTGAAAATATTTGCCCTGTGTTTGAAACTGCTGAAGAGGGAAAAGGAAATGTTGTTTTCTACAGATTTATGAAAACAGAAACATTGATTTGTTTTGCTTGGGGTTTGTCACTCTTTTAACGATAACTTGATGTTTTCTAGTGCTTTGAGAGGGCCACGAGTTTTACAGGTAAGCCTGGTGCCTGGGGAAATTGGAAAGTTCGTTTCTCGCACTTTCTCCTTTCCACTCTGCACCTCTCACACCCCATGGTCCCTTGTTAATTCTCACCTGCAGTGGTCCCAGTGTTCCATGCCCCCACAGACTGGCCCTCCCAGGGAGGGAAGCTAGCATTCATTCATTCCCATTATAGAAAGTTGATGGATCACAATTCCTTTTGGATTTTTGTCTTTTACAAAATGCTAAAGATGACTAATTGCTACCTGACCAAGTATATCCTTAGGCTCAAGTAATGTAATTTTAGGCACATGTACGTGAGTTTGGGTAGAATCTGAAAGTCTTTCAGTTGCCCTCCATGCTGTAACATAGGCATTGGTGGGTTCTGCCTAAATACAAGGCTGGCTCTGACTACAAACGTGAGTTTTGCTTCAGAACTACCTCTTTAGAGAGCCAACATTATTTGAGACCCTTTGATCTCAAATATCTGTGTGAGGCTTCCTAGCAAAGTTGAGGGATAGGTCCCAGGGTCAAAAATACATTAGACTAAGTTCTAAAAAAATTAGTCTGGTGCTACAGAAGGATGGCTGAAATGCTGCTCCTAGCAGGGGAGGAGGAAAGAGAAAGGCAATTGTCATTATAAATTGCTCCATTATACCCAAGCTAGGTGGCTCCTGGAGATGACCCTGTTACTCAGATTCACTCTCACATTCTCCAATGTTCCTTAATTAATGCAAAGAAGCATCTCTGAGAAGTGACCACAGTAATCCCCTCCCCTGTGAAAGTGACCCCAATGCAATACAAACTTCCAACAAACTATGATTTACCTCTGCATGTCTGCTCTGCAACCAAGAGCCACTGGGACCAGCAGGTTGTCAGTGTTGGGAATAATAAGAAACACAAGAACTTGGGAAGGGTGGAGTAGAAAATAGAAAATAAGGGCAAAGTGGGTGGAAGAGAGGGGTGAGCTTTTGGGGGCAGGAAAGATGAGTTGGGGAAAATAATGTTTGCCTCAGATGGCCTTTGTGAGGAAAGTGGGAGGTGAAATCTAGTAGGAAGGATTGCAACAGGTGCCCAGGGCCTATGACACTAGGTATTGGGAAAGGGTTTGAAAAATATTCATTTGGCTTCCAAATAAATGAAATAAAAGCGAGTTAAAGCCTTTCCTCTCTCCAGTTTCCAAATCACACAGCAAGACCCAGGAGGCAGGAGCCAATAAAATCTTAAAGACATCCAAGGATCAAGCCCACACATTCCATGTGCTTCTTAAGATGAGTATAGTATATTCTGCAACAAAGCAACATGAATTTACAAGTACCTCATTAAAGCTGCAGGGGAGGGAGACTGTGGAAAGTTTCTAGGGAGGGAGGGATGGTAAACGGAATTAATAGCACAGAACTCATTAGTAACCACTATTACTAATTTAAGATATGTGAAATGCTATTAATATTTTCTTTATTCAGTGTATAGTCTTGGTTGTTAGCTTGAGTCAACTTCCTTAGGGCTTTCTTAGCTTTTCTACAGCCTAGACTTTCCAATTTGATTTCCCCTTATTCTCCTATCATGGAGGGGTTACAGGAAGAGTCAGGAAGTTCTCCTGAATCAAAAATTCTGGGCTGGTCCTACCCTAAGGTGGAGTGGGCAACCCTGGTGTGTACAGGTGGGGACAACACCCCAACAGGAAGACTTCAGTAGGAGGGTACAGTATGGAGGTGGTGGTCAGAGAGCAGGAGAAAAGTCAGTGTGTGATTTGTGGAGAGCCCTCAATGAGGATTTTCAGCCTTCACCTTCTATTCTATACTTGACTTTGGTGGCTGCTTGAAATGCACCAGGTGGGATCATCATTGGTTTAAGGCAGCATTATTTCCTGTCCAATGAGAAGATGCTTGAGAAGGTAATAGATCACTGACATCTTCATGAAAATGGCTTCCCAATTTTGCAGAACCCAATGGCTCTAAGAGAGCAGTTTTGAGTATTAAAGACGTTGGAAGAATATAGAATATGGAGTCCTGAATTACTGACCAAATAGGGTAGACTTGGGTGGGAGCATATGTGGGCACTGGGTACAGGTGGGAAACAGCTAAGGATGTGAGGAAGGAGATGCAGTGAAGAGGAGGTTGAAGATGCCAGGGGATGAATAAAAACATCTCCAGTTCTCTGATGAGTTCTTCAAGTTCAGTTACCTTATGGCTGGGTCAGTGGAGGCCTTCACCACATGTTTATAAGCTTTAATGGGAAGCTCTTCCTTCAAAGCCACTCACTGAAATGAGAGAGGTCTTGGTGTGAGAGCTTCTAGCTTCCAAATCTAGTCCCCAGGTGTCATAAATGGAAGGGGATGTATATTCTCTGGATTCTTGAATGTTTCTGAGCAGCCTCATGTTCCAGGCACTGGGTGAGGCCCAGGGAATAGAAGGTTGCAAGTTGCGGTCCTAACTCTCCATGTGCTTTCAGTTCAGCTTTTTTCACAGTTGAGGGACATGAGGCCCAGCTGAGAGTTAACACACTCAATGTCACACTGCTTTTTTGAGGCAGAGAAGACACAGTGGGTATCACAAGACAGCCCCCAATATGGCCAAGTGGGAAGCTCTCCAAAAGGGAAACAAAATCTCTCTGAAGAAGGGAGGTGAGGACACCAGGAGGACAGTGTTTATCCCTCTTTTAAGCACCTGGAGGTCAAATACACTGAAGTCTTGTGAACATGTAGATGGAGCTCAGAGAATGACAGTCACAGGTGGCACCTCCCCGTGGAGCTGACAAGATGGCCCTCTCAGTCCCCACCCAAAGACACTCATTTGCTTGGAGCTTGAGAGAGGGGCACTCTGGGAAGGTGAATGGCAGGCTAGCTTTTCCTACCTGAGATGGGACTCTTTTCATTGCTGGACAGAGTTTGGATTTGACAATTACTTCTATAGAATCATTTAGCTGACGTGCTGCACTGATGAAGTGTGGGATTTCCAAAAGCCAACCCCTGCCCAGAACCAGTGTCCACACACAGTCCTCCCATCTCAGATTCCCCCACTGTATAGAGAGCACCTCATTATAATCCTCCTATTTTACAGTCATTTGTACCCCATGAAAGGTCTCATGAAAGGTCATGAGACAGTGTCACTTCACACACCACCCATGCATCAGGTGACACTACTTTACCCTCATTCTGCCATCACAGCTCCACAAGCCTATGAGGACACGGGCTCAGAGACTGTCCTGCGGCAAGTAAATGTGCTCTTGTCAAACAGCACCGAAAAGTCAAACATTTCTCTGAGTCGAAGATTGTTATTCTGAATAAAAAGGAGGCTGGACTAGAAATATTCTAAGCTTACTTCTAGTTCTAACCAATGTGGGACCAGTGAAGGGCCAGCAGGTGTTGTTGAATTCAATCCATGGCCAGTTGGGCATTTCAAACACAATGTCAGGAAGAAGAGGACTATTTTGCTGGAAAGGGGGATGAAGACATTTGGGGGTGTGGGGCTCTGATAGCACTTCCTGTGTCACTCCCGGAATATGATTGCCTGTCCAGAAGCTGCAGGGACACTCTGGGTTTTGCTAGAATGCCAATTCCCCTTTCCTAATGTTCTGGGAAGAACAGTTCATGGAACACAAATTACTGGTCCTTCATCCTATGACAGCAAATGGAGATGAACGATAGAAACGGGGACTTAAGAGATGCCTTTGCATTAGTGCCCATGGCCGAATATTTGTTCCAGAAAGCTCCTTTGGGGGGCTCAGTTCCTGGCCCGAGGGCCTCACCTGGAGGCTGCAGGGGGGCAGATGGTTGGCAGCAGGCATTTCTTCCATATCTGTCTCCTTTCATGGCTGAAACCCTAAGTCCCCAGAGTAGACTCTTTCTAGCTCTCTCACATGCAGAGCAAACCCCCAATGTCATATCAGCTCTTTGGCCCTTCTCCCCACACCCCTTTCTCAGGAGAGCTTGTACATGCACGTCCTCACTTCCCTGCTACCTCTCTTGGTGACTTCCAATTCTTAGTCCTCAGTTCCCCATTGGAGAACACTGAAGAACACTCTGTCTCCTCCCCCCTATAGAGGGTAACTACTTTCATCATCTCCATGTAGCAGATGGGGAAATGGAGGCATGGTGAAATACAGTGACTTGGCCAATGTCATGCAGACAGTAAGTGTCAAAGCCAGAGTCGGAACCCAGGCAGTCCAGCTCCTCAGACTGTGCTCTTGACCATGTGGCTCTTCTCCCAATCACAATCTCCTAGTCCACAGCAGCAAACCACTACCCAGGCACTCTCTCTAGCCTGCTGCTTTCACATAATGCTCCTAGGATTCTAGAAGTTTCCCAACTGGGAGATGGGGACAGAACTACCATGTGAAGTAAACCAGGCCAGTTTCGTTATACTCCATTTGCCACCAGAGCGGCCAATGGTGAAGTCCCAGGAAGAAATAGAGCTGGCTGGGGTGCTTTCTCTTCGTTTCCACTCTGCACATATATGCAGTTGACGTCGGGTAGGGATGGAGGAGGCATGGGCTAATCCTCTCTAAACCCACCATCAGGGAGGCTGCACCTCTCTGATGGTGCAGGGAGGCATTTGGGTACCACTGTTCAACAAATCCATTGAAAAGGGACTATCGCTGTTTATTGTACTCTACTGATCCAGTTTTAAACAACATCCAATCTTATTTGATAGTTGAATCTGAGGCTTGAAGAGATTACATATGTGGGGGGAAAACCTCTTCGGTTATTGCAAAGTACTGTGCAAGATGTGTTTTGTTATGATTTATTAATATTCAACTTTCACCCAAGTAGAATTGATTTTTTAAAATGTGTATTCATGTGTGTTCCCTAATTGGGGGGAGCACCTGGCAGCCCTGTCTCCAGTCCCTGCATCTCATCGGTCCTGCAGGTTCACAATCCACAAAGGCTCCATCCCTTCAGGCACATCTTGGCTGAAATAATAAGGCATTTCCTCACATCCCCCAACCCCACTGCCCACCTTGCATTTATTCCAAGACTGTCTTTACCTCAGCTTTGAAAATCTGCAACAGCCCTGCAGCTGGGAAGAGAGTGTATCATTTGGCTTTATGCCCAGAAAATAAGATGCTTCAAAAAGGTCATAAAAAAATTCTCTTGGGGAAGAAAAGAAAAAAAACAACAACAACTCTTCTCTCTCAAGGTTAATTGAGTGGAAGGTGAACTTTCATCACATACTGTCCCTTTGTGAAAGCTGCACATCTTTAAATATGTGGAGAGGGCAACTCGCGGGAGAATGGGCTGACTACAGCTTGGGGACAGTGTGCGTGAACAGCATCCCCACCAGGGAGGAGCAGATGGAGTGTGCACACACAGCCACCGTGCACAGAGCCCAGGACTTTGTGGGATACAGAGGAGTGAAGGCTAGACACTTGCTCTCAGGGAGCTTTTGGTCTTTGTGGGTGAAAGGAAGCCAATGGTCAGGGTGAAATGACTCAGAGACAAGTAGTGTGTCTGAGGATGCTGACTCTGCAGGGGATGTGTGCTCAGGGCTGGCTGGAGCTGATGGGCTGGAGATGGCACTGCTCTGAGCTGTGGGAAGTCTGACTTACTCATGGCCTTGGCACCCGCCTCTGACTGTGCCTAGAGCCAAGGTCCTAACTGGGGAAAATTTTATCTGCCATGGGATAATTGGTAATATCTGGGACGTTTTTGGTTGTTTCAACTTGGAAGGGGTACTGCTGGTATCAAATAGGTAGAGACCAAGGATGCTGCTAAACATCTTACAATGCACAGGTTAAACTCCCCTCACCCCCCAAATAAAGAATTTTCCAGTACCAAATGTCAATAGTTCCAAAGTGGGGAAACCCTGCCTAGGACTAGCTCCCATCACCCATGTCTCCTCCACACAGTTTCCGCTTTCCTTCACTTATTAGGTGTTTGCTCAGAGCCACCTTATCAGAAATCCCTTACATTCCCGTCTTATCTCTATATATAAAAGCCTAAGTGGCCATCCCATGGTCCTACCATCTGACTATCTGACTGGTAGCTATGATGCACACTGACCACCAGGGGACAGACGCTCAACACAGGAGCTGCGGAGCCATGGTGACTTGGCAGCTGCAGTTCTCGGTGACGCAGCCAGAACTAGAGAGGAGGGAGCCCAATTCCGGGGTACATCACCCGAGAACTGCCCTCTCGCAATCCAGGACCTCTCAGTGGATGTTGGAGACCCATTTTTGACCTGATCCTCGCAGGCCAGGCCGAGGAACCCACCAGTCTACCAATCTGTACACTGGGCCTCTAGTTTCTAAATAATATCATATAATGACACTTGAACTTTGATTCTTCCAGAATTACAGTTGTTTCCTTAACTCCCAAAGTCAGGCCCAAAGGGACAATATTTTGAACTTTTAGGATATGCCTTGAAGAATCTGAAATAGAAAATTTTTTCATTGCACATTACTTCCCTTCTCATTAACCTAGAGCATTCCTTACTCAATATTTATCCTATATTTTACAGGTTTATGTATACTAATAAAAGGGTAATATGCTAATTAGACCGGAAGACCTTCTGGGAGACCTTTCAGACGTCCTTCCGGACAAAGCCATGGTGATGAGGCTGAGGCAGAGGCAGTTAGGGGGGATCAGGCAGTTGGGGGTGATCAGGCCAGCGGGGGCGGGGGGAAGTTGGGAGTGAGCAGGCCATGGGGGGGGGGCGCGCAGTTGGGGGCGAGCAGGCTGGCAGGCAGAGTGGTTAGGGGAGATCAGGCAGGCAGACAGGTGAACAGTTAGGAGCCAGTGGTCCCGGATTGCGAGAGGGATGTCCGACATCCCCTGAGGGGTCCCAGATTGAAGAGGGTGCAGGCTGGGCTGAGGGACACCCCCCCCCCTTGTGCACGATTTTCATGCACCAGGCCACTAGTATACCATAAAAGCCCCATATCTCACCCAATCACTCTTTTCCCCATCACCGTGATTTCTTTTTTTTTTTTTTTTTTCAGAGCTTTTTTCCTTTTCTCATGTATGTGTGTATCTGTGTTTATTAATTGTCTTCCCCCACTAGAATGTAAGCTCCATGACAGCAGGGATATTGTCTCTTTTGTTCCCTACTCTAGTCCCAATGTGTACAACAGAGGCCAAAGTAGATGCTCAATAAACATTTGGTGAGTTGATGAATAGATGCTAGTCCCTAGCAGCTGTGTGACCCTGGACCAGTCACTTGACCACACTAATATGCATTAGGATTCTTACGTTAAAAAAAAAGAAAGCTGAGGATTAGAATGTTTCCATGGGTCTTTTTAGTTTTAGGCTTTTTTTTTAGTCTATAAAAAAGTGAACCTTGGGAATTGTGAATAACTAAGAGGAGCCTTAAGTGAGGGAGCATGGTGAAGGCAGAGTGTCTAGGATGGCGTGTTTACTTACTGTGCATAGTGTATGCATTAAAAAAGAAAACAGTTCAAGGCCATGTTCCCACCAACTACCCAGTGAGTGGTAGCTTTTGTTATTTATGCTGAGGCACTAGCCTTAGGCACAAAATTGAAGGAGATACCCAAAACCTCAGTCATCAAGATAAATAGCATTTTAATGCAATATTTTTAAAAAAGTAAAAATTAAGGCAAAAACCCATAATGAGTGAAACAGGATCTTGACTAAAGATGCGATCACTGCTACTGGTTTTCCTGTACTTCAGGCTTCAGTAGAGCTCAGCACAGCACTGCTGTGGATCAGTCTTCATTTACAGTTTAAATATTTTGTTCATGTTTATTTTTTGGCATGAATTTTGACTTTTAAAAACGTACTGAAATATGATTTGTCTTGCTTTCTGAACTTTTTGTCACCTCCTTTAATGCTGGCCTTGAGGTGATGCCTCACTCTCCTTACCACAGGCCCAGCCTGAAATGGGGGACCTAAAGAGGAACGGGCTTGTCTGATACAGATGATGTGTTGTGGAATTGTGCACCTGAAACCCGTGCAACTTTGTTAACCAGTGTCACCCCAATAAATTCAATAAACAGGAGAAAACCATACTAATTCCTCCACTTGCTGTTTGAACTGTCCAGATTGGCTGTGAGTACATGGTCAGGTAGCCCTCCCAGCAATCGCTGCGAAGGCTTCTCTTGACCACTACAAAGGAGAGAGATGCTGCCCTTCATTCGAGACCTGGTCTCTGATGATGTCTAATGCTGCTGGAAGAATTCCTCAGACCCATCTCATACTTTAGCTAGCTTCATAGCTCTTACCTCTTGCCCTATAGCCATTTTTTCACATGTCTAACCTTGCCCTTGTCTTACCAGAGTCAGCCCTTCATGGTCTTGACTTGTGACCCGGCTGCCAGCACCACAGAGCAGCTGTCCCAGGAATAACCCTCATAAGGAAGCATGGTGTTTTTCTAGTTTGTGGTATTGAAGAGAAAAATGTAAATTATAAGAAAAATGATAAATACATGACATTTATGTCAATTGAAAAAAACCTTATTTCTATATTATTAACCTAAACTTTGATCCATTTTCTGTCACATTGTTTTGTCCTAACTTAAAATGCATGTATGGATTAAAACGCAAGGTACCTGGCCAGAAATACCAAATTCCCATCTCACTCACACTTGGTGTGAACTAATACAATAGTTTTAGTGTGTACTATGTAAAATAAAATGACAAAGAAGTGCTGAAACCAGAAGAAGGGTATTGACCCTTTGTGACAGCAAAAATGCACTTGATGTATTTTTTTAATGCATTTGATTTTCATCATCATTATATGGTGGATTGTTAGTGTCTCAGGACCCTGGCTACATAGTTTACAGGCACTGTCCCTTTTAACTTTATACTGACAACAACTCTTACAGTAGATGATATTACCTGCAACTCAGAGATAAACCAACTGAGGCCTTCAGGGGTCAAATTGCCCAAAGTCACAAAGTTGGTAAGATGACAGGCCTGGAATTCAAACCAGGTTTCTCTGAGTCTAAACTCTCAGCTAGACCCAAGCACTAAGATGCCACAGCGGATACAGTCAACATTGACTTGTTGATTGGCGGACTAACTGACTGACAGAGTGTTGCCTTGCAACATAGGGATTGTGTATTTTCTATTAGAGGGCATGATGCCCTCCTCCCAGTGGTACTAATTCAATCCTGGTTGAATGGAACAATAATGATGGGCAAGGGTTCCACCTTTGGTTCACCTGATGATGTTTACTTCTTTGTATTTCCGATCCATTATTGACTTTGGTAAGTAGTGAAGAGACAAGCAAAATTATGTCAGATATCTATTATCCCTCTGCCATCCCTGCTGCCACCAGCTGCATATAATCCTCAAGTTGTATTATCTTCACACTGATTACTTCTTGACAAGGACAAGCAAAGATGTTGACCCTGGGTTACAACTAAAGCAGAGGCCCCTTCCCTGTGGAAACGCAAAAAGGATGGGAAAATGCACAACAGTAAGATGTTTCCTAACAGAGCCATGTCAAGTTTATAGATAAATAAAACATCAAAGATCACATGAGGCTAGATCAGCAGTTTGGACCTCTTCCCCAACCAAGCAGAGCATGTGCTGTCTGACTCTGTCTTGGAGTGATTTCCAACTTTGTGATTCACAGCTGCAGCCAAGCAGAGCACATCCAATAATGCTATTTGTTTTCCACTAAAAAAAAAAAGCTGGGGAAATATATATATGGCTCATCAGAGAAGGGGGCATTAGCAGACAGTCAGTCTGACCATAGTGAGACCGGCAGATGGTTTGTGGGAACGACGCCAGCTGGGTGTTTCCATAAGTGATCGCGTATCTCCTCTCTGTGCCCCAGCACTCTACTTGATTAAGAGGTCAGGAGCAGGCTGCCACAGCACGAGGCCAGAGCACACATGATATACGGCCAACCTGTCGGTCGCCTAGAAACAGCTTTGTAAAGGGGCTTGAAGACAAATCAATTTATAAGCCCACAAGTTTGGACCCTGTTATGTTGGCTATTATTAAACATGAAGTTTGATTCATTGGGTTTGCTTTCTCAAATGCCACTCAACCCCTTTACCTTTGACTTCACATCACCTCCTTTCCTTTTTAATATGGTCATATTTTTTGATAAGTGACAATGCCCTTCTGGTGGGATTCTGGGAAGTGAGTGAGGGTGCAGGCAGACAGATAGGAGAGAAGAGGGTTTAGGGAAAACTGGGTGAGAGCTGGTTCTCCTTTCTCCACTTGCTGAGCACTTCCAGTGTGCCCAGCACTGTGGGGTAATGTAGGAAAAGGAGACTGCAACACCCCTTCCTGGAGAGCCAGAGGTTAATGTGTATAAAGCAGTGCAACCCAAGGATATAAAGGGTCAAAATGAGTGGTATGGACAATGTGGATTTTTAAATGGTCAGAGATGTGGTCAGGAGAAGTCTTCAGAGAAGAGGTGGAATGTGAGGCAGGTGGGATTCACATAGATGAAGACACAGGATTCACAGAGACCCTCCAGTCACCTGAGCAACCTTAGTTGTCTCTTAACCTGTATACACTTTGTTAGGTTTTATCCTTGTTGTACAGAAAGCATAGGATGGAGAACATTGCAGATTAAGGACTTAGAGGATAAAGGCTGAGCATGATACTAAAGGGCCAATAAAGCCCTGTTCTAACTAGAGGGGACCTTGAGACTTTGTTCATTGGTTCGTGAGTAATCCCACTCTCAAGTGATTTCCATGGTAGACCTGAATGTCCCTTGGGATAATCACTTGCTGACCATTTTTTCTTCTGCTTATGGTCACTCCACAGGCTCATCTGGTCAGTTATGGTCATGATCTTGGACTAAAAATTTACCCTCTCTGCTGATTATAAAGACAAGCAATGGGGCTTCCTAATTAAAAAATCTATTTAGAGTGGAGCTGGGAAAACCATTTGAGAATCCATATGTAAGTGGAAAAGAAGGGTAGGAGAGAAATAAAGAGAAATGGCAGAACTTGGAGACTATCATTGAATGGCTAGAAGTCATGGATAAACCCAAAGTTTCCGACTTAGGCAATAAATAGTACCATTCATTAAGAGAGGATATGCAGCCGTAACTGGTTTGGCTCAGTGGATAGAGCGCCGGCCGTGGACCGAAGAAGGGTCCCAGATTCGATACCAGTCAAGGGCATGTACCTGGGTTGCAGGCTGATCCCCAATAGGGGGCGTGCAGGAGGCAGCTGATCGATGTTTCTCTCTCATCCTTCCTCTCTAAAATCAATAAAATATATTTTTTTAAAAAAAAATAAAAAAAAAATAAAAAATCTATTTAGTAAATGTTTATTACATGCCTACTACTAGTGAGGCGCCAAAGTAGGAATTTTGGGGGAACTAAAAATCTGCAAGTGCAGTCTCTCTCTTTCCTCAGAGTTTGCATTCTCTTCATGGCGTGGATTTAAAAATAAGTACATAAATGAAGATGCTGCAAGCCAGTGAGATATGTTCCAACAGAGGTATAAGTGGTATGGTAGGAGTTAGAGGAGGGTGTGACCATTTGTGATTGGAGAAACCAGACAAGCTTTCCTGAGGAAGACTATGGACAGACCAACATTGCCTGAAATTGAGGGAAGGCAGAGGGCCAGGATTTTATCTGAAATCTTATGTGATGAGTGGCAGTCAGGAGTAGAAGCTGATTCTCATATTCACAGCCAGATAAAAGCAACCCAGCTAGCTGGACACAACCCTTGTTAATTTTCAGAGGTTCTGTCCTACTTTGCCCAGAACCCTCTCAATTTACATATTACTATTAACATCTTCTTTTGTTTACCACATTGTCCTGGTTTGTACAATGAATTGCATCTTGATTATAGGTAATACTTTCAGCAGCCCTTCAAGAAATTCCAAGATGGCAATATTGGGTCAGCCATATTGAGCTACAACCAACATGGCAGATGAGCTACAAGCAACATGGTTAGATTGAACCAAGAAATCCCCCTTTTATAGCTTCCAAATCAACAAACACAATGCAAATCAATAATGAGAAAAGCCAAGGCACTTGTGTTCTGTAGAATGAACCAAGCAATGGGAGCAACTGGGCACCCATTGTTGAGGTAGCTGCTAACACTCAGTTGATCATGAATAATCTATTAACACACTTGAGCCACACTCAGTCTTGCTTTGCAGATAAACATGGTCTGATTATTTTACAACACTGTTAAGGTGCTGGGGAATGTCCCTCATTTATTACTTGACTAATAAATACTTTAATTACACTTAATAAATAATGTAAGCAGAGCTCACTGAAGTGGTAATTCTTTAAATTAATTATTAACTGCATGCAAAAGGCTGCACTGCCAGTATCAGTAAAAGAAAATTCAGCCTTTAATCTAAAGTGATTATTCATTATCTGGTATAAAGGCCCCATTTGCATATTATTAGGGAAATAAACTTTGGCCTCCTTGGCAATACAGATAGATAGCCAAGTCCGTGCATTACGAAGCTCCAAATACTAAAGTAATGATAAACAATATGCAATAAGGTCTCCAGTTTATAGCTTTCTAACAGCTGGTTTTTGATTTTCCAAATATATTACAAAGATAAAGTGACCAGTTAATGTATAAGCTCTTTGTGAAAGGTGGTGCCTACAGATGGTCGACTGATAGGAAACGGTAAATGTGCAAACTGCTCGTTTTCCCTTGAGATCAGAGCCATAAAATGATCTCAATAAGATAAGAGGAGCAAATCTCTGTTTAACCCTTTTCTTCGCTGCAACCCAACTGTGGCACTACCTTGAGTTGTTTTGTGTGTTTCCTTCCCTGCTCCTCTCTGACCTCCACTTCCCCCTGGAAGATTGAAGGTGGAATTGTGGGATATGCAGACCTTGTGGAATCTTCAATTCTATCTTGTGGCAAAGAGGCAAGGCAAGGTTCCAGTCAAAAGAGAAAGATGATCTCCACAATGAGCAAAAGACTAGAATTCATGCTCCCTTTCGCTTTCTAGCTTGGTATTTCCTCCTTGAGTCTGGGCATTTCCCTGAGGAAGTGACTGGCCCTGGGTGTGACAGCTGGTGAACAAGTCACCTAGAGCAACCTCCCAGCTTCGTGAGCTACAAAATGCTGGGGGAAAATGAATAAACTGAAAACAGAAGCTTCGGAAGGAGGGGGAGAAATCTCTCTCCTTGCCTCCCTTTGGCGCAAGGTGGGGGTGGGGAATGGGAGCAAGGAGGGGAGCCAGAAAAGGGGGAATCAGGAAGCCCGGGGCTCATGAAAATGGTGACAATTTCAGGAAGCAAGAATGATCTCTCTCTCCATTTCCCAGCACTCTAAACTCTTTGTAGAGACTATCTCTCTCTCTTTTTTTAATCCTCACCTGAGGATGTTTATTGATTTTAGAGAGACAGGAAGGGAGAGAGAAAGAAACATCTATGTGAGAGAGAAACATCAAGTGGTTGCCTCTCGTATGCACTCTGACTGGGAATCAAAACTGCAACGTTTTTGTGTGTGTGTGTGTGTTTATGGACACTCCAACCAACTGAGCCACCCGGTCAGGCACTACCTCTTTCATTTGACCTTTCCTAGTCCTCTGTGCATTCCAGCAGTGTTTGCTTCTAGAATGGACTGGTCCAAGGTACACTGTTTGTATAACGTGAGAAGGGGGCTGCATGAAGATGAGGGTATCCTTCAAAGTGGTCACTTTGGGAGCTGAAACTTGTTTCAGTAATGCTGCTATGGCTCCAAATATTGTTGGAAATCTTTGAGAATTGCCTTTCATGTTTGTATTAGCTTGGGCTGCTATAACAAAATATTGTAGGCTGGATGGCATAAATAAGACATTAATTTCCCATAGTTCTGGGGGATCAAAACCTGAGAACTGGGTGCCAGCATGGATGTGTTCTTGGTGAGGGGTGTCTTCCTGGCTTGTAAATGACCATCTTTTCACTATGTCTACACACAATGAAGAGAGAGAGAGAGCACTCTGGTTTCTTCCTTTTTTTATAAAGAGATTTCACCATTGTGATCTCATCTATACCCGATTACCTCCCAGGAGCCCTGCCTCCTAGTACCATCCCATTGGGGATTAGGGCTTCAATATACAAATTTAGGGGACAACATATACATTTTGGAGAGGAAACATTCAGTCCATAACAATGTTCTTAAGAACGTCTTCAATGAGAGAAAATTTGTATGAATAATAATCATTCCCTTTAACTGAGCATGAGTGATGTATGCAGAGTTTTATGTACATTATCTCATATTATCTCCACAGTAACACCAACAAGTACATATCATTAGCCATTTGCAATCAAGAACACTAGGATTCAGAGAAGTTAAGTAATTTGCCTAAGGTCACACAGCTAGTAAACAGCATAGCCCAGATTTGACCTGAGTGAATCCAAAGCCCATCTTTGATGACTATACATACTGCCCTATCTTTGAAGGTAGATTGAAGTTTGAGAAACAACAAGTGGTTAATAGCTGAATGTCTTCACCTTCTCACATAACTTATGTCACTAATGGGACTTCCCTGGGCATTTCTTTAGCTTACAGAGAATTCTAAGAGTGGGAATGTTAGGCACAGTACAGGTCAGTGGAATGATATTCAGAAGATAAGGGCCTCATCAGCCTTTTGAAATCATGCCTTTATAAAAGCAACTGCCTTGTGCATCTGTGGTGCCCACATTGGGCCAACTCCATTCTCATCTAACCTAATGTGTAGTGTGTTGGGTCACAATAGTGCTCACACGTATTATCTCATTCTGTCTTCCCACCATGCCTATGAGCTAGGTTGGTACTGTCATTATCCTCATTTTAGAGATGAGAAAACTGAAGCATGGGTAGGTTGGACAGCTTCACTAAGTTTTACCCAGTAAGTGAAGAAGAGACTTAGGGCTCAAAAGTAGGCATCTTTGTTTTTATCATGAAGGAACAAATCACACACGTCTCTTGTGTGCTGTCATAGCCTGTGTCGATTCAACACAAAGAGCTAAAAAGTCATCTGTGCATGTTTTACCTCACCTACGAGGTTCCCATCCATTATCCACAGTTCCATCTCCTTATGGCTCTATTCCCTCATTGATTAATTCATTTAATAAATACTTTTGAAGCCTATCACTTGGTGCCAGCCACTGCACTAGGTACTGATGATCTCAGCTAAATCTACAAAAGGAAATTGAAGCAAGACCCTGTAACTGCATTGACAAAGTGATCCAGTTATTTTGCTGTTGGTGGGGACTTCCCTGGAGACCCCCTCCATGTTCTCAATCTCTTGGAGGCTCTAGGGGAGACATGGGGTCTTCAAAAGAGCTGCAGACACACAACTACTTGTGAGCGTTGCCACACCACTGGCTCCCACTTTTCAAAGATGATGGTGTGATTTCTGATTACAGCCATTAGGTAAAATAAAATACAGAGAACACTGGCTCGCCAGTTTCATCCTGCTTAGTCAAATAGCCTCATTCATCATATTCACTCACACTATTCAGGGAAAGTGCCTTTTCATGCTTCAGAGGTGGGAATGAGCAAGCCTGATCCAGGCTTCCCATCACATGGCACTTTGCTCTCTCTCCTTTTTTTAACACAGGCAGGTGATTTTCCCTTCTTTTCTCTCCCTTCTGAAAGCTTGCTCCAGGGGCACAGCCGAAGCACAGCAGCAGTCCAGCCAGAAAGAAACCCAAGCTGAGAACAGCTTTATCCCTCACACCCAGGTATCGCAGAATTTCTTCCTAAGCGACTTTAGGGCTGGGCCTGAGCCAGGATCAGAATATCAAAGAATGTAGCAGGATCCATGGAGAGGTGGTCCAGCCACTCATTTTACAGATGAGGCCACCGAGGCCTGGAGAGGAAAAAAATCTCCAAGGCCACACAGTAAGGTTGCTACAGAGCAATCTGTGGCTCCTCAGCCTCCGGATTATACTATTCTATTCTCAATTTGTCTCATCGCCATGACTGCTGCTAGTATCACACCACAGAAAACACTGGAATAGGGGTTGGGGTCGTCCAGCCCATGCACAGAAGTCTGCCTTCAGGTAAATGGCTGACAGTTTCACAGAGGAGCCAAACCCTCTTTGTTTATAATAGAAGCAAATTTGCAGACTTGGTGACGGTCCTTCTATTGTGCTTTCAGTTCCTCCTGTGGATCCCTTTGACTTTGCAGGGGTCTCCCTCCCCAGGCATGCTCCCAGGAATTTCCCATGGTTAACCAGACCTGTTTTGTCTCCACAGGGCTCAGGCTTTGGGGTGACCTTGTCTTCCTCCGTCCCTAGTCCTACGTTTCAAGCAAAGAGGAGGAATGCCGTCTACCAACTTTCAAAATGAGGTCTGTGAGTGGCAACTAAGCCAGGATGAATCTCATGGTCGAATTTCAGGGGTTTATATTTTGAAGCAAAGAGATTTTCCCTTAGTAAAATTTTCAAAACACGCACGTACATAACCAGACATCTACCAGTATGCCTGGCCCATATATTGACACTGTGTAGGCATAGCCTCAAAGTTTCTACAGCCTAGCACCCCACGACCCCTGCACCTCGTGGCCTGGGTAAACTGAGATGACACAGTTGATGCATAGGGGAGGTGATTTTTTTTTCTAGTCATCTGGCTCAGCTAAAGATAAATCTCTAGTAAATGAAGGTTTAGCAAAACAAAAACAAAACAAAAAAAACCAATAGAAATAGCATCCTTTACTGAACACTTTGTAATGGGGTCTCTATAAAGAACTTTATGTACGTGCCACACTTTTTAATTTTTTCAATAATCCTTTTATGGGTTGAATTGTGTGTCCCCTCTCCTCCCCCACCCCTGGAGATAAAATCACATGCTGAACTCCTAACCTTTACTACCTCAGAATGTGTTGGTGCCAATGTAACTAGTTAAGATGAGGTCATACTGGAATAGGATGAACCCCTAGTCCAATATGACTGTTGTCCTTATAAAAAGGGGAAATTTGGGCACAGAGACACACATACACGGAGAACACCCTGTGAAGTTGAGGTAGAGATCTGGGCTATGCGTCTACATGCAAAGGCCTTCCTAAGATTACCAGCAGACCGCCAGACTCTAGGGGAGAGGCACAAGACAGATGCTTCTTCACAGACTCAAAGGAATCAAACTTGCTAACCCTTTGATGTCAGAATTCTAGCCTCCAGAACTATAAGAAAATAAATATCTGTTTAAACTGCTACATCTATAGGGCTTTGTTATGCAGCCCTAGCAAGCCAATACAAAGACGTTGAGCACCGTTTTCCTCATTTTACAAAGAAGCGGAGGCTCAGAGAGGTTAAACAACTTGCCCAAGGCTGCACAGCTGGAAAGGGGCAGAGCCAGGATTCAAACCTAGTTCTGCATGTTCTGCTGCTTTTATTTGAGGGTCTGTGCAAGTGGAATATAGAAAAGACCAATTTTCTCTCTATTACAAGCCAACTGTGACATACCTTCTCTCTCAGCCTGGAACAGGGCAGCCAGATCTCCTATTCTACACCCCCATCACGAATTCATAACCCTGAGGTGTATCCTTCTCCCCCACATCTCCTTTTTTAGCAATTAACAGGACCCCAAATCAAATGCCTAGAGCTAGCATTAGAAAGTAAACTTTTTCACTTTCAATCTTCTCATTTTATTTTATTGCTAGTAGCCCTGTGCACGAATCCATGCGCCAGTAGCTCGCTGCCGCTCTCCTGTAGCTCTCCGCCTGCTGTCCTGCCCTCCAGTAGCTCCCCCGGGCCCCCCTCAGCTTGCTGCCCTGCCCTCCTGTAGCTCTTCGCCTGCTTCCCCACTGATATTTTCTTTAATATGAAGATTTCTGTTATAATACTAGTAGCCCTGCGCAGGAATCCAGTAGCTCGCTGCCGCCCTCCTGTAGCTCCCCCTGCCCCTCTCATAGCTTGCTGCCCTGCCCCCTCCTGTAGCTCTCCACTGCCTGCTTGTGGCTCCCTGCCCCACCCTCCTGCTGATCCCTGATCTGGTTGTTCCGTGGTTGGTCGTTACGTAATGAACATTTGCATATTACATCTTTATTATATAGGATATTTATTTAGCCATGGGAATGCATTGGAGACCCACAAATACAGTGTATACATTTATACAGTCTCTGAGAGAGTTAATTCCTAAATTCACCAGGAGTAAGAAGCAAAGGTACATTTAAAACAAAATGCTCCCTTATTCCTGGTCTCTGTGGTCAGAGGGCCCTCTCATCGCCTGATATCCATCCATGCAGCCTGCAAATACACATACCTACCTGCAAGTTAACTTGGCTCTTTTACTGAAGCCAAACAGACCAGATTCCTCTGGGGCCTCCTCATCTTACTGTCCATCCAGCACTAAGCACTAGTGGTTCCACCCTTAGAAGCCTTCTCCCACCACCTGTCCTGAAGCCAAAATCCACGGTGGTCCAGCCTTCACGGTAATGGGGAACCCTTGTATCAGGGTTTTGACTGGGTGGAAAAAAGGGGAGCCCCAGGGCAGCACAATGGCCGCCTGCTTGGATTTGCTTCCATTTCCAAATACCTGGAATCTAGTACCCCCCAGCAGGAGGGTACTTGCAGACTTATCCTTGGAATCTCTGCAAGAAAGGGCCTCTGCTCAGCACGTCCCAAGCTGAGAAACTATGCAAAACTATATTGGAAAAGAGGACCCTGTTATTTTTCCAACCCATTGGGCTGGAACATTGGCCTGAGTAGGATGCAGACAGAGACAGCCAACATGGAACAGGAGAGGGCACCACTGTCTATTGGAGACAGTCCAAGAGCAGCAAAAGTAGGACAGACAGTTGCAAACCAAGAGTCCAACCTTGAGGCCAGGCCAAGCAAGAGACCAAAAGAAGGGAAGTAGGTAGATACCAGACGAAAACAATGCAGCACCAACAAAACAGCCTTGGTACTCCTCACACAGGAAGCTGCTTCTTCTCCCAGAAAAAGGCGACCCAGAAAAAGCCAGCGGGGGGCCCAAGGACTCAATGTGTCTATAGATCTCCACTCAGGGCAGATTCTCATCTACTGTAGGACTCAAAGTAACAATAATAACAGCGGCTGGATTTTTGTTTGTTTGTTTTTGTTTTAATTGCACAGTGTCTCTGTGTCCTGGGCTGAGCCAAGGGCTTTATCTCTGATTCAGTTTCCATTACTCTCCTCATTTACAGATGCCAAAGCAGAGGCTTCCACAGCCAAATCAGCCAAATATTCCACAACTCATAAGTGATAGTGCCTGGACTCCATTTAGGCGTGTCTCGCTCTTAGAATTCTGTCTGCCACATAGAGAAAGCGCTTTGTAGGCTGTGGTCTCAGACCCTGTCCTCTTGTAGGTTCACTTCCCACTTAACTGCTGATGTGACCATGTGGTCTGGCACCCAGCGAACCATTTTCATTTCCAAGAAGCTGGAATAGTTCTTCTGGTGAGGAGTGAGAGGAAACCAGGTCCAGACTGGATGCTGGAATCTCAGGCTACTCAACTCTGCTGTTATGGTCTTCAAGTGAGTGCCCATTGACGGACCTGGCTGGGGTGGATAGAGTGTCAGAGGACAGCCATACGAGCAGTGTATGTATGTTTCAGCAAAAGCTATAGAGAAACACTTCTGGATTTAGTTCAGGCTGGCATAAATTAATGACTCAGAGAAAGAAAAGAAAGGCTTTGAAAAAAAATTCTTTAGAGCTGTGTTTGCATGAAGGAGCTTGGGCTAAGCTGCCTAAAGGAGGCCTATATTCATACCCCTGGAAGCCCCAGCCATCTATTTTCGTTAGTTTTATGATTTGATCAACGTACAAAGGTCACTCTTTAGCTTCCTGTGAACCACAATATTATGACTGGGCTTAAATAATGCCAACAGCAATTCATTGAGAAGAAAAACACTCAGTTAAACTAGTTGCTGAGCATTGAAATCAGCTTTCCAAAGCTGAATTGCTCCCTTGTAAGGGAGTGGCCTTGCCTATGAGAACAAAGCACAGTCTCCTAGGAATGAAATGCGCAGGGCAGAGTCTGGGGGGAGACTCTTCGGGTAGGAAGGGTGAGCTGGCACCACTTCTGTCCCCAGAGTGGTCTCTTCTCTTCTGGGTTCCTCCACACTGTGATTCCTATGATCTGATCAACTTACAAAGGTCTCTCTCTAGCTTCCCATGAACCCAGCACTCACTAGTGTGGACATGGTGCCATCTTCTTTAAAACTAGACAGCTCTTGTCTGTGTTTTTCCTTAGCACGGTAGAGCAGAGATCAGTCTGTAATGATTTTGCTAATTACATGTCTGAGGTCATTGTACATGTCCTTGGCATCTCTTCATCGTTAGACTCTAAGTATCATAAGAACAAGAACCAGGTTGACCCTGTTCATCCCTGCATCCCAGGACTGACCACAGGACCAAACACATTGTAGATGCTCCAGGAATAGCTGCTCATTGACAATTTTCAGAGAAAAACAAGGGACAATATCCCAGAAAATGCAGACAGCATGAGAATCAGTAGTTTCTTTACTTCAGTTTTTAAAAAATTTAAAAATGTATTTATTAATTTGAAAGAGACAGAAAAAAACCCATCAATTTGTTGTTCACTTATTTATGCATTCATTGGTTGATTCTTTTATGTGCCCTGGCTGGGGATCAAACCTGCAGCCTTGGTGTATTGGGAGGTTGTTCTAACCAACTGAGCTACCCAGCCAGGGCTCTTCAGTTTTTTTTTTTACTGAACACTTTGATGAATACCAAATCCCTTATTCTAACTCAACTTAATGACATGCTGGAATCTGCAAAGGAAACCAGGCACCTTTACCCAATCTTGAAATGCTAGAGGTCCTAGCTAACATTGGGTTATACAGGGTCACCAGAAAAGATTAAAGAAGACATTGCACAGAAAGTACCCAGTGTCTGATATGGGCAATAATGAACTAAAGGTATGTCCCTCATAGCTCCATGCTGGATTCTTAGTCAGGTAACTTTGTTGTCACTGGATTACCTTCCAGGCATCAGAAGCTGGTCTTCCAGGCCATTTTACTATCATAGGAAAGACATAAACCTTTAACTTTATTGCTAGATCATTAAGGTATTTTTACTCGGGTTTCCAATCTGAGGGATGCTATGCATAGCTAGTTTGAGCAGAAATGGTACGGTTTAGCTTCTAGCAGGATGGTTTGCTTTAAAGAGTTGCCCTGGCTATTATAAATCAACTTAAATAATCAGAGTCTTATACCAAACTCTCTTTCTCACACACACACATGCATGAATACACACATGTGCTCACACACAGAGCCTTTCTTTAAACTTATACCTGAACTCTGTCAAACCAGTTTGTATTTGTAGCTACAGATAACAGGAAGTGAGTTCTCTTAGCTGTGGGGTCGTACATATTTCTTTGTGTTTTTCAGGCAGCCTTACGATTTCAGTAGTAATAGACCCCCCATGCTCCTCAGTCAGTCATGCAGAGAAATGCTAATTTGCTTCCTACTTTCAGAGAAGTGAATTTCGGAGGTTTAATTCAAGTGATTTTATTTAATCAAACTAGAGGTCTGGTGCATGACATTCATGCACTGGAGGGGGGGTCCCCTCAGCCTAGCCTGCGCCCTCTTGCAGTCCGGGACCCCTCATGGGATGTCTGACTGCTGGATTAGGCCTGCTTCCTGCCTGTGGGGAGCGGGCCTAAGCCAGCAGTCGGACAGCCCCTGAGGGGGTCCTTAGCGCTGCAGCAGAGGCAGGAGAGGCTCCCTCTATTGACGCTGTGCTCGCCAGCTGTGAGCCTAGCTTCTGGCTGCCCAGCGCTCCCCCTGTGGGAATGCACTGACCACTGGGGGCCAGCTCCTGTGTTGAACATCTGCCCCCTGGTGGTCAGTGCATGTCATAGCGACTGGTCATTCTACCGTTTGGTCGATTTGCATATTAGGGTTTTATTATATAGGATATGCATTAAGTGTCTAGCACAGGCAAGGAACTTACTATGTTGTATGCTTACTGGAAGTCTTCATTTTTGTCTCTCTATGTCCTTGAGGGTGCCATGCTGCTGTTCACTTCTATCGTTTCAGTGCCTAGCACAGACTCTCCTATATAGTAACTGCCCAATAAATGTTTTGTTGTGTGTATGACTGAAGACAGAAGGGCAATAGGAAGTCAGGAGTGTAAGAGTATTTATAACTTAAGATTCCCAGGCCCTCAGAACGTGGTTCACATATGTATGGGTTTTGTTGTCAAGTATGAATGTGAATTCCTCTTCTGTGAGTTATATCTGCTAAGAAGTGAATTATCCTTTTCAAATCTCAATCTCCTTATCAACAAAATGGGAAATGATGGGGTGATTTCTGGGGCTAAGCTATTGATGATGTGCTTAGCACAGTGTCTGACATACGAGTGCTCAACATATAAATACAACTCTTGTGCTGCTGCTGGTGGGGTTGGGAGGATGGTGGTCAAGTTCTATCTGCATGGTGAGCATTAATGACCTACAGTGCAGGGTGGTGTGCATGGGGAAAAAACAGACAGGGCCATGTGAGAAGGGGGTGGCTAGGAGTTGAAGTAGATATGCCAGCTCCCAGAGGGGAGGCTTAACTGGGTTGGCACCCTTGAGGTATCCCAGTGATGGTGGGCATGTCTGGCTCCTGGAGAGGAGAACATTGGACTATCATCAGGGGAAGAAAATGATGTTCTTAATTGGCAATGGGGTCCTGGATAAATGGCTCTATCTCCTTGAGGTGGGTTTTCATCACCTGGAAACAAAGAGGTGCCAGCCCTATGGCTCTGCTCTCCTTTCTGCTGCCTTGGGGTCTGATGGTATCAGCTGTGTCTTAGTGGGTGCCCTCTCGGGTGACTTCTTACAGATTTTTGGATTTGGACTATAGTTCTCATGGAGCATGCTGAAAGGGCAATGAGAACGGGGGGGAAATGGGAAGAAGATGAAAAAAAAGGGCATGTGTGTGTGCGCGCACGCGCATGCTCGCGCCCTGAACATGGCCGGGGAAGGAGGGTCTGATAGTGGAAAGCACTTACTGGGAGGAGGACTCCACCCCTTGCTGTCTCCTCCCTGGCCCAACCTGGGATCCTGAGAAGGGGATCAACATGCTTAGGTAGAAAACATGCAAAAAAGTTCAAGTGTGTCTTTCCTTTCCATTTTTATTTCAATTCAATTCAATCAAGCCCCCTCCTTCCCTGAGGCCATTTTTGCTGTGAATATGCGCCTTCTGGTTTTATCTCGTCTACTACTCCAGTTATGGGGTCTGACTTTTCCAAAGTGAAATCTCCAGCCACCCTGGTTTTCTCAGCGCCTGGCCTCACTGGCATCTCCGTTTTGCTTTAATTATCCAATTATGGAAGCCATCCAACCTATTTATCCAGGCAGTCAAGGCTTTAAATGCATAGATCTATCATCAACTCAAATCACCTGTCACTACGATTGAACAAACATAGAAAGGTAATCAGGGTGTTGCAAGAGGTTTGAATCAACACACTTCTCCTGGCCAGCTCATTATGTTTGAGGTTCCTACATGTGAAGAAAAAGATTGTAAGGGTAAGCTCTGGGGGAAGGGAAGGAGAGAAGAGTGATGGAGGGAATGGAATGAAGACTGTTTGGAAGGGCTTGTATCTGTTCCTATAAAGATTGACTTGCAACCTTTGCCTCATCTTCCCCTACTTGTGCCTCCTTCCCAGCTATCTCCTGTCTGCAGAGGGAGCATCATCATTGCTGCCCTCGCTATTTCCTCTGTAGAGATGCTCTGAGGATGCAAAGAGATGCAAAGTGCTTGCGGGTAAGTTTTTGTCAATTATACACCAATAAACCCGAAAAACAGTAATAAAGGGCTTGGGAGTAATCATGAGAAGGAGAAGGTGGTCTGTAGATCTAGCTGTTTCAGGAACCACACCTGCTTTCTGCAGTCACTTGGAATAAGTCCATTTTCACATTCGTCTGATTGCCCCAAATGTATTTGAAAGGAGACTGCTTTTTTCAACATAAAAGGCCTTATTTCTTTCAACCATTCCTTATTCACCATTATGGGCTTTTACTCCTATTTATTAACTTCTTTTTTAAGAGGTAAAACCCTCAAATTTAACACAAAATTTCAAGTGTGTTATGTTTAGTGAGGAGTAATCGCCTCCCTCTTTCTGGGCATGCTATTACTATTCATGGAGCCCAAATGCTTTTTAAGCATTTTTTTGGCATGTAATATGCTGCTGCTTAGCCACCTTTTCCTTATAATGTGATTCATTGGTTGTGACTTCTTAAGAAACCTACAGGTAGGAATTTATATTTAGCCTTATAAATTTTAACAGGTTAAATTTGGCCCATCTTATTAGCCATGGAGACCAATTTACATTGCAATATACCTCCCAATATATTTACCACTTTTACTTAAAACTGTAACTTTCCGTAGGCTCATCCTAGTTAAGGAGGCTATAATCCTGAGCAGGGTTGATGCAGGACCCTGGGACAAGCCACCAGACCCTATCCAATGGGTTGCTCCTACTTCATTATTCAGTATTTTCAGAATTACTAGTAGTTTTCCCAGGCAAAGGCAAACTCCTCCCTGGGAAGTTCTAGTGGCTCCACCACTGTTAATATTTTCAGTATAAAAATGAGAACAACCACCTAACCTTGTGCAAATTGTCTTAGCACGATGCCAAGTTAAAAGAGGTCTCAACCAAGTGCAAACCCATCTACAACTTTGCAATTTGTGTTTTCTGATGTGGATGATATGGTTATACTAGCTGATGGAGTAGAGTACTTTTCATGTACAAATTTCTCAATAATAACACACCGTGAATTACCCATGCAATTAACCCATTCTACTTTCTCCAAAGTCATTTTTAAACACTCTCTTATTTCCTTTGCTTCTGAGTTTGAATAAAATCATGTTTACCTCTGTGAGCTTGGTCAATGAAAATTTACCTGCAAAATTTTGAAGAATCAGCTTTGCCTCCTCTTGGCAGCATGTGGTAAGTGAGGGTATTCCTGGAAAGATTTATTGTATCATCTTCAGGAAATGCTAACTCTAGAGAGGACCAGGTTGGAGAAAACTATATATTAAAGTTCCTTTTCCTATCTCCAGGCCCAGGTGGAGGGGAGAAATAGATTCCTACCTGTCTGCAAAATATGATACATTATTATAAACAGAGTCTCAAATTATAGAAAATACTAGTTAGCATAATTACATTACCATATTTTTATATGGAGATTATTATTCAAATACCAAACAGGCAATCTTCCATTGGGAAAAAAAACACACACCAATACATACTCTCAACCCAGATTTCCACTGTTACATATGTCATAATACAAAACAATTTTAAAGTTTAAAAGCCATCACATTACAAGAGCTATTCACTTCAAGTAGGTAGCAATTTGCTTCTTTTTTCACCCCACGTTTTGATAACTATTCACCTCTATCAATTCTTATCTTGCCCATTCTTTAGAAACCAATTGCAGTCTAAAAAGTGCCCATCTATTTCTGATGGAAATCTTCACATGCTGGTTTTTTTAAACTATTTTTCAATCTCTTAATAAAATAGATTGCCTCCCGGCTGCCAGTTAGTAAACCCACTCACAATGCAGTGATTCTGAGGACTGCCCTGGCTCATGGCTTTTCCCTGCTCTTGATTCTGTCCAAGAAAACCCAGACTTCCATCAGTTAATGGACTAAACTTATTTAAACTCATACAAACACAACAATAACACTTTTCCAATTAAACTGAATTACACTTTCAGCCTTTTTAGGCCATGAAATAAAAAAATAGGTCTTACAACATCTTCCTTTACTTGGTAACAGTTAACATCTCAGAGTCTTGGCAGACTAGAAAGCTTCTCCACACCATTGAGGATAGACAACCTCCATTTGTAAGCGGGGCTGTCAGTCCAGTGGTTTAAGGACCCACACTGGCTGGCTATGGTCCAGTAAAGGCAGCAAAGGCATGGTGTCTGTCCCCGAGGGCTCATGCTTTAGAGAGAAAACAGTATGAGACAATCTATAAAGCTAAGGGGGGAAGTTCAGACTATGGAATCACCTGTGATTCAAGATGGAAGAAATAAGTGGATAAAGAGTGGTCCCCAAAACCCAGGAAAGCCCCTCAGGGATGGAGATGAAGATCTGTGAGGTGGAGAGGACCATCTGGTGTTGAGGCATAAGCATTATGAGCACGGAGTGAACCAAAGGCAGTGAGAAGTTGGCCAAACTGACTCCTGTCCTGTCCACCATTCCCCTCTCAGAGGAGGAAAAGCCACACTTTTTTTAAAACTATGGTCACTGATACCCACTCAGTATCTCCATGTCCATTCCATATCCTTGCTCTCATTATTCCTCAGAATTTGAATGTCCTGTGACCTTGAACAGCACACACATCCTCAAATACAGATATCAGGATACTTTAAGATAATGCAGCTCAACAAATATTTATTGATCTCATATCAGGGGCTGGCCATTGCATATTCCTAGCCTTCCAGATCCTTTTAACCTAGTGGCAGGTTCAAGATAGGGAAAAGTGACAGAATAAGGTATGTGCCACAAGAATACTATAAAGTGCAGAGACAAAATGAGCATGTCCATTTAGAGAATCAGAGGGATTATATGCATTTCAGACAACTTTTAAAAAAATGACTGAGGCTTTTGTATTCATCATAAAAGAATGCCTAGGAAGATAAAGGAATAGTGAAGACAAAGGCATGAACATAGGCAGGCTGAGATTACATTCAAGGAAAAGCAAATAGTTCTGTTTGGCTAACTATATTGGCAATATAATTTTATTAATTATAAAAGAACTAGAGGCCTGGTGCACGGATTCATGCACCAGCGGGGTCCCTCGGCCTGGCCTGCATCCTCTCGCAATCAAGGGTCCCTCAGGGGATGTCGGACTGCTGGTTTTGGCCCAATCCCCGAAGGCCAGGCCGAGGGACCCCACCAATGCATGAATCCGTGCACTGGGCCTCTAGAATGCATATAAGATCTTTGGTTAATATCTTCCCGCCCTCCTCCCTCCCTCCTTCCCCTTGAGATTCATCAGTCTGTTCCATGTTTCCATGCCTGTGCATTGAGCATCTGCCCTCTGGTGGTCAGTGAGTGTCATAGCTACTGGTTGACTGGTTGAATGGTTGAACAGTCACTTAGGCTTTTATATACAGTGGGGCCTTGACTTACGAGTGTCCCGACTAACGAGTTTTTTGAGATACCAGCTGTCTCTCGGCCGATTTTTTGCATTGAGTTGATAGAGTAATTTGAGTTAA
>NW_005357931.1:1728489-1846737 GCF_000412655.1 Myotis brandtii
ACTCGTAAGTCAAGGCCCCACTGTATATAGATATCTATGACATGCTCTCTGTTCTGGACCCCACATATGCACTTTGCAGGCATTATTTCATTTAACCCTCACATCAGCACTTAGAGGGGAATACTGGATTATGCTGGGGAAACTGAGGCTTGATTAGGTTAATGATCCTGCTTGTGGTTCCTTGGCTGATAAATGTTCAAGTCAGGACTCAGGCCCATGTTTATCTTAGCTATATTGAGAAGGCTACAATACATGGGAGGTAAATCTTTATTCTTAGATGGTAAAAGAGAAAAGTTGATGGAGCACATCCTCAGAGAGAGAGAGAAAGGAGAATGAGGAGGGGTTAGGAGAAGAGGAAGTAGAGAGATTGTTTAGAAAATCCACTGTGGTGATAAAAGAGGGTCTTTGAGAAATGTGCAAAAAAGATTGATTTGCCAATATAAGGGAATCAAAATCCTAGGCAAACTCTTATGCCTAAGGCTGGACTTGATGGGCCAAGGTCAACCCAGCATACACTTGGTGATTGAGGCTATGTCATCAAATCCAATTTTAGGATTATACACCTCCACAGGCTGTACCGAGGACTTAAAAGACCCTGTACTGTGGAGATTAAAATGCTGGGTAGATGCAATCCATTGCAAAGAGCAGTGTAAGAATCATGAACACATCACAGCCAATTTGGCCAAATTCAGGATTGAATGTCAGGGCCAGAGTGTTAGGGTGCAGCACAGAAACAGGAGTTGGTGACTTCTCTTGGATCATCTTGGCTATTTTCTAGCACAGAAGTCAGCCCCCTGGGTTAGGATGCATGTGCCCTGCTAATTACTGGGTTACAAAAATCTATGTATTTTGAGTGAAGGTCTGATCAGTGACTGAATATTCCGGGTTACTTATTAATTAATCACCCCTTTATTCCTCTAGCCACTGTCCTTAGAGGAGGGCTTCACAATGGTAACTTCCTAAAAGCAACACTAGAAGCTTCTTTCAAACAGTTGCCTGGGTCTTGCAGGCCTCTGTGGTCTTACTGTTTGGCACAGGAGTGCCTGTCATTTTCATTCTTCCCATTGCTACACAGAACACTGCGTGGGGAGGGTGTCATGCTGGGAGTGTTGTTATCTTTTCTAACATTGCTATTTTTATTATAAAAGATGGAGACATAGTAGGAGGTTAATGGCTGCTCCAAATAAAAACAAATAGTGACTAGGAATAAATAGTCAGATGAGGCATTGTCTTGCCGGGGGAATGATATTCTACAGCGAAGCTTTGTGCTCAGTTTTCATCTCCCTCTTTGCATTAATCAGGGGTTGTGTAGACTCATTTATTAGATGTACTGTCTTCCATTGTCAACCAACCTAACAAAAGAGACTCTGTTGGAAGGACAAGATCCCTCCAAGGGCTCAGGGCCCCACCCAGGGCAGTGTGTTTCTTCCTTTCCCTAGCATCCTACTTTCCTTCATCTTGTTGAAGGACTCTTCACCTAACCTGATTACCTGGGCCTCTTGCAAAGCCCAGTCCTGGGCACTGAGGGTTGACTGACAAAAGCAGGTCATCAGCTCTAATTCATAGTCATTGACCCATGGGTAGTGCTTCTTTTTTTCCCCCCTAAAGCACACGGCACACACATTATTCCTCCCTTGCATGCCCATGACTTCCAGTTTCTAATAGTTTCTAACTTTGCCAACAAAGCATCCTACTCTCCAGCCTTCTGGCTCCCAAGCCCAATTTCCCCCAAAGTGTTACTCTTTGTCAAGTGATTGTAGCCAGGAAAGAGGAAAAAGAGAACTATTATTTGGGTGCATACTATATGGTAGGCACTATGTAAGTTGTTTTTATTTTATTTACTTCTTTTCATAATCCTTCAAGGTATGGTATTATCTTTATAAAGATTAAAAAAAGCTATGTAAAGAAAGTAAGGCACATGGAGGAACTAAATTACCCAAGGTAACTGAACTAGTTAGTGATGAGTCAGGGTTCATTCACTAATCAGACATGGCACACACACATACACATACAGCATACACTCATTCACTTGCTAGGCATGTATATTCTTAATTCTTTGAAAATATACTGTCTCCAGAAATCCAATAAGAAGAGTCAACTGGTCATTGTCAGGCTTTAGCATAAATAATACCATATAGAAAGCTATTCCCTGTGCCTAGTCCATATTAAGTCTTGTCTATTTATCAACTCAAATACAAGGTAAAAGATCTAAAGTAGATTATGTAAGAGCTCGACCTCCATTTTATTCTTCTCCAAATCCTTCATATCCCATGCCTAGGTCCTAAACTCCCTCCCTGTTTCCTCCACTTTCTGAAAAGTCATCCACACCCAGTGGTAGGAGAATAGGTTTATCACTGGGCAAAAGCTCACAACTCTCTCTGGGTGCCCATTCCACTTGTCAGCTCAACTGATCCATAAATCTCGCTGTCTTGGTGGGCAGTGAGTGGATCCCTTCTTACCACCATCTGAAGCCCACCCACTTGGGCAAGTCCTCTGTGTCCAGGTTAAGTTACTTTCCAATCAGCCTCCTGAAGCTTCCCGATTCATTGTCTTCCTGATGCTCTAGTTGCCTTCCATAGGGGAAGCCAGTCCAGTGACTCTGATCCACACTGCTCTTCTCTGAAATCCTTTGGTCAGTGTTACCTAGTCATCCGAGTACCTCTCTCATGTAGGTTTTGTCTATTCAATTTGATTTATAGCCTTGGGGGTAGGGGTCATGTCTTACGCTTTTCTCTTACCCCCTGTAGCAAGTGCCCAATAAATACAACTGTTAAAGTAAAGCAGTAGAAAGAATATTGAATTAGTAATTTGGAAACTTGTCTTTTGTTCCAGCTCTACTATTAACCAGCTACTATGATTTGGGGAAAGTTATTTAACTCTCAAAGACTGTTTTCTCCATCTGCAAAATGACGATGTTTAACTCTTTGCAAAGTTGCAACTCTACTTTTGTGAACTGATTAAACATTTGCAGAGAGAGAAAGTTGCAAAGAAAGGCTCATCCTAAACTCAAATCACTTAACATATTCTGAGAATGGAGGCTGTATGAGAAATACATGAATGAAGGAGTGGGAGGAAGCATGGCTAGTTAATTAAAGCAGATTACTGAGTTTCCTAGAGGCTTAAAAAAATCACTGGGCCCAAGCAACTTGGTCCTCTTTCAGTGAGCACCTCTGATTCTTTAGAAAGTGACTAAAAAAATCTTCTGGAGGGAAGAGGATCTGACTCCTCAAGTTCAGACCTTAACTAGACCTGGCTAAAATGGCAGGTCCTCTGACCAGGGAAACCAGAACTCAGCGACTCCAGGGGAGCCACAAAAGGAGACGTCCAGTTGCCCCAAGAGGTAGCTTGATTTGGAGGATCAAACTCTAGCACTCTGTCTTCCTTTACCTCTGGACTCTTTTCAGACTAGGTTCTATTTGTGAGGCTGAAATACATGAGTTAATTCTAGTCTAAGATTAGCCATGGCCCTCCTGCTGTCACAGGCAGGGTCTTGCTAGAAGCATGAGCTTCTCAGACTCCTGGCTTGATGGATTTAGCCTTTAAAATTTTGTGCTTATTCATCTAATAAGTGTATTTTTTTTCTAAAAAATAAAAACATACTGTATATATATTGTATAAGGGATTTTAAATTTAATGATACATGGTGAACATATCTTCATGACAATAAGTTCAGAACTCTAACTCTAATATCTTTGTCCTTGTCCTCCATTAAATAACTGCATTCATAGTCAGGGCAATTATTTCTCAAAATATATAAAAGATTAAATTTTGCCTTTGTCTCCTGGATTCTCTCATCTCTGTTCAGTTATACACCTGCTACTCAGTCCTTTTATCCATCAGGTCCTGTGAGGGAATGGTGTCAGTGCTTACAGGAAAAGGATGTAGATTCCTCCCATGAGAGCAACAGATGCCCATCTCATCTCAGAAATCTAGAACCAACAGGAAGGGACAAGTTTGGAGGCTCATCAGGAACCACCGGTCATCACCAGTTCATTGCCAAAGATGAACTCTATTCATCAAGCACCATCAGTCACCATCCTGAAGACTTCAGAGAAGCTGAAATTCTATGTGTCTTGTATTTATTAAACAGAACCCAATGGAAGTTCTCTTTAGTTTTTCTTCTTTTGACTTGGGGTGGTGAGGGAGGGCAGGGTCTTTTGTAAGTGCAGTCTGAGGGATTGGCCCATTCTGCCATTAAACCTGCTATTCTCTCCTGCTCACCTCCCTACCTAAACCCCCCATATCACCTCCGCATCTTTTCCCTCCCCTCTGCTTTTCCCATTATAACCCATGTTTCAGGACCAACTTAGGTAGCATGTGCCTTGGGGGCTCCCATGACCTTCAGCTCATAGGGATGGCTACCTGCCCAGCCCTCAGGAATCTCCCTCTTCTGTGATTCTGTGGCACCCACACAGTGCTGTTCTCTGCTTTATATTCATGTTAGCACCATCTCTCCTCCACACATCCAATATTGTATACAATTTCTGCAGTTACAGTTCTGCAAAGCAGGTTTTTTATTTTAAAGTTATGGTCTGTGGTCGCCATTTTATAGCTTCTTAAACATGGATCATTTCTATCCAACAATCTGAAGAAGTTACATTGTGCCCTTGAAAGGTGTTGTTTTATTTGAGTTGGATATAATACTGCTAAGATATATGCTATCCCAAGGGACTGGCTGTGTTGTGAGTTTTCCTTATAAATGTCTAGCTTGTATCTTTAATTCCCAGGCTGGTGCTTCTATTGAATGACACATCTTCCAGAAGTAATGCAAGTGTAGTAACTGGGTAATTTACATATCTCTCCCTCTGGGACTCCCTCTTAGGAGGATGCATTTCTTACACTGAATGAATGGACTTCAATCCAGGTAGACTTGCTAAAAACAGTGAACTCTCTCTTAATTGAAAACACTGTTATACACTTGTCAATGCTCTTTCGTACACATTGTTTCAGATCTTCACTGCACCCTTGTTTGAAAGATAGGGCAGTTAGCGTCATCCCCATTTGACAGATGAGAAAAGTAAGGCCCCGATAGATCTTATGGTTTGCCTAAGGTCACCTATTTCTTGGCCAAGCTAGAACCAGATGTTACTTCTCCTGCCTGGACTGCCCTCTTGGCTACACACATGATGATGCTCTGACAAACATCTGGTTCTCCACATCGTTTTGCTTCCAAAATATGGTCATATTTCTAATCCCATTTAATTCTTTCAAGAGCCCCAGAGGAAACCTTGGGTAGGGGTTATCATTATTATTATTTTCAACTTCCAGAGAGAGAAATAAGCCCAGAGACTTAAGGATTTTTCCTGGTCACACATGGATTAGTGGCTGAGGTGGGAGAGAACTTGGTTCCCAGGCTCTCTAGATGGAACTTTGACACCTTTCTGCACACACACTGTATACCTCAGAGGTTGGTCTCCCTGCTGCTAATAATGTTAAGTAGAAAGCATGCATGTCAGCAGGAACTTCTGGGTGGTCTTCAAGGAAACATGCCACCCAAATGAACCCATCACTTGGTACTCAGTGACAGGCAGGTGTGCAAGTGGTGTGGTCTCATGGAAAGAACCAGGGGAAAAGGGTCTTGGGCATGAGCCAGGGTGAGAAGTCAGGCCTCCTGATTTCCAGGCCAGTGCTTCTTTTTCTAAGCCCACTAATAGGAGAAGTCAATAGCTTTTGCCATGAAGAAAAATGAAGTGAATGTCAGATCAGGGGTTTGGTTTCCCCCATGACAAATGTAAAGAATCACTCTCACACTCTTCCAGTGACAGGGGTGGGGTATCCATTTCCATGCTACTTATGTCCCTCAGTAGGTATTTTGGAATAACTCGGTCACTCTCAGCTGGGTAAAATGACCCACAGTCTCAACTCAGCCAATACTAATATTTCTTCAACTCTGTGTTGAAGAATGAATACATTTGGCATCTTACTAGGTGAAGGAGATGGTTGCAATGCAGTCATTCCCTGAGGGAGGATAGCAGATGGATAGATTTCCTGCTGTTGTGATGGGTGGTCCAGAATCAGCAAAGAAAGGGCTTCCTCACACAGGCATGTGTGACCAATGCTAGTTCCCTGTGACCGAGCCAGGACCCTGGGACAGCACAATACTTTTCTTAGAAAATGTATTCTTCAATCTTGTTCAAGGGCTGTTATTCCACTGAGTATATATATGCTCATTCAGTCAGCTCTGCTCTGTGTTGCCAGGGCTAAATCAGTGTGTGTTCCAGTTGGAAGTCATTTTTAAATCAACTAACATATTCCATGTGACTAGCTAGTGTAGAGGTGAAAAGTATGTCATCTGCCTTCAGGGAGCCTAAACTCCAGTTGAAAAGTCATGCTTACAAGTCAGTGAGCAATTCGAGGGTAATTATGATGAGTGGCCCTCAGTGAAGGATAGGAAGATTGGCTGTGGTAGCACAGGAAAGGGAGAGGTCCAAGAGGGATGGGATGGTCCACAAAGGATCAGAGGAGGGGTGGGACTTGAGCTGGGTCTTGAGTGCTGGATTGCTACAGGATAGAAAGGGTCATCAGGGAGGTGGTGCCAAGGGCACAAAGAGAGGTGAAGGAGGAGGAAGCAGGAGAGTTCGCTTGGTTCACTTTCCTAGACACAGTCTACTCTTATGTTCCCAGGCATGTGCCCTCTTGTAATCACAAATCTTGTACGCAAGGGAGTGTGAGTGCCTCAGGATGAACTTGACTCCACTTCTAGAGGCTCAAAGTGCATCCTGATAATAGGCGAGAAGCACCATTTATAAAGTGCAGGGGTAGCACACAGTTTTTCAGACTAATAAAATCTTCCTTTCCCAATTAAAAAAAAATACACCGTGGCTGTGTTACCTACCTACAGAAAAAACTTAAAGGGAAATGTGGAAACTGCTTTGAGGTCCAGTTGAAGGTTAATGCTTGTCAACTGGAAAGTTCTGAACAACAATATATTTGAGGGTCTGACTAAAGAACCATATTCAAGGAGAAGCCGCATAATTAGAAGGTAGTTGTAATATCTTCCAGTGAGTATATTTTGTATGCCCTTAAAGATGGAGAGAATCTCAGTGCCCTCTCTCCAGCAGATATTTCTTCTCTAGCCATCTCTATAGGTTGGCCATCTAGCCTCTGTTCTTCTATAGCTTATTCCATTGATGCACTGGCAATCCAACAGTGGGGATTAGCAGGGACTGAACCAAGGATACAGATCTAGGAGGAGACAATGGTATCATGGTGTTGAGAAGGTAGAGAAAAGACAGCATTGAGAGGTTGGAAAGCATTGGTACATGCTTTGACTATTTCAACAAATCAAGCCCCAGCATTGAGCTTCAACCCAGGAAGCAAGAGGTCACCAGTTTGATTCCCAGTTGGGGCACATACCTGGGTTGTGGGCTTGATCCCCAGTAGGGGGCGTGCTCCTTTCTTATCAATATTTCTATCTCTCCCTCTTTCTTCCTCTCTCTCTAAAAGTAATAATAATAACAAATAAATAAATCAATAAAAAGAAAAAAAGGGAAACTCAGGCAAAATCACTTAATTTCCCTGGGCCTGTTTTTCTCATCTCTAAAACAAACAAACAAACAAAAATAGTCCGTAGGACCTCCAATTGACAGGCTCAGGTAGGATACAAGTGAGGTAATGGTTTTCTTAACACACTTTAAAAGTAAGAGATTCTACAAAAATACAAGTGGTTGCTATAACAAACTGAGTTGGAAAAGGAAAGTGAGTAGGACCTAGAAAACTTTGGGTCTTATCCAAGTCAGCCCATAAACAATAAATCTTTAGCAGTCTCCTACCTTCCTGGAGTCTCAGTTATCTCATATGTAAACGCGGGATAATAGAATCTGTTTGCTTCAAAGGGGTGTTTTGAAAGTCAACAGAGATGATTATGAATTGCTCTTCTCTGATGAGCAATGAAAAAGTAATTTATGGGTGTTCAACTCGTCATGCCTATGCTCAGCTGTGAGTTTGGAAACAGTCTTCCCCTGGAGAAGTGAAGCCTTTATGGGAGCCCCTGGGCCTGCTGATCCTACCCCATAGCTTCCTGCCGCCAGTCATCCACACCATGTGTTTTCCATTAGTCTTTGCTTTGCATTCCGCTTCCGGCCCATGCTCCTTGCAATCATTGCTCACCATCGCCCGGATGCAAAGTCTCCATAGAATCCTGGAATGTTAGAGCTGGACGAGCTCTCTGCATCTACAAAACCATCAACCTTATCATATAAGTGAGAATACAGAGACTCAGAAAGGTCATGCAGCTATTTGGTTGCAAGTCAGAACCAGAATCTGGGTGCAAGTCCAGTATTCTTTTTACTGCATGTCATCTCAGGCCTTTTAAACATTGTACTTCCCAACCCCATTTTATTACAGGAAATCCCATCTGCCCAGGGTGCAGCTTGGACTCCTAATTGATGCTGTCCTGTAAAATCTGTAAATCTGTGCCCTCACTCCCTCTACCCATCTCAGGCATATCTCCAAAAGCCAGCCCCAAGAATGGCCTTGGTTAGCATGTTCCCAAAATAACAGGGAGAAACTATCCCACTCAGCTCCAGTTATTTCTCTCTCTTGTAGGAAAGCAAAAGGGAGTTGAATAAGGAAAACAAAAAACTCCACCTCAACTCCATAAATCTCGAGTGAAATGATGCAGACAGACAAGGTCAATCAAAAGTGTATCACTTGAGCCCCAACTCTGGGGATGAGATGGAGCAGGCCAATTGCTAGGCCTTGTGCTCACTTTTTTTTCTTAACATGAAACAGCAAGTTCAAATTACTGCATGTCCTCACCTGTGGATTTTTGTTTCTACTGAGGACAGTTGAATAAACCTGCTGGATATTATATTTGTGATGTGTTTAGCAAAAGCAATTTGTTTAATAAGATTTTTTTTTATTGTCAGAAGCTTGGTTTCCAGTCCTGAACTTGTCATTGTATGTGTGTCCTGATCCTGGTTCCCCAGTTTCCAGTTTCTTCATCCATGAAATAGGTGGCAAAGCCTAGATGCTCACTAAGGAATTCTACAGTGAGAATGTTCCAAGGCAGCATCTCAGCTTATGCATATGGTTGTTAAATTTGAGAGCCTTTTATTTATTAATTTTTTAAATCATCACCTGAGGATATTTTTTTCTATTGATATTTAGAGAGAGTGGAAGGGAGGGAGGGAGGGAGGAGAGAGAGAAAGAGAGAGAGAGAGAGAAACATTGATGTGAGAGAGACACATTGATTTGTTGCCTCCTTCATGTGCCCAACCAGTGCCAGGGATTGAGCCTGCAACCAAAGTACATGCCCTTGATCAGGAATCGAACCCGAGACCCTTCAGTCTGTGAGCCCACACTCTAACCACGGAGCCAAACCAGCCTGGGTTGAAAGCATTTTAGACAGGAGTGGTCACCCTGCCCCACTGCAGAGGCTCCTCCACACAGCACTCCAGAGCAAAGGGCTCTCACCAGGGCTGACTGCAAAGCAACCGTCAAGCAGGGGCAGATCACCCTGTCTTTCAGCTCCTGTTTGCTGACAATTCACATAACCATCTTTCAGAAGGACATGATAATACAGTGTCTGGATTGTAAAACTGCTCATAAAACATTATGGGATAGTGGGAAGTCTGGGTCCCTATAAGGATGGTGCTGGAATTCAACTTGAGCTTGGTGAAAAATAAATAATGAGCTATTTGAAACCCTCATCTTTTCCCCAGATGGAGCATAGAAAGTGAAGATAAATGGAAATACCATCAATTACTGCTTTTCCCAGTGGGAAAATGATAAAGAAATTTAAATGATGTGTGACATAATGGAGTGTGGGTCCTAATGGAGGGCTTCCCATCCTTAACAAGGGAGAAATTTAAGGTAATAGAATCAGTAGAAAAGTTAGGAGGGGAGAGGAAAGAAAGGGCAGAAATGAGAGGCTGGGGGTGGGGGTGGGGGGACCAGGATCAGTCTACACATAACAGTAAAATAAAATCGGATTGAACCTATGCACATGCTTTTACAGAGTCTAACTGCCTATTGTCTAAATGGAGACCCAGAAAGGAAAGACAGAGGACAAAACTCCCAAAGCGGGAGAATGAAGAATGAAAAGCAGGAAGCTTAGGCTGTGAGATCATAGAGAGCAGCACCTCTAGCCACCTCTTCTGTCATGAAAAGCTCTGGCTCAGTGGATGGAGCAAGGGTTTTGGCTAAAGCTCAGTTTTGACATTAGTTTTCCTTCTCTCCACAGGACCCTCCCTGGAGGCTTGACCTGCCTACTTTTGGGGTCTCTGACAGGCTTCTCTGTGAATAATTCCTGAATCTATCCCTTGGTTTCTGTTTCTCTTCCCTGGGTCCAGACCTCCTGTGTCTTCTACCTTCCACCATCCCTCTTCCACTGCAACTGTCACATCCTATTCAGCCTAAATCTTCATTCATCATTTCCTTACTCACACTGGCTCCCCTTCCCAACATTTCATACTATATCAATGGTACCAACTAGCACCAATGATTTCTCATATCTCCCTAGATTCAAACTTTCATTTCTTCTACATATCTTCCCGCTTGTAGGGCTCCCAAATTCAGTTATTTTTTTCCTAGTGAAATCTCTGTACTCATAAACTACATTTGTTAGGACCTTCCTACACATTATTCCTAATTCAGTCTAACAGCCCCTGAAAACTGGCCTTGGTTCCAGCTTCTTCCCACTTGAATCTACCCAATGTCCTCTTGCCAGTCTAGTTCTCAACTACTCCATTACTCATGCTATTCCCTTGACCAGAAACCTGCCATGACTCTCTATTTCCAACAGTGAACCAAAACTCCTAGGTCTCTTTGGCCCTCTCTTCCCTGAGAGATCACATTTACAGCTTCTCTCCATGTTCTCCTTGCTGTTTCCATGAACACTCTTATCATCCCCACTCATTCTCACTCCTTTGGTATAATCTCTTATCTGAATGGATGTTTTATATCCTATTTAAGGATAAAATCAAGACTCTTTCCTCCACAAAGCCTGCCCTGACTATTGAGCCTGGTGTTGATGCATTTATTGCCTAGGTATTACCATTTAGCATTGAATTAAAAGCTGATCTGCATTGTCACCTTAAGGTTTGGGGTCAAACATAATTAATTTTTAAGCATTCATCTTCCCATTCCTTGAGGTTTTTTTTCATCAGGTCTCTCCTACATGCTTGGTGAGGAGAGCATTGAGGGTTAGTTGACATCTATGACTATGATCAGTTGCATGGGAAGTTCAATTATTTGCACAGATTTGATTTTTGAGGAAGGAGCACAAAGATCAGTCATTCCAAAGCATACTTTTAAGGAAATTCAAGTAAATTAAAATATTAACCACAAACATTGCCTTAGTCCATGACCACTTAATTGATGCTGTTCACCGTATGTTCAAGACATCCTGATGACCTTTCAGGGTTACACTCCTCTCTAGGAGCCCAGTGTACTCCACTCCTACTTGTTATGCTGTGTGCTTCCCAAGAATCAATTGTGTGTGTTCCCAAACCTTTTAATGCTAGTTTTAGGTAAAATTATGTAATTTATTTAAATATTATGCAAAACGGTTAAATATGAATGCAAAGAGAGTTGTTGTTTTGATAAAAACCAAGTTGATTGCTTTGGAACAAGTCAATATGAGAAGTTGAAAAAAAGAACCAGTGATGAATTGAGTGTGGGTGAGACAACTCTAAGAAATTAGCCAAGATCATAAAAGTCCTGATGAACTCTGCATTCAGGTTGCTTAAAAATACATTTCAGGCTCTTGGTTTACTTTTAAAAACATAAAACAAAACTAGATAATGTGAATTATGTATTCTGGGAATGGTTTTGGGGGAAAGATGATGTAGAACTTTAATTAGAAGACCCTTGTTCAAAGAAAAATTATTGGTTCTATATGAAAGAATTGGCAAATGAACATGCATTTATGTTTAAGGTAAAATAAAAGTTTACTATTTTTATGTGTATGTTTATAATAATTTAGTCCACTATCAACCATTATTCCAGACTGTCAGATTAAAGCAGTTCTCTAGTGAACACCGCTCAACTTCAGCACAGGTGTAAAAATTTCCCCAGAATTGTTGAGCAGAAACAAGGCAATTTATCTCTTGAATACTAGTCTAGTACCTCACATTCCACTGATGAGGTGCAAGATACAGCACTTCTGTGGTACGTAGCCTCCAAGAAACCTCCTAATGATCTTTACATCCTGGAGTCACACCCTGTCTAATCCCCACCTTCATCCAATCAGGCTGTTCTACAAGATCCATAGAGTAGATCAGAAGCTATGGTGTGTGAATTCCAAGACTGGGCCATAAGAGCTTCTAGCTCAGTACCTCCCTCTCAGTGGGGGAAGTCAAAACCATGCTGTGAGGACACTCAAGCAGCCCCGTGGAGAGACCCTTATGGTGAAGAAATGAAGACGCTCAACATCAGTCAACACCACCTTGCCAGCCATGCAAGTGAGCCACCTCGCTCATCTGCCTTCTAGCCCTAGTCAAATCTTCAGATGATAGTAGCCCTCCCTGACATTTGACTGAAAATTCATGAGACCCCAAGCCAGAACAACCTAGCCACGCTGCTCCTGAATTTATGACCTTCTGAAACTGAGAGATATGAAATTATTATTATTGCTGTAAGCCATTATGTTTTGGAGCACTTTGCTATGCAGCTTCAGATAACACACCATTGCTTACACAGACCTGCTGTTTCGCACCAGGAAGAACCCAATGCTGAGCATTAATAGCAGAAAGAATGCCCACTCTTCTGAGAGTACAAAGGACACCGTGTTTTTTTGTCCTCATGGAGCTTATAAATGATAAAGGAGAAAGGAAAAAAATCATTTTGAACAGTTTCTAGGACAGAGCCACAACACAAAACAAATCTGCTCAATCGTTCCATGGTCAAGAGTAAGGCAGGGTAAAGGGGAACCACAGAGGGACTCATTTTCCCTTTTATTCACACTTTTAACCTGAACTACACATATCATACCCCCTAACAGAGTCAGAGGAAGCCACGAGGAATCCATGTCAAGGTGTGCTTCTTGTGCTCTGAGCTCCAGACACAATTCTGTGAAGGTTTTCTGCCACACAGTGTGAATGTGATTTTTCTTGTTAGTATCGAACCCCAGCACTCATGGGCCATGAGCAGCAATGCTCATTGGCAGATTGGTCATAGCTTACTGAGCACTGGACAACAATATTGATCACTTCATCCCTCTTCACGAACTCCTGTTAAAACTTAAGAAATCAAATAGGCTGTGTCTTTGGTGCTTCAGCCTGACCAGCCTAAATATAACCAGTTGCATTTTTCTAATGATTCGTCTACCCAATTGCTAAGCCATGGATCTGATGTTTTCACCAGGAGTGGGAGTCTGCCCAATGCTAACAGCACCTCAAAAAACACCATCAAAAGAGAAATACCTCTTCTCTATCCCCAGACATAAAATAAGAAGAAAAGCTTCATTCAACAGAGACTTAACGTAAATACATCTCTCCAAGTGATGAAAAAACTTCTAAAACATCTTCTTCCTACTCCTCACCCTAGACTTACTTAAATTTCCCTGCAGCTTGAATCAGATCAATATCCTTCTGCTTAAGAATCTGAAATGATTCTCTAATGCCATCCAAACAAATGTCCAAGCATCTTAGGATGACACTTAAGTGACTCTTGCTTCAAATCTAGCCTCAAGGTACTTTCCAGTTTTATCTCTACTCACAACTCATGGATGTGAACCAGGAGCCCAACAAATGCTGATCATTCTCAGGACACATCAAGCACTTCTGTGCCTCTGGCTTTCACTTTGGCCATCCTCTCTCCCTGGAATGCTCTCTTCCCAGCCACCAGCCTTCCATGCATCACTGGAGCACAGCAGTTTCAATACCACACACAACAGGACCCCTCCCATGACAATCCAGTGACTGTTGTCACCTCCAGACTTTTATGCCACTCACAAGAGGTTGCTTTCTCATTCAACAGTGCAGCTTTCATAGAGGTTCTATAAGTATTTTATTTCACCTCCAAGCTGAAGTGTCTAGAGAATGGGAATCGAGTCTCATTTATTGCTGTTTCCTCCACAGTACCTAGTAGTGACCTTGGCATTCATAAGGAGCTTAATATATAGTTGATGAATAAATGAATTACTGTGTTCCCATTAATGTGTTCTTGCTTTTCCAAAGCTCAGCTTACTGCTTACCTCATGTATACATTTATTTCCAAGGGAGAACCTAAAAAGACAAGAGTAGGGATGTGACTTAGGATGGACAGTGTCATTTCCCTGAAGAGCTTTATCCAACAACTGCCCAGGTAGCCACTTTTCATTTCTAAATCCAATCATTTAACTTCATTTAATTGGACTGACTGCATCTTTCTTGTAGAAGGAGGTGAAGTTCATGGCTACTCAGGAGATATAATTTAATGGGAATTTTAAAAATGTCCTTTTCTCCTTCAATTCATCTTTTTAAAAAAATGGTTCTTTACATATTTTTGAAATTCTTCCATTTTAGATTCAAAGTTTAATTTTAATGTAACTATGAGGCCACACTTAAGGTGTGACGATTATTAACAATAACGGCAGAGGACCAGTAAGATATGAGATTTTGGAATGAGGGAAGTGCAAAAAGAAGGTGTAGGAGAGAGTGTCACTAAAAGCAGGAAGTGTTCAAGGAAACTACAATTTGGTGAATTTTCTGGAGTTTGGCCCCATCCTTAGCAGAATTTTAAGTGGTAACTCTTCATAGACCAGAAAACCTCTCTGCTGATGAATAATCACAATCTGACATTTTTTAACCTACCCACTCCCAGATCTAACATAATTGCCTATGACAGAGAGCCAGATGTATTCTGTGATGTAATTATTTTCTTTCTGGGGTCCATCTTGTGGGTTCGTGCACATGCACACAAGTACCACGTGTCTGTGTGCACACACTCACATCCTGCATAGGCATGGAGACAGCTCGCTGATCCTTGACACCCCATTCATTTTCCCTCCTAATATGATACATCAGAAGCACATTGAAATTTCTGGGTGTGTAGTAAAACATGAATCTATGGAAAATAATTTAACATAGTAAAATCCATTCAAATGATGAAATGTCCTGTAGAGTTAATTTGAGAGGGGAAAAAAGACTACTGGTTCTGATGGCCATTTAAAATATCTTTTACTTCTCATAAATAATAGGCTAGTTAAGATGCCCATTTTACTTATATCATGCTCATGAGTTCTATATGCCATTTCTAAATTCTCATCCTCTCCTTAAGCCTTCCCAATAATAATAATAATGACAGCAACAGTAACAACAGTGGTTAGATACAACAAAGAGCAAAGACCAGTGGAAAGTTTTCTTCCTCCGAAGATGAATTTTTGAATGGCTGCACTCTACGCCTTGAATCCATTATGGTTAATTTCAGATTCCGAGGATGATTAACTCTGACTGGTGGAATAAAAGGCCACGACCAATTATTATTCAGAAAAATCCTGCTGTTTAGCCAAAGAGCGTACAGTGCAATCCAGTCCTTGATGTTCCTGTGATAAACGCTCACATGACAAGGTTATTTGGTGTAGAGCAGCCAGAGTGGTTGCTATGGCAACCTGTTCACAATGCTCATAAATCTGAGGTGTAGTTATCCTTGCTGTGTATGCAAAAAAAAGGGGGGGGGGAGGAAAAAGAGACCTACAAAGCCAACTCAAGCAGTTTAATTTACAGCGCTGCCTCAGAAAAAAAAAAGAGAAAAAGAAAAGAAATGGGCAAATGAATTCTAAGATAATAGACCTCTCCATATTATATTCTTTCAAAATACGGGCACTTAGGACTCAAACACTCTCTTCAAAGCCAAAAAGACTTTTAAGATAATCATTATGGTAGAGAATATAGGTCATCATTAGCACCAGGAGTGACGGAAATAAAAGAGGTGGTTTGAAATTCACGTTTGTCAGCATCAAATGTTTTCCCTTGGCACAGTTAGCAATGCAAACAGCTGTTGACAGCACATCAGGACAGGTACATTCGATGGGGAACAAATGGCTTGTTTAGTCCCTGCTTCCTAGAAATGATGGGTTGTAAGTCTAAGGGGCCAAAGGTCAAGCAGACAATGATGAAATATCCCCCACAGATCCAATGTCAGGTGGTTCAATGTTAAGATCGCTCTGATATGCTCTCTCGGCCTCGCTTTCAGCTCACTCAAGCCCCATTAGAAATAAGGCAGCCTATTAAACCAGCAGGCAGCAAAGCTTTTCTCATCTGAGTATAAGCTCCCTGGCCACCTGGCTCTTTGACCCCCTGTGGTTTATTTCAACCATTATCAGTTTTCTAAATAAAAATTGGGGAAGAGTTGAACCCTTTGAAGTGGCAATTCTTTAACACTTTGGAATGTGAGAGCAATTGGCTCTGAAGTTGTCTAGAATGACAGAGAAGTCTGATATGTTAATGGTCTAGTTCAAATTAAGACTAATATTTGACTTATGCCATCTAACACTGGAGATAGCTCAATTAGAGAGCTTTGATGAGCAAAGTCAGTATGTGGTCAAGTCTCAGAGTACACAAACATATGGGGCATTCCAGGCAACACTAGAAGTGCTCAGTTGTATAAAATTAGAGAGAAACAGCCTCTGCCCCTGGTCCTCAATTCTGACTCAAAACTTAAGTTTCTTCACTGGTCTGTGATAGGGTACCTACAAGGTATGTGGCTTCCCCACTAAGCCTACACAAAGACCAAGGCAGATCCTGCCCAAGATATATTCATTAGCCAAATAGTTAGCTCATTTCAGAGTGAGCAAGAATATACCAATATGTAAATATTCACTCCACATATCTTCCCAAGAATGCTTAAAAATTCTGTCATTTGAGATAACTTTTTTGGTTTAAGACATATCGTCTTATCCAAAGTAGATCCCCTTGTGATTTGAAGAGGTTGAATATGTAGACTTTAGTGTAGTGTAGCCAAGCAGACTTTGGTGCAAAGAAGTTTATCAGACTCTTTGTTGAGAACAAGTGAACACATGGAGCACTTAGGATGGGAGGAACATTAAAGGAGAAAAGGGAAGTCTGGGGCTTTGCAAAGATAATCTTGTCTCCAAGTCTATGAGATCTTTGAGGATATGGACTGTATTTCTCAATTATTATATTTTAAATGCCTAGCACAGTGCATGGGACATGGAAAAGCCCATTGTATTCTAGAGGATTTGATACAATTATATAATTTTGTAGAAGACACACTGTCCTCTAAAAAAGTTAATTGCATATGTGCCCAAATGTTCCAATTTATTTCCCATTGTATATATGAATAGATAGGTAGAATGAAGAGAGTGATGAGAGAAAGAAAGAAGAAATTTCCTTCCTCTTATATTACTGGGTTCTCCCAGAAGACTTCTTAGTACCCAATCATTATCTTAGAATTCCAAATATCTTGAAAAATTCTGAATGTTCCTTTGTTTATTATTTAATGAGGGCCACTTTCCCACTGAGCACTCCCCACGGTGTGATCTGAGGTTGGGCTCCATGCATGGTACCTGAACTCAGTCCTGCAATGCTGAGTGCTAGGCCTAAACCAATGGCCTGAGTGCACACTTTTCCATTGGCCAGGCCAAACCCATACACCACTCACATGATACTAAATGTGGGTTTGCCTATACTAACTTGCTCCACTTGCACTCAGTTTGGAAATTATGCAGATGTATCCTTATTCTCACAATACTCCATAGCAAAGAACCATTCATGCCCTTATTTGATATTGATATTAACTCCTCTTAATTGAGCACTTCTTTGTGCCAGGCACATACAGACCTACACACAACCTTCTTTTTTCCATACTCTGTTAGATTACTTGTAGAGTTTTTCACTCATATAAAGTTACATGTATGATCTCATTTGACCCTCACAAAGCATTCTAGAAATAGGCACTATCATCACCTTATTTATATACGAGGCAACTGTGGCTTGGAACCAAGTTAAGCACCTTGTCCAAAGACACACAGCTAGTATGAGAAGTTAATGGGGTCCAGAACTATCACTCTGGGATCCCACATATTAACTGCTATGGGCCAGCACCGGCAGAAACAATGAATCTCTGATCAATTTGCCAAATGACAATGTTGGAGAAAAAGCAGCCACATGTTATAAATGGTTTCAAATTTTAAACCAAAAATGTTGCTATTACCTTAAAATTCTGAATACTCTTTCTTAAACAAGGAGAGGAAAGAATGCTTTTCTGGAAGTCAGGGACTTGGGCCTGAGTCCAGATGAGACAAAAGAAAAAAGGAAAGGGAGCTGAAGAATGCTAGAATAGTGCTGTTGTTTGAGCATTTTAACTCAGGCATGTATGTGACTTCTTACCATATTGCAACACAATTCTACAAGCAAGTCTACAACTCTACAAGCTTGCCCAAGAGGCCCTATTGGCAGAAGAAGCTTCCTTTTCTTTCTTTTTTAAAAAAATATATTTTATTGATTTTTTACAGAGAGGAAGGGAGAGGGATAGAGAGTTAGAAACATCGATGAGAGAGAAACATCAATCAGCTGCCTCCTGCACACACCCTACTGGGTATGTGCCCCCAACCAGGGTACATGCCCTTGACCGGAACCGAACCCAGGACCCCTCAGTCCGCAGGCCGACGCTCTATCCACTGAGCCAAACCGGTTAGGGCGAAGCTTCCTTTTCTGGGGGAAGAAACAGTTGAGTTTCTTGTTACTAAAGGATAGGAATTCTCCTCCACAAAATTGCCTAATAGACTTGTCAACATTCATTCTCTGTAGAAAACATTAGATAAACTACTGTGTATAATGATCTTTATGTGGGGGAAGAAAACCTACAAACAATACTCAATATGTTTGTTATTTCATTTCCATCTAAGAAAAATCCTGAAAGCACTCTTGTGGAAAAGGGGTGGATGGAAGGAAGGGTTGACTCAAAGCTCAGTGGGCTAGGTTTACTTTGGAAGAGTTAATGCCTCCATGTGAAACTTTATTTTTTATTTTATTTTATTTTTTAATATATTTTATTGATTTTTTTACAGAGAGGAAGGGAGAGGGATAGCAAGTTACAAACATCGATGAGACATTGATCAGCTGCCTCCTGCACACTCCCTACTGGGGATGTGCCCGCAACCAAGGTACATGCCCTTGACTGGAATCGAACCTGGGACCCTTCAGTCTGCAGGCCGATGCTCTATCCACTGAGCCAAACTGGTTAGGGCTCCATGTGGAACTTTAGATTTTCTTTCTGTTTCATTTTCATTACCATAGTCATAAAGGCTTTGATAATTGTTTGTTGAACTATGGGTACCAAAGGCTTGATAGTTTTGTCTATATTTAGAAAAATAGGAACTTGAGAATGAACATTAAGTTAGGGGGAGAAGAAGGGAAGTAGAGAGATGAAGGAACAGCCATAGGCGCTGACATGACTCCCAGAACCAGCTCTCAGTGGGTGATGATAATAAAAAATAGTAGCTCACATGTGCATTATACTTTTTGGTTCACATATAAAGTACTTCATATGATCCTTGTAGTAGACCATTATATCTGCATTTTAAAAATGAGGAATGGAGAACTGGGGGCATTGATTGACTTCTGAAACATCACCTGGAGCAGCAGAATGGCAAATGGGACTTAGGACTCCAAGTCCAGTGCTGCTCCACCTGCCTCGGGTAGGCTGTAACTAGAAGGGCTGGAGCTCTGAGCCAAATGCTTGATGGACAGGAGTCAATAGCTGAGCAAGTGGATCTACTCTCAGATTCCATTTGGTTAAATTCACAGACTCAGAGGATTGGTTAAACAAAAGAAATCTTAGGGACAATGTTGTACATTCCTTATTTTTCAGTGGAGGAAACCAAGTCTTAGAGAGGTAAAGTATTTTACACAAAGTCATATAGCTTCTTAGCAGTAGAGCTTGGTCTTAAACTCATGTCTCCAAATTCTGAGTCTCCTTTCTGCCGGCCTTATGCTATTTCTATCACCATTGCACTCCTTTTTCCTCACTCCCAACAGCTTCACGATTTTGAATTTTCATGATGGAGTTTCAAATACACAGTGTGGGGAAATCTTCTCTGTGGTCCACAGATAAGAATTACAGACTTCCCTGCTATATTAATTAATGGCCTCATTAATCCACATTTAACTGTTCAATTAAATGTTTAATGTAACGCTTAGAGGTGCCATCAATTACCATGTGTGAAGCAACTCTTGGAGATCCTAGCCTGGAAGCTACTATGTACATGTGCAAAATCGCTGTCAGTCAGACACACCATGTTATCACATGGAGCTCTATTCAGGAAAGTGCGGTACAGCTCCGGTTTAACTCAGGGCGGATTAAATCAGCACATAGGAGAAGAATGGAATTAAATGCTTTGCTGTAATGACTCACATCCTCACAAGTACCACTCATTAATTGTAGGTGCTACATGACATGAATGTGCTAAGGGATGGCAAATATAATATTTTGAATGCTTTTCTTTCCCAGAATTACCCCAGAGAGAGAAAAATGATCTCAGTGGTGGTTCCTGAAAACATATGCCAGCTTGACTTCCCTAACAATGATATTAGAGTGAAGAGTGAAGCCTTTGTGCCTCAGCTCAAAGAAAGGCAGCTCCACTTCCACCAAGTGTATTTCAACCTGACCTAGGTAATAATTAGGCAAGCACGTGGGGGAGGTTCATAATTGCAGTGGCTTATTATGTGAGCTGAAATGCTGAGATCTGGCTCTGTGGCTGGATTCCTGTAAGCAGCCTATGGATTAGAGCTGCAGCTGCCCCATTGGAAGGCCACCAGATGTACGTGATGTGTTGGTTGAAACATCAGTGGAGAGTGGCACCCCACATCAGAGTCAGGGCTATGTCTTGCACCAGCTACAGAACTCAGGATTTTGAATGTCGAGAACAGGCGAGTCAGTATTGCTAGTGTCCCAAATAAGGGCAACTGTTTTGCTTAGTGGTTGCAACACTGTGGAGACAGTCTTTATAAGGAGAGTCTGTGGTGTGAGCAGTAGGGATCACCTGGTTCCTCAGGGTCTGCCCCTCTTAAGCCTAATCGATCAGGAATTCTCTACCAGCCTGGGTGTAGTGTCAGAACAGGAGGAGACAAGGTGAAAGGGTGGATGGAGATGGGAGGAAGGGGGAGATTCAAACCAAGCAGAGTGCATTAGTGAAGCTCAGCATCAAGAAAGACATCTGTGCTGAGAACAACATTCAAAAACAGCTCTGAATGAGTAACTGGATTAAAATTACTGGGTGGTTCAACGGAAAGGAAAGAAATTCAGGAATGAGCCTGAGTTAGGCACAAGCATGGCATCATGAGGTGGAGATACACATGTTTAAAAACTGCTTAGGATCCTTGCCAGACAAGGAAGTTTTCATTTGAGTCCTGGGCGAAGTCAGTCGAGCAGAAAATGAGGAACATCCAGAATGGAAAGATTCTAACAGTGGAGATGGAAAAGAACTGGAGAGGTGAGAAAAGGGGTTTTAGAAAAGTATTGCTGTGTTATGGTTTGGACTTCAAAGATACCAATAAGATTAGATTTTTAAAACTGGCTTTGGTCATTACATTTTATTTCTTTGAATATGACACTGTCCTAAAACAGAATCAAATGGGTCCTAAGAACTTACTAAGATTATGTATGTCTCCGTGTAGAAGAATTAAATGGGACAAACCCTGATATTGACCTCTGTTTCAGTAAAAGGCACAACTTGATTTCTTACTACGATTTATAAGCATTCTTCTTGGATGTTTTGGATTTTTCTTCTACTTCAGCCCTTTGGCTTTGGATCTCACTGACATGTTCTGTTCACCCATGTTTTTCTCCAGGTACTTTTGCATCTCAGAGCTCCAGAGCTGGTCCCAGGTGTCCTTCTGTAGTTTTTGTTTGTTTGTTTGCTTGCTTGCTTGCATATGTTCCCTCTACATTGTCAGGCTGCTCTTCTGCCCTGGGGATGTTATGCAACTTCCGAGACTGTCTAGAAAGTGACCTGAGGGCTCATCTCCAAGTGAGCGCACTGTTACCATGGAGTCACAAAATGCTGCTATTGGCAGAGACATAGATCTTTCGTTCCAGGATTTATCAGTTTATATGCTAGGGTGTCCTGGAAGTCCACATGGAAGCGCCTTGTGGACTTTTCAGGACAATGTTAGAGGAACTGAGAATGAGGCTGAGTGGGAATTCCTCTCCATCTTCAATCATTACAACCTGCCTTTTTTTCAGTCTTACGTTTTGTGCAAGATTTTTTCCCGTTGCTAAAAAAAAAAAAAGATTGACAAATACTAATCCAATGTTGCTCTTTCCGTGCATAGACAGCAAGGTTAAAATCTAAAGAGATTAATGACTTTACCAAGGAGACTCAGCTCGTCAGTGGCCAGACCAGTTAGAAACTCCAACTTCAGCTTCCTTTCCATTATCCCAGTGGTTACCACTTGGCTGATCACAGAAGTACAGGGCTCCTCCTCCAGAGACTAATTCACTAGCCATGGGGACCACGGCCTGGGGATATGTATTAATGTTTTCCAGGAGATTCTGACAGGTTTGGGAATTACTGCATCAAGCCCATTGTGTTCAAGTTTCCCCTCCCAGCAGGAATGAAGCAACATAAGGGAGACACCTCCCCACTGATGGGAAGAAAGAAGGAAGGAAAGGAGGGAAATCAGAGTCAGCCAAGTTCCCTACACTCCCGAGATTATAAACTTTCTTACATAAGTGTGTACTGCACTGGTTTTTGATTAATGAATTAGAAACTTAGTCTTCTTATTAGATAATGCAAAAATAATATCATAATTCATTAGGCTAATTGATCCCTGGTGTATCAGGAATTGTGCTAAACATTAAAAAAACACAGATTAAAGAGTTACCTCATACCTAAAAGAGTCAGCCAAGTTCCCCACACTCCCGAGATTATAAACTTTCTTACGTAAGTGTGTACTACACTGGTTTTTGATTAATGAATTAGAAACTTAGTCTTTTTATTACATAATGCAAAAATTAATATCATAATTCATTAGGCTAATTGATCCCTGGTATATCAGGAATTGTGCTAAACATGAAAAAAACACAGATTAAAGAGTTACCTCATACCTAAAAGAGGGAGACAGACAAGTTAAAGGACACACATAACATCAGAGTAAAGGTTCAGATGGAAAGCCATGGGAGCCCAGAGAATGGGAGAACCTCCCAAACTGGGAAGAAGTGAGGGAGTCCTGCGGTGAACTCAGCCAGCCAGACAAAGGAGGGATCCTTCCAGGCAGCATGAGCAAAGGCATAGATGTGTAGAAGAGCTCCAGCTATTCTGAAAACTTCAGGAAGCTTAGCCTAGATGGAGATACAGGGAGAAAGGGGCTGGTGCCAAAGTGGGAAGTGCTGAGGCTAGAGGGGTGGAGTATGGTCCAGCCATGGAAGTCCACAATGGCCTTCACCATCCAGGTTTTGGGGAGCCACTGCAGCATTTTAAGCGGAGGAGTTTAGTGATCAAATCTGACTCATAGAGAGAATCCCTCATTCATTCATTCATTCATTCATTCATTCTTCTTCGAATTAGTGGTTACTCTGTGCCAGAACCTATTTTTGATACTGGGATACAAAGAAGAACAGATAAAGCATGGTCTCTACCCAGAGAGTGGGTGAGTAAGGCTGAGGCTGTGAACTAAGCTGTGGAGTATCCCGTGAGTCCCCGCCTGCTTTATGCCTAGTCTGCATGCATTACACAGGCCCTACGGCCTGTGAATAGGAGGAGTGAACAGGAATGCAGAGGGCTCAGGGGTAACCCCTCTCAAGGGTTTGAGAAACACCTTTTGTCTATGGCCTACAGCTATAGAGCACCATTGTTGCCTCTAAGCAATTATTATAGTTTCTAGCTTAAAAGTGAGTGAGAGAGAGAGAGATAGATTATGTGATAGAATTAAATTATTATCCTGTGTTATGGACTGAATTGTTTGCTCTTTTCCCATCCCCATACCCACCCAGCCCAAATTTATATACTGAAGCCTTAATCCCAGTGTTTGTATTTGGAGATAGGGCCTCTAAGGAGGTAAATAAAGTTAAATAAGGCCATAATAGTGGGGCTCTAATTTAATAGGAAGAGGAAGAGACACCAGAGATAATATAGTGGGTTCTCTCTCTCTCTCTCTCTCTCTCCCTCTCTCCCTCTCCCTTTCTCATTCCCACCCTCCCTCTCCACACACAGAAAAAAGGTCATGTGAAGACATAGAGAGAGAAGGTGACCATCTTTAAATTGAGGAGATAGGCCTCACAGAAACCAAACCTTGACCTTGATCTTGGACTTCCAACATCCAGAACTGTGAGAAAATACATTCCTGTTGTTTAATCCACCTAGTCCATGGTATTTTGCTATGGCAGCCCTAGCAGACTAATACATCCTGTTAGGTGATACTCAAATGTCTTATTCATAACAAACATTTATTTTTAGGAAATCAGCATTGAGGGTTAAGAACCTTCTAAACAGTGTGCACAGGGGTGGTGAAGCTCACACACCATCTTCTGAAGTGCTTCCGAGGATGAGAGTGCGCTTTCAGGTGAGGCTGGTTAAATCCTGATAGAGCTCTTCACTGTCCTAGAGTCAACCCAGAGACTCAGGTTCTGGGCTCAGCACTGCCAGCAGCAAGCTGTGCAAACTTTTCTCAGTGATTCTGATTCCTTGTTTATGAAAAGAGGATGCTTGGTGGGAGTGAGGGGATGGGAGTGGCTAAATTCTTGCAAGGTCCTGTAGCCTACCAGGACACAATGATTTTGTGATTGTTTTCTTTCTAGCTTCCTAGATAGATATTTCAATATTGACAAGACCTATTAGGACATTCACCAGATAAATATACCAATGGCACAGCTATCTAGAAGTGGCCCACTTGCAATAAACCTGATTGGGAAAAGAAATGGACAATTAATTTCAGGCAAACAATAAAAATGTAGGAAAATTAAAGATGTAGAGAAACTAATAATGACAGCGATGAGGGCTGGCTCTGCCTTTTATTAGCATCTTTTGTGTTCTTTCATGAAACATCTATTATCAGCGAAATGGCTGATTATTCTCTCATAATTACTTCATACGGAATAATTAAATAAAATGCAGACAATAATCTTTTATAGACAATTACAAAGAGAAACATTTCTGTGGGAGGAAAGGAAGGGAGGGGTGTTGACTGAGAAGGCTGGAATGTGATTCCTGGTTCCTGGGTTTTCCTGGGGGTTCCTTTGCCAGTTCCTGGGTCTCTGTTAAGACCTCAAAAGCCTCTACCGTAGGTGTAGCAGGCCTACATTATCATTTCTGTGACCAGAAGAGGATTTGGCTTCCTGGCAAGAAGGAAATGTGGACAGATTTTACAAAGCAACTCTTGATCCGGATATTCACCTGTGAAGCTTCATCCTCTGTCTCTAGCCATCTGGGGATGCCAAGGCAGTTATGATGGCAGGGTTTGAATCCAGGCAGGTCCAGATTCAGTTCCCTCTTCTTGAAACTATAACCTGGGGATCATTACTGACACTTTCTTCTTCTTCACCCATCACTCCTAATTCATCACCCGTAGTCTTAGGGAGACGGTCTCCAAAATATCCCCTAAATCTTCTACGATTACATCTACTTCCATCACCCTACACCATCATCTCTCTTGGCCCACTGCAACAAACCTCCCTCTAAGTATCTCCGCTAAAAATCTTGCCCCCATGTAACTCTTCCTCCATAAGTAACCGGTGACTCTTTGAAAAATATAAGGTAGATTAGGACATTCCTGTATTTAAAACCTTACAGCGATTTCCTGCGGCATGTAGGAAATACACCAAATTATTTTGCTGAACCACACAGCCCTGGATGGTATAGCTCAGCTGGCTACTCTGCACTAAGTTACTCTATTCTTCCTTCCTTGACTAGCAGTCCAAGCCTCCTGCCATTCCGTGTATGGTGTGGCTGGCTCTCCTGAGCTTAGGGCCATTGTATATACTCTGCCTTGACTTTTGTTTCAGGGTAATTTCTCTATATCTTTCATATTCATTAATGAAAACAAGGATTCCCCCCCTCCCCCCCTGTTTTGGTTACCTAGAATAGTGCTTACCCTCATGGAGCCAATGTTTTATTGAGTGGCATAATAAAGTAAAGACATAAAATCACATAGTATTTTATGATAAAAAATGGTAGGGGGAAATGAAGTCAGGGGAGAGTGTTGAACTGTGGCTAAAAATGGGGTCAGGGGTTGCAATTTTCAATAGGGTAGACGTTTTCCCCCCTGTTTTGGTTACCTAGAATAGTGCTTACCCTCATGGAGCCAATGTTTTATTGAGTGGCATAATAAAGTAAAGACATAAAATCACATAGTATTTTATGATAAAAAATGGTAGGGGGAAATGAAGTCAGGGGAGAGTGTTGAACTGTGGCTAAAAATGGGGTCAGGGGTTGCAATTTTCAATAGGGTAGACGGGGAAGGCCCATGAAGATGATATTTGAGTAAAGACCTGAGGTAGGTGGGGAGTGAGCTCTGTCTACTGAAAGGCTTTCAGAGAAGCAAAAACCTAGTAGGACTGAGCACACCTAGGACCCAGACCTAAGCTTTGAGCCCATTCTTCACTAAAAATAACTACGCATCCTTGGAGAAATGGCTGACTCCAGAGCTGGGCAGGGAAAGTACAATTTAAATGAATTTCTCAGAGACTGTTATGTGGCTAGATGGAAAGGACACAGGGGCCAGTTTGAAAGGGGCTCCTTCTGGCCAAATCTAGGATAAAACTGGGTGTCAAAATAAATAATGATAGAAATTAATTATGACCCATTGAATAAAATAGAAATCCATGAGTCAACATGATATAAATAAATAAATGAATAAAAATATGGGGAGAAAATAAAGCTCTTCATTACTGGAGAATGCCAACTAATAAATGTAGAATGAATGAGAAAATTAGAAAATTTCCATTTGATGATCATCATAGTAACAATGAACTAGGGCAAGAAACATGAATGGATGTTAAAACTAGTGGTTGAGAGTAGGCTAATGAAAGAGATCTTTACATTGTCTCAAAGTCTCTCCACATGAAAAACTTAAGTACAAAAGGGAAAAAGTAATTTTATAGTAGAGAAACATGGACAGCACCATCTAGTCAAGTGATTATAGCATCAATATGAATGGGACAAGCTAACATTGTACACCACCTGAAAGAATTCCAATGAGAAGTACACAATGTTGATTTTGGAATTTCCTACCAAATAATGTGTAACCTGGGTCTTATCTTAAGGAAGGATTGGACCAACCCAAGTTAAAGGGCATCCTGCATAATGACTGTCCTATAATCTTCAAAAAGTTCAAGAGCATGAGACTCAAGAAAAGACTGTTCCAAGCCAGGGAAACTAGAAAGATGAAATAACTGGGTATAATCCAATATCCTGGGTGGGTCCCCTTTGCTATAAAAGACATCACTGGAGCATTTGATGTAAGTTGATTGGGGTCTCTGGATGAAGAGTATATGAAATCTCCTTGTACTCTTCTTGCAACTTTTTTTTGGTAAGTTTGAACTTGTTTTAAATAATATTACATTTTTAAAAATTTACCCTCAACTTCCATACTTCAACTATTGCTAGTGGTAAGCTCCTTGCAACACAAATTGCAACTGACTAGGATATGGCCATGAATGATGATAAGATAGTTCATTGCCTCTGGTCTGCAGGACCTTTGGCGCTGCAGTCAACTCCTATGAGAATGAAGGGAAAGGAAATTCACTTTGCTCTTGCCACCAACTCTCATTTGCACATTCCTCTTCAGGAGTAGTAGCATAATCAGAACCCTTTTCACTGCAAACATAATCTCACCAGTTGTCTTCCTGTGTGGTTGGGAGTATGTGGGTGGAATTGAATAGAAGAAAGATTTGAAAAGTAGAAAAAAATAGATGCAAAAAGGAAAAAAAGTCTATCAAAATATATATTCTTCCTCTTACCCCTATAACACCACCAAAAAGAATAATGAAAGAAAAAGGAAGTGCAAAAATCAGCCATCAATAGAAAATCTCCCATGTTCTTCTGTGCCAAAAAAGCAGAAGCCAAAGAAGTGGCATTTCACCCACACGACCTTCTTGACCATGCACCCCAGCTGGGTCTCACACATCTTGGTATATTTCTGAGGCTCTGAGAAGGTGTTCAGAGCTGGAGATAAACTCCAAACCCTGTCTCAGAAGTGTGGTGGTGGCTTTAAGGACTGTGGGTCAGCCAGCTCTTCTGTGGGCTCAGGTGCTCACAACCTGGGCAGCTGGGTCTAGGAGCAGACACCTGCCTTCTGGGAACCTCAACCCTGATCCAGGCAATGCCCTAGCTGCCTTAAAGCCCAGTGTTCTTCTTCATGTCTGGAATGTCAGTTTCCTTTGCCAATTGTAGCACAGATAATAAAAGCATACACTCAGATGCCAGACTACCTGGTTTCAAATCCTGACTCCAACCCCCTACTGGCTGTGTGAACATGGGTCAGTTTCTTAACCTCTTTTTGCCTCAGTGTCCTCACCTCAAAATTGAGAGCAATACTAAAACCTATGTTTTGAAATTTTTGTGAAGATTAAATGAGATGGAATTAGCACTAATCAGTGACATTATACATTTTTTGGCTGTATAAATATATTTTATTATGGTAAAATATACCTATAATTTTATTCATTTTAGATGTACAATTTAGAGGCATTAAGTACACTCACATTGTTGGATCATCTGTCCATCTCCAGAACTTTTTCCTCATTGCCAACTGAAACTCTGAACCCAATAAACAATAACTACACCCCACTCTAGCCCTGGCAACCACCATTTTTTTTCTTCTTGTTTGTATCAGTTTGACTGCTTTCATTTAAGTGTAATTATGCAATATTTATCCTTTTGTTCTTGGCTTATTTCAGTTAGCATATGTCCTCAAGATTCATTTATGTGGTAGCATGTCAGAATTTCCTTCCTTTTAAAGGCTGAATAATATTCTATTGTGTATATAAACCATATTTTGATTATCTATTTATCTGTCACTGAACATGTGGGTTGTTTCCACCTTTTGGCTATTGTGAATGATGCTACTATGGTCATTGGCAACAAATATCTGCTCAAATCTCTGCTTTCAATTCTTTTGAGTATATGATTGTTTTATGCTGAAAGTCTGCCCCTCTAATTCCTATTGCTTCATGATCAGATCTTGTTGGGCTCAACCTTTTTTATTTCCTTCTGTAGCCTCAGCCCTTATCATCTGATTTGGTTCAGAACTTAACATCCAGGATTGATGTTAGATACACACTCTCATTGCAGAGAAGCAGGAAGGAAGGTGATTGATGGGGAGAAGGGCAAGGGCTTTAGAATCCTGGTTCTGTTATCTTACCAATGGGGACCTTGCCCTGATTATTTAATCCCATTGAGCCTCAGTTTTTCTGTATATAAAATGAATTCTATATACAGAATATTACTTCTGTTTGTGTGAAAATTATCTAAAATTATATATGTAAGCTTCTGGTATACAGAAGGCCCTCAATGAATGTTACTTCCTAAGCCCCCTGCTAGGATTAAGGTCAAAAGTAATATAAACTTGCAATTAGGTGATTTATTTGTATCATCATCATCAATTATCATCATCTCATCATTATTGCCATTCTTATCATCATCATCATCATCATCATCATCACTATCATCATCACTATCATTATCATCATCATCATCATCATTGTTAATTCCTGATGTAAGTCCTATTATTATCTCTAATTTCCAGATGGGGAAACTGTGGCATGGAAAGATTCACTAATTTTCTCAAGATCCCACAGCGAGTAAATGATGAAACCAGGATTCTAATTAAGCAGGTTGACTCTAGAGATGTATTCTTCACCTTCACACTTCACTGTCCCTATAACTAAATAATAAACTAAATAGATAAAGGTAAAATAAAAAATAATAAAAATTAAACAGAAGGAATTCTAATATTTTGTGAGTGCATATGGACAAACAAGGGAAGCAATAAGAATGATAGTATTGCATGAATATGTATCTGAGTAAATAGTTGACCTCAAGGGTTTTGGATAATGGACCAACACGGAAATAGAGATAAGTCTCTAGTAGAGTTCTTCAGGACTCTGCCTTGACATGCCAGCAGTTTTATTTTATCAATGGCTTGTATAAAGGATAGAAGGAAGGATCATAAAATCACATGATTCTGGGAAAGAGAGCTACTAGATGATTAAAAGTTCTCTGCATATGATATAGATGACGAATAAAGAACACAAATTTTAGTAAAGATAAATATAAAGATTTAAACTCAGGTTAAAAAAATAAACAACTACACAACTGGAATGTAGATGAACTGATTTGCCAGGAGTTAAGTGAAAAAAGATTAAGAATGATTTATTTGGCCAGAAACGCTTCATGCTCCAGTTGTGGGATATGCTTGACAGACATCAAATGTTCCCTTAGGCCCTGCAATTTGTGCAGTACTCAGACGAAGATGGGGACCATTGCATACGTTTGATCACATCTAAAACAATGTGTTCAGTGCTGGGAGCACTATTTGAAAAAGAACCTGAACAAACTAGCATTTGTGTGGAAGAGGATGATCAGAATGGTTAGGGTAAGATACCTGGAAATGACACCACACATGACCAGTTGGCTGAGGAACCTATTCTAACTTGGGGAGACTTGTAGAGACATAATGTAGTTGTCTCCAAATATTTGAAAGGCTCCCATATGGAGCCTTTCCATAAAGTAAGACTGGAATACATGAATAGGAGAAGTAAGGGTCAGATTGCAATTTCCTAATAATATCCTAAAAATGATCACTGTTCAACATAGAATGAGTTCCTTGCCAATGCTGAGAAGCTCACCCTTTTGTTTAGGCAGAAGGTGGTGGACTAGCTGTCAGAGATGTTTTAGGTGACATTTCTCCGTCAGGCAGCGGATTGGATTCAAATGGCTGTGGCTACGTGTCCTTATCAACTCCAGATTCAATGCATCTTGTGTTTCTCCCTGGGGGGCCCTGCAGGGAAGGAGGCGGAAATCCTGGCAAACACAGGAGCAGATCTCTGAGTGTGTGGGTTCAGGTCTGGTTCTTTCTCTAACTAATTTTGTGATTTGAGAAAACTACCCATTCTTTCTTTCTTTTTTTAAAAAATATATTTTATTGATTTTTTTACAGAGAGGAGGGGAAAGGGATAGAGAGTTAGAAACATCGATGAGAAAGAAACATCGATCAGCTGCCTCTTGCATACCCCCGACTGGGGATGTGCCCGCAACCAAGGTATATGCCCTTGACCGGAATTGAACCTGGGACCCTTGAGTCCACAGGCCAACGCTCTATCCACTGAGCCAAACCGGTTAGGGCCTACCCATTCTTTCTAAGCCTCAACTTTTTCATTAGCAAAAGAAGATGTATTAGATCTCTCTCTCGTTGTGCTAAAAAACACAAATATAAAACCTACTTTTTAATAAAATGTAAGTGTACATGACAGTACTGTTAACTATATATAAATTGTTGTATAGGTTTCTAGAACTTTCACATCTTGCATGACTAAAACTCTATACCTCATTGAAGAGCACTTCCCCATGTCCCCCTGCCTCCAGCTCTGCAACTACCATTTAACTCTCTGCTTCTATGAGTTTGACTACTTTATAAAAGTAGGAATCATCCAGTTTTTGTCCTTCTGTGACTGGCTTATTTCACTTAGCATAACGTCCTCAAGTCTCATCCACATTGTAGCATATAACAAGATTTCTTTTCTTTTCTTTAAGGCTGAATGATGTTTCATTGTATGTGTATACCACATTTGTTAAATCTATTCATGCATTGGTGAACATCTAGGTTGTTCCCATCTCTTGGCTGCAATAAACACGGGAGTGCAAATATATCTTTGAGATATTTATTTCAATTTTTAAAAATATAAATACCTGGAAGTGACATTGCTATACATTAATTCTTTGTGGAACCTCCATACTGCTTTTTGTAATGGTGGCAGCATTTTAGATTTCCAACAGTGCACAAGGGTTCCAATTTCAACAAACAAAATAATCAATAGAGTAAAAGGGAAGACTATGAAATGGGAGAGAATATTTGAAAGTCATATAACTGATAAGGAGTTTATATCCAAAATATATAAGGAACTCCTACAACTCAAGAACAAAAATAACCCCCAAAATGGGCAAAGGACTTTAACAGACATTTTTCCAAAGAAACATATAATGGTCATTGGTATATGAAAACATGCTTAACATTACTAGTCATTAAGGAAATGCAAATAAAAACCATAATGAGACATATATCATACCTGTAGGATGGCCATTATAAAAAATAATGTCTTAAAAGTAATTTCTACTTTGACAATCTGTGATTCTAAATTTAAAATAACCCAAACACTGTGAGTTGCAAAGGATGCTACGAATATCATATGTATTTTACTTGTAGTGAAGCCCGAGGACTTGATTCAGTGTGTCTTTACTTTCTATTTAAACACAGTTTTACAGTCTGATTCTTTGATTTCCAGCACCCTAATATATTATATTAAATCAATGAAGAGGAGTGGGGATGTTCAAAGCAGCAAACTGACGACAGTACAAAGTGACTCCTGACATCCTGGTATACAACAGAACAATGAGAAGAAGTAGACAAAGCATTTTTAATTCAGTTTATTGGCCTCACAAACTTGGACTAGTGAAAGTATCATTGCATCACAATAAAGTATTTAATGTGCATCATGTTTACGGCTTCTTTTAGGAGGCAAATGATAAACTCCTGAGTTGCTCTAACTAGGCAAACTTGAATGAATTAAGAGCATCTGAGAGATAGGGTGAGGAGGAGCTAAGAGCCTGGAGCCATTTACACCTGCATCTGGATCCCACCCCCATCACTTGCTATGATGAGACCTTGGTCTCCATTCTCTCTTCTGTAAAGTGGGAATGATGATACCATAGAGAGCTTTGGGAGGACTCAATGGGATCATAATGCTTGTAAGGTGCATGTCCTATAGTTTGAACTCAGTGAGTGTTGGCTGCTGCTCTGATAAGGAAAACTGGTAGAAAAATGATGGGTGTTGTCCATCCAGCCTATAAAGCAGAGCTATGCAAAACAGGGTGGGGAAGAGAGCACGTTGGGTGTTCCCTTAGACAACTTGGAAGAGGCCAAGTGAGAGTGGATGAGTTCGGCCTACTCCTAGAGCTTTTGTTACTGCTCTCAAGAACATTGAGTTTTCTCCCACCCTCTAGGGCTAGCAGATCTTCAAAATTTTCTGAGTTGCTTGTTCCAGACCTTGAATTTCCATGATGCACAGAGACAACTTTATCTGTGGAGAAAAATGAACTGGCACTTGATTTTCCATTAAAGCAACTTATGTGTCATGTCTTTGAGGGATGAATACCTTTTATAAGTGTATGCTGCCAGGGGACAAGGCTTCCATCAAGCAAGTCATCAACTATGGGCAAAATTTAATGCATGGATAGACAGAGGGGGCAAGGCATGTTTAGGTTTTGAGGGTCTTCCTAGACCTTTTTATGTTAATAGGTCAAGATAATATGAATATCAAATAGCTTTAAAATGTTATCAAGATATCAAATTAATATTTAACAATATCATCACATAGGTATAGGGGAGACACTGAGAGAGGAGAGGATTTCCAGTCAAGTGTTTTTATAAAGAGAATGCTGAAGGAGCTGTTGAAGAAAATTCTTTCATGCCCCATCTTCATTTACTAAGAATTCACTGGTTAAGAAAGAAAATAAGTTGATGCACATTATTAGAAAGCAAATGTACTCTTAAAAACAAACAAGTTTAATCTCAATTTAAATAAAAATGGAACTAATTGTCTGTGTATTTTTATTTCAACATGAGATAGAAAACTATATGCATACATATTTGCATATAAATCCATGGACATATGTTCAAAGATTCAGATATAATGTGTATAGTCCCACAAAATGATACCTTACTTCAGCATTTTAGATAAGTGAATTCTTTATGTAAGCATGGTATGTGCCAGTTAAAGCAAATACTGTATACAATAACTGTTTCAATGGAATTCTTTAAAACTATGTTATTCCAATGTGCCAGTTAAAGCAAATACTGTATACAGTAACTGTTTCAATGGAATTCTTTAAAACTATGTTATTCTACTCTGGTCCATCTTAAACAGAGCTATTAAATGCACTCTGACATTTTATGGTGAACCCCGCTCAACACTGGGCACGTTGATACCATGCTGCGCTATGAAGCGCTGAGACTTTCATTGGCCCACAAGCCTTTACCTGGGGCCAGTCAACTGTATTTTTTTCAATTCTCCTCCTTCTAAACATTTAGTAGCAAGAATCCACATAAATCAAATATATTAAACACTTAGATAAAAAGTACAAAACCAGCAAGGATAGGTGAAAAGTGTGTGTGCTGGGGGCAGGGATGTTGTTGGTGAGAGCATGTCCTGAGGTTCCTGAGGGGCCCAGATGTTCTTGTGTGACTTTGCCTATTTCCAGTTGGTAATGCAGCACAGTGATTAGGATTCTGGAATTTGGATCCTGCTTTTGCTCTTTTCTGTGTGTCCCAGGACAGTGTATTTAACCTCTCTGAATGTTGTTTCCCTCATCTGTGAAATGGACCCTAGCAATGTTGAGTGTCATCAGGGGTTATTGTGAGAGTTCAAAGGTGCTCAGCACAATGCCTGGCCCCAGTGGCCATTCATGACAGGTAGCAATTGACATCACTTCCTTTAGGTCATTCAGAACTGATCACCCCAACTAAAATCATGGCCCTCATACACACTCACCTCCTAACCCCTTTCCTCAACATTCTATATACAGCCCATTCTATGTGTGCACCCTTTTTCTTATCTCTGTCAGATAATACAATGAAAGCTTCATTAGAGTAAGATTTTTATCTCTTTGTTTATTACCAGAAAAATCCCTGGCATTTAGTAGGTGTTCATGGAACTTTTCTTTAATGATGAATGAATGAATTGGCCCATGAGGAATGAATGAATTGGCCCATGAGGATATGGACAGACAGCACAATGGAGCACCATTTCTGCCATGAGGCTGGGTAGACAGACAGATGGTCAGATCGTCCCATTCTAGAAGGCCTACACGCACATGAGGTAGTGATGAGATACTGCCTGAGATGACTCACTACTTGCCTTACGAAGTCCAGTGAGATGATGGAAGGAAGAAACAGAGGAAGCAGGACAAACAGAGGTCTCTCTCTCTCTTTTTAAATTAATCTTCACCTGATAATATTTTCCATTGATTTTTTTGAGAGTGGAAGAGAGGGGGAGACACAGAGGGAGAGAAACATCAATGTGAGAGAGACACATCGATTGGTTGCCTCCTGCATGTGCCCCTACCAGGACCAGGGATTGAACGTGCAACCAAGGTACATGCCCTTGACTGGGATTGAACCCGGAACCCTTCAGTCTGCAGACTGATGCTTTATCCACTGAACAAAACCAGCTAGGGCAAACAGAGGTCTTCTTTAGCACCACCTGGACATGTCAGTGCCTGCTCCAGAACTCGGTTTCTCCCAGAACACGGTTCCTGTCTGCAGCCTTGTGTGTAGGGAGAATAAGGCACCACCTATGTTCTGCAGCTCCAGGGCCTATGGCAAGTCCCTTTCCTCCTCTCAAATTCTTTCTCAAACACTGAAGGGGTTGCCACAGTGACCTTTTAACCTAAAGTTTGGATATCTGTCAAAATGCAAAGGTCTTTTAGCAACATCAACAATTTTACTTCTTGGAGTGAGTGTGGGATCTAATATGCAGGTCTTTTGGAATAAGGGTTAGCAAGGGCACTAGGCTCAGAAAAAAGGGGAGGATGAAAGAGAGAAGCATTAGGTGAGGTATGACAAACAGCCAATTTTCTTATTTTGCCCAAGGCTTGCCTTGCCCTCTGGCACCTGTGAGCAAATATCCTCAAATATACAGCAGCTTTTAATTCTGTAGTAGTTGAACAACTGTTTGAGAAACCGTTTTCAGTAAAACCCTAAAAGATTGCAATTTTGCAATGTTTGCACATTTACTTAATCCAAGGGAGACAAAATGTTGGTTGAAGTTGCTTTGGGACCCTGAGAGTAACCAAAGGCAAGATGCCTTTTATATTGCAAAAATGGTCAGTCCTTGAAGATGAGGAATAGTATGACGACGAAGAAGGAGACAATCCTTTTGGAAAAGCTTAGTTTGGCCTCTGGATTTACCATTACTTTTGGAGAAAGAGAGCTATGTTCCATGGTTCAAGAAATGATAAAGATGGAATCGGTAGCCCACATTTATGAAGAAGAAAAACTATAAAGCGTCAAACCAGTAGGAAAATTTACTCGAGAAAATAAATTGCAAGCCTGCCCTGGAGTTGGCACACATTCTGTCTCACCCATCAAGCTATAAGTTTCCACAGCCAGCCAATAATTGCTCAGAAAAAAGGTCTTTAGCACCAGGAAATAGCTTCAGGATGGTCAGTTACTTCTGCATACCAGGGCTCACACTTGTGTCCCATGTTTTAGAAAGGTTTCTATCAAAACTGTTTTAAATCAAAAAGGTTTTATGTCTCAAAGGATTAACTCTTGTTCTCATCCATGCCAGATTACAGTGTGTCTATATGCACATATTTATATATATGAATATGTTACTTCTGTCTTCACTTAATTATTTATTCAATATTTAAAAAATCCTCATTAGATGCTTGCAGCACATCAGTATGCCTCTATGAAGGAGGGAACCCACATTTAGATGTATAAGGATCCCTTGGCTTCATAGTCCTATCTGACACAAATACATATGGGTGTGCACCTGTGGCCTTTATGCACCCTCTATATCAGCGGTTCTCAACCTGTGGGTCGCGACCCCTTTGGCGGTCGAACGACCCTTTCACAGGGGTCGCCTAAGACCATCCTGCATATCAGATATTTACATTACGATTCATAACAGTAGCAACATTACAGTTATGAAGTAGCAACGAAAATAATTTTATGGTTGGGTCACAACATGAGCAACTGTATTTAAAGGGCCAGAAGGTTGAGAACCACTGCTCTATATTCTTAGATCGTGATGGAGAAATTTGTGATTTGTACCTTTTCTCCATGCAAGTGCCAAGATGCTCTTCTTTCTAGCTAGCATCTGGAATGAGAAACATGGGTGGAATTTCTATTTTTTCATGTTCTCTTAGGGAATATAAGAGGAGATGGTGGGAATGAAGAGTTTAGGATTCTGTACCTCAATCCATAAACATTTTCAACCCCAAGTACTCCTAGCCTCGGGGTATTGAAGGGAACTGGCCAGAGTGGCCACAGATGTCAGGAGGGAATGGAAGAAGCTCTCAAATAATTATAACTGCTCTTGTTGTCAAGAACTAAGGAGTAAAACTGTTCCCCCTCTGTGATAGAGTAAGGCCTCATTTCAGATTCATAGTTTCTTCAAGATATGAACAAGGTGAGCTTTAGAAGATACAGGACTTTTTCCTCCTCCAAACTTTTCCAAGCTGCATACTACCTTTAAAAATCAGGTCAAGAATGACCTTCATGCCCTGACTGGTTTGGCTCAGTGGATAAAGTGTCAGCCTGTGGACTGGTTTGGCTCAGTGGATAAAGTGTCCCAGGTTCAATTCCGGTCAAGGGCATGTACCTTGGTTGCAGGCACATCTCCAGTAGGAGGTGTGCAGGAGGCAGCTGATCGATGTTTCTATCTCATCGATATTTCTAACTCTCTATTCCTCTCTCTTCCTCTCTGTAAAAATCAATAAAATATATGTATATTAAAAAATGACCTTCGTGTAGAACTTGACCTCAAGAATTGATCTACTTTTCAGTTCCTCCTTTGGACACACTCTGTACCAATTTTCATGCATTTTCTACAAGTAGCTGCAGATTGTTTTCCAGCTACCTCATGTGTAAATGTTATCTCATGTGTGAATCAGTTTCCTTAGGGCAATGAATCCTTCCCAGTTATTGACTGTCATAATAATTCATACATCTTTTTACATTTAAAAACACATGGTGTGAATAACAGATGGTATTTGTGTCTTGTACCCAAATACCATCTCTTCCGACTTGTCCTGAGGATACCTGAGATTTCTGTTACCATGCACTAAGAGATTTTTGATCCAAGGCATTGATCTTTATTGGGAGAGATAAAACAACTGTACACTGATATATTCACTCAGTTTTTAACTCAAAGACTTCTCCTGTGCCCTTACTCTGTATAAGGCATACTGCTGGGTAAAGGTGTATGGGTGTGTGGGGGGGCAAAGTGGAATTGGAGATTGCCTTTGCTTTCCAGGAGCGCGGTAGTCATCACTCACTCTCACCACTTACTCGTTCTGCTCACCTTGGGAGTGAGGATGCACTGGTAGGGTTGCATTGGCTGCCTCCTGGTGCTGGAAGCAGGGTAGATGACTAGTTTGCTAATGACTAGTTTGCTAATGACTAGTGGCAAGAAGTTGCGTGTGTTACTTCCAGGCTGGAGCATACATGTGCTGGTGTGAGAGCCTCCAGAGCTCTCTCTCTTTTTTTATGCATGGTGACCAGCAGAGAATGAGATGGTGACTGCTCCATTAGCCTGGCCCCTAAGTGACTGCCATGAGCAGAGTCCCTCAGCTGGTGGACAAGGAGCATGAGTGAGACAAAAGCCTTTACTGTTTAAAACTTTTGAGATCAGGGGGTTATTTGACTGATACAGGGTGCTTATCCTTGTAATGTAGGAACAAGACATGGGCATCAATAACTGCTGTAAAGGAGAAAGTTGTAAGGTAGACATAGCAAAATTCTTATGGAGAGAGATTCCTCAAGGTATAGAGTATCAGTGAGCACCCAATAGAAGAAATGGCAACTGGGCTGGGACCACTTTAGAGAAAAAGAGTAATTCAGACAAGAGCATTCCTGAAACATTGAACCCAGGTCTGGAGGGGGAGTTAACATTCATAGGATGTTCATAGTGAATAATTCAGGCTGAATCATAATTATGCTAATAATAAGTTGCTATTTACTGCATGTGCTCACCATGTGTCTGGTTATGTGCTAAGTGGTTTGCATGTATTATTGCCATCAATGTCCACAGTGTCCCTGGGAGGTAGGTACTGTCATCATCCCAACTCTACAGCTGAGGAAACCAAAGCTTCAGGAGGTCATGTAACATGCTCAAGGTCCCACAGCCAGTGGGTATCACTACAGAGGCTCAAATCCCAGCCTGACCCCAGCATCCATGTGATATTCTGCTTCTGAAAAGCATCTTAGCAGTTGTTGAATGAAGGGGGAGTCTAGAGTTATGTGTTAGCAAGACTTATCTGTTAATGCAGCTGTGCCCACTGCCACTGAGCAGGAAGCAAGCTTTTTCAGAAGGGACCCAGCTAGGTAAGTTCTAATGGAGAAGATGGGTGCAGAGGCAATGCTTGGGTCCACTGAGGGCGCTGTGTGCCTTCAGACAACAATGTTGTGATTGGCCCCTGGTTTCCCAAGACCCTCCTGAGGTCTCAATTCTAGAAGACACTGAAAGAAACAGCTCTAACTCCAGGTGTCATGAAAACTGAGTTCCTTGTCACCAATCCTCACTCTGTCCTGGCCCACCCTTCAGTTTTAATACTATCTTCCATCCCATCTATTAGGTTTGAGATATGAAATTTCCATGAGACATTTGACTCTTTGGTTTGGTGAGAAGTAAAAGCTGGTGAGAAGTCGTTTCCAGCTGCAATTTTTGAACCAACTTCAGTTTGACAGATGTAACTTCTCACGTGGGCTTTGTCATTTGCCCCAGAATAACCCACCACCATCACTTTGGCCTCCACCATTTGGTTTAAGCTCTTCCCTCTGCTGATTTGATCAGCCTTTGTCTGTGCAGCTCTCAACTCTGCACCTCCCCTTTCTTAGCCAACCAATCTCCTCTCCTGAGCTCCTTGAGGGCAGGCTCTGTGTCTTCTGCCTCACCCACAGCATGCAGTGGAAGCCTCGGCTGCCTCAAGTCTATTTATTTCCATATTTTCTGAAGCCATTGGCTGACCTATATTCTTCCTCTTACTTTTCTGTATAATGGCTAGAACACCTAAACATCTGTACTACCTCATTTGAACCTCTATTCCTTCAGAGCCATTTACTTTGAAAGCTTTTAAGTCAATCCTGGGTTCAAATTATGGCTCCATAATTTTCTAGCTAAAATATCTTAGGTGAGCCAGGCCAATGTGCCCAGTAGTTGAATGTCTACTCATGAACCAGGAGGTCACGGTTCAATTCCAAGTCAGGGCACATGCCTGGGTTGCTGGCTCAATCCCCAATAGGGGGAGTGCAGGAGGCAGCCAATCAATGATTCCCTCTCATCATTGATGTTTTTCTCTCTCTCTCCCTCTCCCTTCCTCTCTCTCTAAAATCAATTAAAACATTAAATATTTTAGGCAAGTGCTTTAAAGTGTCTGCACCTCAGTTTTCTCATCTGAAAAATGGGAAAATAGTGATAACCATGTAGTATGATATATAAAGCATCCAGCACCTGGCACGTATTAGATACTCTATGGGTTTTTAAATTTCCCACTTTCTCTCTATTCCATTTTCGAGCCTCACTGGAAAAAATCTGGTTCTTTGTCATCTACTCAATCTACAAAAAATGGGAAAATAGTGATAACTATGTAGTATGATATATAAAGCATCCAGCACCTGGCACATACTAGATACTCTATGGAAAAAATCTGGTTCTTTGTCATCTACTCAATCTACTTTCCTGTGATCCTGTGTGAATTTATTTTTGGTGTGTGTGTGTGTGTGTGTGTGTGTGTGTGAGTTTCTTTTTGGTTGTTTTTGTGTGTTTAAACCCAGTGTCTCTGCACCCTGCAAGGAGGGCTGGGATGCATTTTTTAGGAAGGTTATGACCCAAAGGCAAACAGCTTGCCTCAGAGCCAGCAGCCCAGCTCCAGCGGTTCAGCCCCATGATTCCTGCACACTCAGAAGCTTATCAAGTTGCAGGGAATTTGGTAGCACTAATCAAACATTTGCTGTGCACCACCTGGAACTGGTGTGTGCTTTAAGATAATGTCTGGCTTCAGATTGGATGCTGGTGATTAGAGCAGTAAATTAGCCCCATGTCGTGGTTGCAGGTTTTCTTGGCCCACTTAGCACGTCGGAGCAGATTTCAGTGTGCAGATGTTTTTCAGCTTCCCTTTTCATCTCCAAGGAGAACAATTACAATATCCTGATGTTCCCTTGCTGTCCAATTATTCCCATTTTGCTTCTGTGTTTTGGCTTATCAATAACAAAAGGCAGGTGAACCTTGAAAGCCCCCTGGTCACCTTTGCTTGAAGGTGCCATCATGCTGGTAACGTGTGGTTTTCAGCTGAGTGAGAGAGCTCTGTTAAGATCTCAGTCATAGGGGAGCTTTCACATAATTGAGGGCTACTGGCCATTTGGGTTTATACTCACATGCCCATATCCCCCAAATACACACATGTGTATACCCTCTGAGTCCTCAGTTTCCTTGTGGTTTTCCACTTGAACATGAAATGCAAGACGGGGCAGTGGTTGGGCAGCTGGGAGGTGGACAGAGCACCTTATGGGGGCAGTTGGCTACATACCACCCAGCAGAGGGCAGCAATGCCTAACAGTCTGAAATCCATTCCTTTATTTACAGACAGGCCAAGGCAGGTTGGGGGTGTCTTTGGGGCATCCTCTGTAGCCCCAAGCAAGTGGGGGATGTTACCTTTATGAAGTCTGTGGGCTGATTTTCACTGAGGAACATAGAAAATCCTAGTGCCACGAAGCCCTTTAGAGAGCCCTGATCCAAATTCTGCACAGCAAGAGAATTTGTTCATGGATCCCCAGGCTGGTCCTGGGAGGGTCCATGCTACTCTCCACCTTGAAGGTGAAATCAACTGCTGGAGGCAGAGCCAGCATGTCATAGCTAGTCAATGCGTCTCCTCAAGCTCTTACTCCTCCTTTTAGTGCAGTGGGGTTAGCTCCCAATGGTTTTAAGAAAAAGTACAAAGGCTTCTAGTGTCAGCTCTCTCATTTTTAACCAAGTGTAATTTACGTCCAATCTCTAGTTCCTTGTGTAGTGCCTATGCTAGCATAAACTTGTGTATAAGAGCAATTGTCTTCCCCCTCTACTCAACCAAGAAACACTCCTTGGCTCTCTAAACTTTTGTTCATTTTCTGGGGATTTACCCTTGGTATTGTTCCTTCTCCTCCAATCTACCCTGCAAATGAATCTTACATTAACCTCACTGATCCTTCTCACCTTACCTCACTGTCAGGGGCACCTTGGGGCAGAAAAAATGGGCCCAGAAGTGGAGAAAATAAAGAAGTTGGGAAAGCAGAGATTGGGGCAGCCACCTAAGGATATTTTTCAGATTGTTCTTCTATAACATCCAGGAGGAATAAGATTTAGATATTTTAACTTATGGAACAATGTGGAGCAAGATTAAACCTAGGTTGAAGGTGAAATTGGATCGAGGACATCATAAAGGTTTGAACACCTGGAGGCCCATGACAGGAGCCCCAGGAAGTTGGGGAGGAGAGAAGGCAAGGGAGGTGGGGGTGTAACAAATATAAACCTTGCCTATATTGAAATTTTGTTTAAGATGCTCAGGAAAACTGTAGAAAAGACTCTTGCACTGGCTGGACAGTCCTCTGGGTGACTCCTAAGCCATTGCTACTCAGCCTCTGGGATTCGATGAGCTGGATGGAGTTTTGAAGTGCCTTGGCTAAAGTTGCTTCCATATGGTCACTGTGTTTTCCACCTGCAGCTGAGCTCTTTTAGTATATAGTGGCTCAGTTTCCTCTGTTTTCCATAGACAGTCTGCATAGAACTTCCAGCTGCTTCTGGGAGCTGCATAGAATTGTGGGAAAAGCAGTCTGCATGGAATTGAGAGACCTGGGTCTAGGTCCTGCTTTTCTCACTAACCCATTGTGATCTTGGACAAGTAACTTTCCCTCTCTAGTTTTTAATTTGATTTTTTAAAAATATATTTTATTGATTTTACAGAGAGGAAGGGAGAGAGATAGAGAATTAGAAACATCGATGAGAGAGACATCGATCAGCTGCCTCCTGCACACCCCCCACTGGGGATGTGCTTGCAACCAAGGTACATGCCCCCGACTGGAATTGAACCTGGGACCCTTAAGTCTGCAGGCCGACGTTCTATCCACTGAGCAAAACTGGCCAGGGCTTTAATTTGATTTTTATGTCAAATATAGGCCCTGAAATATATCAGAGAATGTACATGTGTAGCACAAATTAAGCCAGGCAGTCTGTGCCCACAGTATATAGTGCTAATCCTGCACACCCACTGGGGATGTGCTTGCAACCAAGGTACATGCCCCCGACTGGAATTGAACCTGGGACCCTTAAGTCTGCAGGCCGACGTTCTATCCACTGAGCAAAACTGGCCAGGGCTTTAATTTGATTTTTATGTCAAATATAGGCCCTGAAATATATCAGAGAATGTACATGTGTAGCACAAATTAAGCCAGGCAGTCTGTGCCCACAGTATATAGTGCTAATAGGTCACGGCACTCTTTCCTACTGAACTAGACTCAGAATCCTTCTCAACACAATTTGAAACAGTCACTATAAACCAAATGGAACTTTTACTTGAGATTAAAATTGTTTTCCATCACTGGACTAGACAATTTAAAAGTTTATTTGCAGTTCTAAACTCTTTCTATATCATATATTATGCAAGACTACCATGGTCAGAGAGCAAAGGGTATTTAGCAGCAATTTTCAAAAGAGCTATATTAGGTATAAAAAGAGACATCTAAAAATACTAGTGTCATGCAATCAATTAGAAGTATTTAAGAAGTGGCTATCAAGTGTCTAGGAACTTTCTTATGTTTTTATGCAGACATTACGCCTAAAATACAACTATTTCAGGGACTAATGACATCTGGTTTAAGCTCACTTTGACACACATGTTTCTTTCTAATAAGACAGGGTAGGTAATCATTTAGTGTCCAAGTGGCAAAAATGGGGTGGAGAGAGTTAAGTATGTATGTGGGGAATCTGGGAAGACATAATATGGTAGCTAGGTATACTGCAGACCAAGGCATAGAGACGAACTCAAGTGTAAATGCCTGTTTTGCATGCAGTCACCCCCTATACCTTCAAGTAGAATGAAACCCCACTGTCCTTGAGACCCATTATACTAATCAATACCTTCTGCCATGTACTATCTTTACCGCAGAAGTAAAAGCTCTTTAAAAGTAGAGATTATGTTTCATTCTTTTCTATATCACCAGCATCTAACACAAGTATTACTCCCAAATGTTACTTGAATTGAGTTGAAACCACAATTTTGTCTCCAGCTAGTCTGTCCCTTAAGGCATTTGTAGTCCATATTATTAGATCCCTAAAAGCTATGCCTAAGACACACTAAGAAAAATAAAATAAAATATTGACTCAAGTGTTGAAGTCCTCAATTGGCTCAGGTCAGGATCTAGAAGCAAAGGGAATATATCAAATCCAGTCTTGTGTCTTTGTGGCTTATGCAGTTTGGGATGACTGTGGTCAAGAGACCACAGGAAACTAAACTCAGGAGGTCTTTCCTTTCCTCATCCTTAATTTCCTCAACTATAAAATAAGAGGTTTGGTAAAAAAAACATGTCTAGTGTCCTCTGAATCAAACATCCAATAATGTTTTGATTTGAAAAGTACAATTATTTTTTAACCAAATGTGTGCCAAGCTTCACTATCCACTTGAATTACGTGGAAGAGGGATTCAGGCCTGCTCAGTTCTGCTCAAAAAAGAGAGCTCTGATCCAGCTGGAGAAGGAGATAATTACGTGTCTAACAAGTGCAGAAAGCTGGTTGGCTTTGTCTGTGGAGAGAGGTTTATCAGAAGAGTTCAAGAACAGCTTCCTCAGAGGACTAAAGCTAGGAAGCTAAAGGTAAGATTTTTCTTCTGAGAGGTGATGACCTAATGGGGCCCCAGAAAACTCAAGAACATCTACAGGTCATAGATCCTGGAAGCCAGAGCTGGGCAAGGCAGCTTTATATTTATCAAACAACTATAGAGTTGACAAGGCATTTTTATAAATGTTACCACTTTTGATCCCTGGCCTTAGTGCTGAGAGTTGTTATTTCTGTTTTCTAGATGAGATTCAAGGAGGTTTACAATAGTTAAATTAATTTTGAGAGAGACAAAAAGAGCAGCCCATGACATCTGAAAGCTGGCCTACCACTCACAGTTAGGTCATGTTATTCTCATGTTGAACATAAAAAAATACTAGCCTCAGACAAAGTTACCCTGAGACCAGGATAAATGAGACAAAGCAAGGCTACTTCATAATTTTGTCTAATCATAGACAAAAACCATACCACTCACAAATACAAAACAATTCCCCCTTGGGTAACATGAGTGACTTCTTTATCAGTTATAGATTTATTCTCATTCTCACTACAGAGAAGATTTACTAAGATACCCAATCATCGATTTTTCTCCACTTTCTGATAGTATCCAAACTAGAGCACACCTTTATTTCCTTAACTCTATTATAAATCACCCAACCAAAGCCCCAATTCTAGAATAGGTTCTTTCTAATATCCTATTACTGAGATGACCCATGGTCACTCATGGTGTGCATTCTTCCTTGCTGCAAAGAGTAATAAACCCAACATGTTCAACTATAGATATGTTCCTGGTTTTGCAGGATACTGACAATTTCTATAAGGTTAAATGGGTTGCCATGGCCAGAGAGTTAGCAAGGGCTGGTATTGTAGCATCTTGCCCCTTGTTCTTTCCAGGGCACTACAATACTGAACAAGGCTAACCCCCATTACCATCATAGAAGAGAGGCTCAGAGAGTGTAGAGGCAGCCACTGGGAAATCGTTGCAAGGCACTGGGGTTTAAGAAGAATGAATAATCTTAATAATTTCTATTTGAATAGCTATTTCTTATTTGAGCCTTATATTACTCTAGTGAGGAAGGTAGAATGGGCATTACTGTGCCATTTGGCAGGTGAGATGGAAAATGACTTACATATGGTCTTTAGTTAGTTTGTGGAGAGCTCCTTTCCTGCAAATCTAGGCATAAAATGGAGTACATGCATAACATTCTTTTTGCCCATGGTCAAGTCCTGTGATAACTGCAAAATTAGAAGATGGGAAACTCGGTGGGGAGGAATTTACTTAAAAAGGGAATAAAGTTTACATAATTATGCATTTTGTGTGGGCAAATGATAAAGCTTTGATAAAAAGTGGTGTGCCCTTAGGCCTCATTAAGAGATGGGGTTTGCATTGTAGAAGGGAACAGTTCAGATAGAGCAGGTCTGACAATCACATTTTAGAGGATCACTGGGTACTTGTGACACATTCAGAGGAAGGTAATGATTATGAAGAGAGGCTTTGGAACCAGGTCATAAGAAGTCTGGTCTAGGGAATGGGGACAGGGCAGTGAGCCTGGAGAACAGGTCACATGTTGGAAACATGGTAACTGTCATCAAACATAGGAAAGGCCATTACATAGAAGAGAAAATAAACTTTCACTATGTTACTTTGGAGGCAGAAGTAGGACCAGTGGGTGGAATTTATAAGAAGCCAGCTTTTGGCTCAATATAGAAGTTGTCTTTTTAACACAGAGAACTGTCCAACAATATAGATGTCAGTGAGTTTACTATTCCTGAGGTAATTGAAATAGAGCCTGGAGGACATTTGTTTAAAACGCTTGAGAGCATTTCCTGTACAAGGTGGGAGTTTGTGACATCTATGGTTGTCCCATCTCTAACATGCCCATCTGGGTTGTTCCAGACACTGTGCTAGATTTGAGGTGGGAGTGAGGGTAGGGAGGGAAATTCAAGGATTAATAACATGCAGTCACCTTTCTTTCTTGTGTTTTTTGTTTGTTTGTTTGTTTTTTGTTTTTGATCATTCACCACCTTGGGTTTTAATTTAATTATCTCTCTGGTAAGGTATCATATCCTCATTAGATTCATTCAGTCAAAATCTACTGTACACTTTTGTTTTCCAGGCGTTCTGTGGATAACATTGGTAAATAAAACAAACACGGACCCTCTTCTCAAAGAGTTCCATTAAGGTCTTAAACTTTCAAACAGGAACCGTACCTTCCAAAGAGCACTAGTAAAATGTTGGCCCGTAAATGTACTTGCATATGTAGGGATAAATTAATCCAAAAACACTTTCTGCTAAATCACCTGCCTCTATCATGTTATCTCAGAGTTTGAAAGGAAAAATTATTTCCAGAAGTATTTGAAATCAGTTTTCACTAGAGATAGGAGATATCAGCCCAAGTTCAATTCTAAATGTTAACTGTACTATAGCTCACAGATTTGTCTCAAGAAGTAGTTCTTCAAAGATTTTACTCTGTAGATAAGAAATAAAGGGAGCAGTCTTCAGACCTCTTTACCAGTAATTCAATTAAGTTCAATTCAATCCAATTCAATTCGTTTCTTAATGGGGGCCTTTGAGGCACTGTGCTAAATACTCAGAGACTTCAAGAACAAGTAAGACATAGCTCCTAGCCTTAGGAGCTCATGGTCTAGTTTGGAGCCACAGGAAACAGAGATAGAGATTACACTGATTTCTGGGTTCAAGAAAAAAAGGCAATTTCACGGGAATTTTGAAGGATATGTAATTTTTTATGGTAATTGTGGGGGGTGGAATCTTCTAGAAAGGCAGATGAGCTTGAGAAAGCCACAGAGATTAGAATTTATGGGATACCTTTGCAAAGCAGTCAAGATCCCTATAACTGGAGGTTGAGTAGGTACTGGAAGGAGGTAAAGCTGGAAAATGGGGCCATAGAAGACAGAGGCTAGGATGCCCAGACCAAGGGTTTATTTTAAATTGAGATCATTAGAACCATAGCATAGAGCAGGTGCACCTGGCAGTTTCATATGGATTGGAAGTGAGAGTAACAAGGCAGGTGTCTAAGACTAGAGATTATCCAAACAAACAGGTGGGCATGTGAAATGAACCGAAGATGAATCTGAGGTGCCAAGGAGAGAGAATTTAGAAGGTGTAAGTTTTGGAATAAATGTGGCTGGGAAGGAGACAGGGGAAGGGAAGAATAGAGGTGGGGCAAAGAGCGAGGTTAAGAGCAAATATGAAAGGCTGGTTTTAGACACTGGTTTTGAGATGTTGCTAGGATTCCAGGCTGAGAGTTTAGTTGGCAGTTGGAAGCCAGTGTCCAAAGCTTGGGATAGGGGTTATGTTTAGTATTAGGAATTCACAAGCCATCTGGGTGGAATCCAATGTTATGAAAAGATGTAACCATCAAAGGATGGAGGGTAGGGATCTTCAGGTTTGGGGGGGATATCTGTGTTTAGGGAGGAAGAGAGGCAGTAAAAAAAGACAGAGAGTGAGGTCTGTGATGAAAAAGTCACTGTTGAGTGGACCACAGAAACCAGAGAAGACACTTCCAGAGAGGTAGACTGGTGGTCAATAGAGCTAATAGTGCCAGAGGTCGAGGGGGACCAGGAATAAGAAATAGCTTTGGAGTTTGGCAATTACAGATGTTTGGAGGCCTTTTCAAAGGGTCTCAGCACATGGTAGAAGAAGCAGGCAGGTGGCGTGGGGCTGTTAGAACAGCAGAAGCAGGGATATAAGTCACATTTCAAAGGGGTTAGGAGGTGAAGGGGCATTTTGAGAGGATAACATGGGTGAAAAATGTTTTATCAAGATTGAACTACAAGGACCTATTTTTAGGAAGAAGTGGGTATAAAGTGAGAGGCTAAAGAAAGAGCAAGCGTAAAGAACCCAAATCTACTTGTAAATGTCTCTTATTGAATTGGCTAGTATTGAATTGATGGCCAGAAATCAGGATCCGGAGCTCCTGAAGTTGCTATTCCCCTTCTGCAGATAAGGGCTTAAATGCCAACCCCCAAAGTCATGCCAAGGCTCCTGTAGTCATCTCCTCTTGGAATGCTCCCACCCTGTGCCCACCCACCCACCCACTCACCACCTACCGCATGCCATTGAGAATGTCTTTAAATGCTCCACCTGGCAGTGATCTGTCTTTTCTCCTGTGTAAACTAAAACCAATCAGTTTAGCCTGAAATGATTTTCTTTACTGAATGTTTGTCTTTCCAACTAGACTCATGAGGGCCAGGAGCAGGTTTCATACTTCCCTTGATTCTCAGCAACCCTTAGCAGGATTTGAGCACACAGCAGGTACTCAATAATATCTTAGAGTCATAGAATTAAGTTGAGAAAGTCCAAGTACCTCATTTTCCTGATGTGGAAATTGAAGTCTGGAGAGGTTTTTATGACTTAATTTACTCATCTGTCATTTGTCAAACACTTGCTGAGTGTTTATTAGTGGCAGTCATTGTGCAAGGTGCTCAGGACTTCAGGAGACAATGAGATTCACAATCCAGCCTGGAGGAGAGACACGCGAACAACCCAGCAAAATATAAATTGTGTGAAGTAAAATGGTGCTCTGTAGAAGCTGCAGCAGGAGGAGGGGCTGTTAATTAAATCGAAGAAGTGAGATCAAGTCCAGTGAAAGGACCAGAGAGGGGGAAATATTTTCCCTGTGCCTTAAAGAAAGGTCAAGAACTTAGGGCTTGGTAGTATTCATGCCAGGATGTAGCCCAAACCTCCCAGACCGACACTGTTCCTCTTCCAACATGGAGTGGTTCATTGTCCCCAATCACAGTGTTTTACCCTTCCTTGGCCAGCAGGAATGTGGACACACACTACTGCTTGTTAGCTATTTGGTGACAGAAAGAGCCACTATTGCCTCTAGGGAAAGGGAAGAGCATAATGGAAATGGTGGGGCTGCCGAAGATTGGCTGGAGAGCATGGGATAAAAGGAAGGGGTTAAAAAATGTGGTCGTTTGCTCACAGAGACTGTCCTGCTCACATCGCTGGTGGTTCAGCAGTATTACCTATGCAAATCTGAGGGTTTATTTATTCATGTGTGTGTGTGTGTGTGTGTATTCAAGAGTATCTCTACAACAGCAGAGGGGCTCAGCCCAACCCAGGGGATGTATCTTCTGGTTAACACCAACGGCCACCTTGTTTGGGACTGGACACTTTTGTCTGAGTCCCCCAACTGTCTGTCCTGCAGTCCTAGAAGCTGGTTCTCTAGGTTAGAATTCCAGGTCAGCAAGAGTTTAATCAAGGGAGGGGGAAGGCAGGTGATGGAGAGCTAGAAACAATTCCACGTGGAAGGCTGTATTTTATAGCAGCAGACACCTGATCAGCAGGAGAGACATGTGTTGGCATATTGGGGAGGGCTGAGGATGGGGGACTGCCACTGGCTGGTGACCTTGGGTCAGTCACTAAGAGCATGGGAACCTAAGAGTCCTCATGCCTCTCTGGACTTGACTCCTCATCCTTAATGTGAGAGGTGGGTGGGGGGAGGGACTAAACAGGCTCTGAGATCCCTTCCAACTCCAGTGGTCTCCAGATTTCTAATTGGAACCCCAAGAAGACAGCAGCTTGTCAATCTCTCTTCTCACCTCAAGAGGAGTTAGAAAATATTTGGCTCTGACTCTTGAGCAGGGGAAGTGGCTGCCCACAGACATCAGAGTGGAGATATTAATAGATTATTCCAAATGTTATATTTGCATAGATGCACCACTCATTATGCAGATTGCCAATTATGAACTATTTGTTCTTTCTTCCAGGGGGAGAAGCTGTTTATTTGCAAACTGCATGAGGGTGTCTTTGAGCAGCATGGGGACAAGGCCCTCGCTCAGGAGCTCTCTGAGATACCAGCAATTTACAAGGTTCTTAAAGAGCCAGTTGAAAGTCATCAGTGAATACTGGGTAGTGAGGTGATGAGGAGACCAGCAACAAGATTTTAAGATGAGGACTGAAATGAGAAGTCTTGAGATTAGAGTGATTAAATGTCTAATGTGAAAGAAAAATAGTTTTGCTCTAAGTTAGGCACAATCCAAAATGTGCTCAGTCCGTTTCAGTCCACAGCGGTTCTGGCTGAGTCATGCAAGGAAGATCAGGTCCCTTCCTAGCAATTCAAAAACACACCACTTATTGAGCACTGTTATGTAGGGGCACTGTCTTAAGTCCTTTACTTAAGTTATCTCATTTAACCTCATAGCTACTAGGACACACGGAAGTTTAGAGACTTTCTACATGCTCTCTTGCTGAACGGGTATTTGATCACAGGCTGTCTGATCCCAGTGCCTGTGCACTTAACCCTGCACTCTACTCTTCCTCAGGCACTTAATGCTTTAACCACGGGCCATTTTTCTCAGGGCTGTATATAAACACAAGGCTGGGTTCTGAGGGCATGTAGAAACAGGAGCATCTGATATAGTGCCCCCAATTGTCCTCTATTAGACTCCAGTGTTCCACTTAAGCCTCTAAATCTGAGAATTGCCTGAAGTTGGCTCCAGAGGGAGCATGAAGGTGATTAATGAGTTTTTAAGAGAGGAAATGAGGGAGGGATGTAAGAACCGTTTGTAATGAAGGAAAAGAGGAGGCTGAGACAGTAGTGGGACAATGACTGCAGCTAGTGTTAGAAAGGATAAAATTTTAGACTCTTGGAAGCAGAAAGAAGCTTGGAAGTCAGCTCATTTAACGTCACACTCAATGCAGAACTAGAGAGCCTTGAGCTGAATAATCTAAATGCATGAAGATGATGGGGAAGGCTGTTTTCTCTCCATAACAGGTCAGGGCAAAAGGAAATCAATTAATAAGTCTTCATGGACTATATGTAGATATGCCTAGGCCTGGGTAGGATATCATAGAGACATACAAAGAACAGAACCCTGTTCTGAGGGAGGAGCTGGTCTAGTTGGGTTTCAGGACTACAAGATGAGAGAGCCTCTGAAAGATGTCTACAAGTGACAGCAGTGTGGTCTGTGCTGCCCAATCTGCTAGCCACTAGCCATGTGAGTCTGAAGTGTGTTTAATCTAAGTTGTGCTATCAATTTAAACCACATACTGAATTTCAAAGACTTAGTATGGAAAAAAGGATGTTAAATACAGGGTGGGGCAAAAGTAGGCTTACAGTTGTGAGTATGCGAAACAGAGTTTATTCTTGTATTATTATTTATTAATTATTGTATTATTTTCCATATACAATGGAAAACCTACTGAACAACTGAAAACCTACTTTTGCCACACTCTGTATATACCTCTCTTTTATATTGATTATAGCTGAAATACTATTACATACATATGAGAGTAAATAAATGACCATATTAAAATTAATAAGTTTATCTTTTTCTAAAATGTGGGTACTAGAAGATTTAAAATGATAGGGGGCTCCCATTATATTTCTCTCAGGTAGTGCTGGTCTAGGTTAGATCCCAGCTGCCTAATGTGCCATCCATGGACCATTACCAATGCATCACCTGGGCGCTTGGTAGACATGGAGGTCCCTCTGAATCAGAATTTACATGTTACTATGATCCACACTAAAGTTTGAGAAGCACTAGTATTCCATGTCTCCTTTGTGGGCTGGTCTTTTCCAGTCTTCACTCTTGATGTCAGCTCTGACACTAACTACCTGAATGGTCTCTGACACTAACTACCTGAATGACCAAGAACAAAGTCCGCCCTCAGTCTACACCTTAGGTTTCCCATCTATAACAAAAGGGCATTTCACTAGATGCCCTTCGAGTCATCTCTAACCTTATTTCGCAGGCTGTGGTGCTATAATTATAATGTAGAAATTCTATTATCTGGTAGAAGAAGTAATCATAAGATTTAATTTCACTATCATATTATTCAAACCATTATAACATTTAATTTAGAATCTCTAGTTCCTGATCCAGGTCTTACCTAAGAAGGTAATACCTTTCCAATTCTTTTCAAGAACATTTGCATTTGTTAATTCTGTACCAGATAGTCATGTCCCATGTCATTTTAAAAACTTCATTCCAGCATTTATACTCATCAATGAATTTACTTGGGAACAAGCAGTGGAGAGTTTAGTATTTGGGAAATATTCACTGAGTAAAGGAAATGGTCAGACACAAAGCCATTAATCATTGACAATACGCTTTTTGAACATCTCTGGGCCAGATCTGCAACATGGGCATTCATCAATTCTTCCTCAGTAGATAGATAGTTAGCAAACATTAAAGGAAGCAGAAAAGCAGAGCATTTCAAGTCATAAGGACTACGGCTTGTATCCAGGCTCCATAATTTATGTAATTACAGATAAGTAATTTTACCTAGCTAAGCTTCAGTTTATTTCTCTGCAAAAAGCATTAAGTAAATGTCATTGTTCATTTACTCAATAGATTGCATGAGGATTAAATTAGTGTAGCATGGTGATAGGGAACAATAAATATGAGCTATTATTATTATTATTATTATTAATGTTATTATTTGAGACCAATATAGTGTGGGACTAGGTATTATGAGGGTGAAAAGAATCAGAGGGCAGAGTCTACTAATTGCAGCTAAATTCCACATGAAGGATGGTCTTTGAAGTATAATAGGTTAGATGAGAAGTGGTTGGATCCTAGGTAGAAGAAATACCTGACCTAAGGAGTATGAAAGGCCCAGGTACATTTGGAGAATGGCAGATAGTCCAGTTTGGTGAGCAGAAAGGGATAGTGGGGATTATGGTTGAAAAGGCAGTTTCTTTGGCTGTGGAAACTGGGGCAGAAAAATTATTTTAGGAATACAGGTTTAAACATTTTTTGTTGCTGTTAATCCTCACCTGAGGATATTATTTCATTGGTTTTTAGAGAGAGTGGAAGGGAGAGGAAGAGGCACAGAGAAAGAAACATCAATGTGAGAGAGACACATCAATTGGTTGCCTCCCGCATGCACCCTGACCAGGGCCTGGGATCGAGCCTCCAACCAAGGTACGTGCCCTTGACTAGAATCAAACCTGGGACCCTTCAATCCATGGGCTGACTCTCTATCCACTGAGCCAAACTGGCTAGGGCAACATTTTTTATTAACATTAAGGAAATGGATGTCTACATTGCCACACCAGGGTGACGAGTCCCTATACCTTTGTTGTTTTGCTTAAGGAACAAGATAGTATTCTATCAGCCCCATCCCATCCCTCTGGCCTGTCTTTCCCCAACCAACCCACTGGCAATCAGATATCACTCCCACGCTAACACGTCCCTGAGACTCATTTCATGCTATTTCTTCATGGGGTCATCTGGGCTGACAATGCAAAGAGACTTTTCCCACATAATTGAAAGGAATTTCTGATTATGCGCAGGATGTCAGCCACGATGAGGTCTTGGACTGTTTCCAATCCCAGCCGCTCCTGATGACAGAGTCCCAGTCTCCCTCTCCTTCCCCTTCCTGGCATTCTCCCTGTGAACTTTCTGCTCCCTTCTGGGAGTGATTTCTCAAGATAATATGCTGTTTCCAAGCTCCCCTCTCTCCAGCCAGATTGATGGGTCCTCCGTGAAGTGCACTCTTTTGGGGGCCCTGCTCATAAGCACTGCTATTGCACAGACCTGCACACGTTTCATCGGTGGTTACCCTGTCATTTCCATATCTGGAACCCCGCGCCTAACAGGAAAAGGTTGAGTGAACACACATATATTTTGGGCCTTTCTTTAGAGAAGTTCTTTTGAATATGCAGAACAAAGTGAGGGCTGCATTTATCTCTGACCTTTTCTGGCTCTTTTCTTGCATCTGTTGAGGGAAAAACAGGTCTCTGAGCTCACCCGCCTCCTCTCCCATGGAGCAAGTGATGGAGTTGCCTGGATTCACTTCCTTGCCAGCTCTGTCCTCCGGCCTGCCTGCATCTTTCCCTATGGCTGATTCTCCTAGGTGTTTCCAGGGGAATTCCAGCAAAAACAAAACAGGGTCCTTGGGGGATGGTTGAGGTAGGGGCTAAAAATTCAGGACCTTGGTTTCCTCCTGTGTGTTCAGTCTTTAAATCCCCTTTTTATGAAGTAATTCATCCCATGTGTTTCCTACCAGAGTACCCTCTGATATGGGAAAAGATCTGATTCCAGGAATGGGGCAGGGAAAGATGGTGAAAGCATCAATTCACTCCCTTCGTGCTGACCAGAGAAGATGGCTTTGCCTAGAGCCTCAACATTACTCAGCCCATAGAATTTCATCAAGGATCTGGTATGGTCCCTGGGTGTCTCTGGTGGGGGTGGGGAGGGTGGGATGTGGGAGAGGGGGATCTACAAGAGGGAGAGAGAGATATAAACATCAATGATGAGAAAGAATCATTGCCCACAACCTGGGCATGTGCCCAGACCCGGAATTGAACCTTGACCTCCTGGTCTATAGGTCCACCCTCAACCACTGAGCCAGGCTGGTTGGGCATTTTTTCTTTTTAATCTTTTTTTGTTTTATATTCTCACCCAAGGATATGTTCCCATTGATGGAGAGAGGGAGAGAGAGAGAGAGAGAGAGAGAGAGAGAGAGAAACATTGATGTAAGAAACATTGGTTGGCTCCCCTACATGCCCCAACCAGGGATTGAACATACAATCTAGGTATGTGCCCTGAACATGAATTGAACCTTCAACCTTTTGGTGCATGGGACAACACTCCAACCAAGTGAGCCACCCGACCAGGGCCCAATACATAGTTTTTGCCATTTCTCATAACTTTCCTGGGAAACAGTTATAACATAGTAGAAAGAATTATGGATCTGTTATCAGGAATCTTAGATTTGATATGGGGTGGGCCTTTAGAGGGTTTATGCACTAGCTTTGCTTTTATTAAATGATTCTCAGAAGTAGAATTACTGGGTCATAGGTCAGTTCCATGTTGTTTTTTTGAGGAAGCTCCATACTGTTTTCCATAGTGGCTGCACTAGGCTCATTCCCACCAACAGTGCACAAGAGTTCCATTTTCTTCACACCCTCACCATCACTTGTTGACTTATTGATGATAGCCATAAAGAGAAAGAATTCATGGGCATGGGCAACAGTGTGGTGGCTGTGAAGAGGTGGGTGGGTGGAGGTGGAAGAGGGTATATGGGGGATAAATGGTGATGAAAAATGAAAAAATAATAAAATAAAATAAAGGGAGAAAAAGAGATTAAATGAAAGCACTATGAACAATGCACTAGAACAATGCTTCTATTATAAAGCATTTTCATATGTATTATATACCTAATTAAATATAAATGTAAAAATATATAAAATTAATATTAGCTTACTCTCCACTGGAAACTATTCTTCAGCCCACCCCATCCATATATAAATCACTCACCGTGTATCCTTGGGATTTTACTATGAAATGTATGATATTTCTTTGGATTGAGCCTTACATTTCCTTTAAAGTGCAAATGTACCTGGGTTGAATATCATATTAAATCATATATGTGAATTAGTTTGAAAAAAGACTTCCTAAGTTAGAAGAAACTAAGTACCTTTGTGTTTAGTACCAGAGAGGAGTGGAAAGGTAGAAGAATACCAAAGGAGAAAGTTGGAAATTGGGTCTTCTTAATCAAAGATTGATTTTCCCCCAACTCTTGCTCTAAGCAATCAGGCCTAATTCCTTTCTATATGGTGAGGAAGAAGAGAGGGGAAAATGGCAGTGATAGTATTTCTTTATTTGTTTTTTTCCCATGTTGCCTGAGACCCATACAGAATAATTACTTTCACCTAACAGAGAAACAGCCTCTACCAGGTGGACTGGTTTCAGTCACTCAGTTCACAAACCCACATTACAACATCCTAACAACTTAACGTGTTGCTAGCATCTTCTTGGCTGCAGATGATGGGAATTCACCACTTCCTAAGGCCTGGCATTCTACTGTTGAATGGCCACTTTACAAAAGATTTAATTTAGTTGTATGATGAATGTCTGGTACTTGTTGGCTATTAACATTATTTGAAACCTTTCAATGTCCAATAGTATTAATTTCTCATCGGAGTGAGAGGAGCAAGAAATTAATCCAAATCAAGGCAAAATTATGAGGAATCTGAGATTTGTCTTAAGCCCCTTCCACTTACTCTTTATATCTCTCCCTTATTCACATGGCCTTTCCTCTCTGACCTCAACAATGGAGGCCCCAAACCTTTCTGGGTTTGACATTTGCATAGTTTCATGGATTATTGAATGGAGATAATAAACCCGACTTCCCAAATGCTTAACAAGGGAAATGACATTTTAAAGTCATATGCTTTATGTGAGGGGAAATATTCTGTGGGTCCTTCCTTAAATCTTGCCATGAATGCCATCATCAACCCCACTCACATCTTAGTCTCTAACTCCTAGTGTGGCTTATACCCAGGAAAAAGCTAACAATGAATCTAAGGAACCAAGTTTCTTAGCTCTTGTATGCAAGCTACCAATGTGAAGTTACTGAAATTGAATTGGGGAAAGATGGCCAGCTCAGCACTTTACTGGGAGAATGACCTTGGCAAGGTCACATAACACTAAAAGATCAAACCACAGGTAGACATGATGTTTCAGTCTGCTTGCTCCCTGATTGGTCATTTTGTCATTTGAAATAGGAAGATGGTAATCTTTTCCTTTTTTTAACTTTTAAAACATTTTTTTTATTAAAATTTTTAAGACAGACTGACACATGCAGCGCCTCATTTGGATGTGTCTGGAGTCTTAGAAGCTTGGCTACCCCATGTTTTTCTACAAATGGACCTCAAGAGCTTGCTTGGAGGTTCTAGCAGGGGAGCAAGGCTACTCCTATATCCTTGACTGAACAACAGTCCTCTTTTCTATCAGGGAAGGTTTTCCCCTTTGACCAAGCACACATCTTTGGGAGAATGCACATGGAGCAGTGAGGGAGGAAAGGGACACTCATTTAGCCAACCAGATCCGCCACATCAACCCTGGCGATCAATGGGATGATAGATGTCGCCAAAGATGGTAATTCCTTACATGCAGATTTCATTTGTTCTTGAGGATTCCAGATTCGGCTGGTTTCTGAAAACCCCCAAATCAAAGAGAAAGATATATTGTGGCAAGAGACCTCATTCTTCCCATAACCTATAGGAAAACTTTGTGAAGTCTTGTTAGTTTTTCCTAAACACATAGGCCACCATGTAACCTTGGGACCTTGGTCAAGCCATTAACCCTTCCTAGGTGTTGTTTTCACATCTGTAAAAGGAGGAGGGTAGATGATAACATCTCTCAAGTCCCTCATAGTTCTAACATTCCTCTCATTTCAAACTAGAAATCCAAAAGCTACAAATCCAAACTCTTAAAAAAACACACACACAACTGAAAATATCCAGTTGAGGAAATACTTTTCTTGTTGACATGCTGCTGGATCACTGGTTCCTGCCCCTCAGCCAAATGGAACTGTGATGCTGACAATTTTACTCCACTGCTCATGCAGGGGCTCAGCATGCTGTGTGGTATGAAAGGATACCAGCTAGTCCCAATCTTTGTCCTTAAACTGCTCTCCCACTGGCCAGGTACTTGGCCTGACATTCTATCTTTGCCTATAAACTCTGTTTCATTCCTAAGTACACAGACTACTCAGATGAAGCAGATGGAATCTATCAGCAGCCACACATGCTTTTGTATCAATACGTGCTCCAGCAGATACAGCTGAGTCCTCTCTCTCCACAATGACTGACACACACCAGGTACATGGGAGGTGGGGAAGCAGAGACAGAGATTCTATCTCAGGTCCTGGTGGGTAGAAGTATGTCCGGGCAGCAGGCTGCAAGTAGTTACCCAGGGCGGCCGGAGGACAGCTAGTGGTCAGCTTCTGGGTGATGAGAGACAGGAAAGCACCTAAGAAATAAGGAGGATCCAGGGGAAGAAGGTAGAAAATGATAGACCACTCTCTAGCTCACAGTTTCCTGCGATCCACTTTGCATATTTCAGACTGTCTTTGCTGTAGATGGGAGTGGCGACAGAGGAGTCCTCAACATGAGCTACATAAGTCCCTTTGTCCCTATGGTTGTCATAAGTGGCTTCTCCACCTGGTAGCAACTGGCTGGACCAGGGGTGGGCAAACTTTTTGACTCGAGGGCCACAATGTGTTCTTAAACTGGACCGGAGGGCCGGAACAAAAGCATGGATGGAGTGTTTGTGTGAACTAATATAAATTCAAAGTAAACATCATTACATAAAAGGGTACGGTCTTTTTTTTTTTTTTTAGTTTTTTTCATTTCAAACGGGCCAGATCCGGCCCGCGGGCCGTAGTTTGCCCACGGCTGGGCTGTACAGAGCTCACAGTCTGGCCCCACCACAAACCTTTTCTGTGGCTGATTCTGCCAGCATGTGCTGGGAAGGAGACAGGAGACCAAAGTGTGGAGGGAGGCTAGGAAGGAGGCTAGGAAGGAGGCCCCAGGGGGAAGCATAGGACAAAGCCCAGACAGGATGGTGCGAAAGTGGTGACCGCTGTGGTTAGTGAATGCAAGAAGCCAAAGGGACTTGGCTGAGGGAGCGAGGGGCTGGTTCAGACTCCTAATGGGGGAGGCAGCTGTGCTCTGTTCTTTCCTCCAGGCACCCTCTTATCTTTGGAAAGAAAACACTAAAACATATAGTTATGCTCACTCTACTCCTGCTGGGGGAGTTTTCTGGTTACAAAACTAAGTTTTTGTTGCTTTACTTATTTTGATAAGTAGCCATAGGGAAGAGCCTTTAAACACAGTACAGTAGAAATTTGAGTTAAAGAGTTAGGAGACCTGAATTCTAAGCTCAGCTTGGGTTAGCCAGGTGTCTATTCAAACAATGTTTATTGAAGTTGGATTTATTTTTTATCCTTTGTTTTGCTTGGGTATATGCATTTTGTCTGCTTATGGCAGTGATTTTCAACCCTTTTCATCTCCTGGCACATATATACTAATTATCAAAATTCTGAGGCACATAAAAAAATACATTTTTTGCCAAGCTGACAAAAAAAATAGGTATGATTTTGAGTCATTCACACCAGACAGCTGTTGTTGTATTGGCTGTTGTAATTTTTTTTATTTAACAACCTAAGGGAAAAGAGGTCAGTGCCCCTGACTAAACAGACAGGTATTTTATGTTTTAAAAATTCTGTGGCACACCAGCGTGCCTGCTGCAGCACAGGGGTTGAAAATCGCTGACTTATGTGATAATCTTGCCCCAGTTGCAACCCTAATTGGACAATTTATATGTGCTGAGTGTACAAAAGAGTGCCCATTTATAGTCCTGGAAAAACAATCAAAAGTAACAATAGTAAAGATAATAACAATAGTAAAGATAACACATATAGTGTTTATTATAAGCCAGGTGGTAGAGCTGTGATTTGAGCCCATCCTCTGGCTCTAGAGTCTGTGATCATAACCAAGAATGTCACCCAAATGAGGCAGGGCAAGGACACTGAGGTAAGAGCTAGAGGTGACCTGGGACTTCTGTGACACTGGGCACAGGACTAAATGTCTCTAATCCTTTGTTTCTTCTTTACATAATAAGAGTAGCAAAGAAGACTGCCAAGACCAGAAGTCATATTACGTGAGCGCTTTGTGTTTGGGGTTCCCCAAGCTCCACAGGAGCAGGGATGTACACTGTTTTGTACATAAAGTGAGCGGTACCTCTAATGACTATTTTCAAGACAGGATTACTGAGGTTACTCTAGGGCAGCGGTTCTCAACCTATGGGTCGCGACCCCTTTGGCGGTTGAACAACCCTTTCACAGGGGTCGTCTAAGACCATCCTGCATATCAGATATTTACATTACAATTCATAACAGTAAGGTACCTCTAATGACTATTTTCAAGACAGAATTACTAAGGTTACTCTAGGGCAGCGGTTCTCAACCTGTGGGTCGCGACCCCTTTGGCGGTCGAACAACCCTTTCACAGGGGTCGCCTAAGACCATCCTGCATATCAGATATTTACATTACGATTCATAACAGTAGCAACATTACAGTTATGAAGTAGCAATGAAAATAATCTTATGGTTGGGTAACAACATGAGCAACTGTATTTACAGGGCCAGAAAGTTGAGAACCACTGCTCTAGGGGAATGAGTTCACAAGGCTGCACAGCTAGAAAGAGGCAGCATTGGGGCCTGCACCCTGAATTTCTAGCTCTAACTCTGTAAAGCTGGGACATTGGAGGAAAGTACAGTGTCCCTCTGTTCTGGGGGCTCAGAAAGGCCATGAGTCCCGCTGGGGCTGCAGGGTTTTGAGGGGTAGGTAGGGGAGAGGGAGGAGAGGGGAGGAAGGAAAGAGGACCTCTAAGCTCCTCATTTATCAGAAAGGGTCCCCTTGACTTATTTGCCCATCTGTGATTTCATTCCAAGAGGTTTTTATGGCTTGAAAATAGCTTGTGATTCACTCTGTCCCTGGTCTGTCACTCTTTACATGTGGGGGCCACAACTGGACTCAGCTCACTGTCACCAAGAGCAAAGATGTGACCGGAGAAGGTGCTGTAGTTCTTTCCAATAAGAGCTCGCTGGTGAGGCCCTGTGAGTGAATTCCTATTCATGAGTGACAACCCATTCCCACTCCTGGAAAAAGGACTTGAGACAACAATGATAATAAAAATGAACAAAGCATCTCGTGCTTGCTAGATGCCAAGTGCTATTCTAAAACTGTGCATTGGCCAATCTATGCTCCTTTAAAAACCTTTTTCTTTATAATAAGAGACTATTGACTGCTTTTAAGAAGAAACTTTTTCTCTTTCACTTTAGTTGTGCTATGATAAATACATACACTATCATGCCATATATGTATGGATATATATGCCTCTGTATACACACACCATATATAACATAGGTACATGTTCATGTGTAAATGAATTTTCATTATAATGTGCCCACCTTCAACATACCATTACTACACAACAGCAAGTCCCTTGTTCTTCTTACAATGTTGCCCCGCAATGATCAAAATAAGCAAACCGACCAGCTACATGGAAGAGCTTTTAAGCACAGGTTTGTGAAATTTGGGGTTATTGTAAGAGTTAGCAAACCTCTATTCCAGGCTCAGCTTGGCAATGTGTCTAGTCAAACGATGTTTATTAATGACCTCGTAAGTTTAAGGAATTGTGGGGAATACCAGAAGCATAGGATGCAGTCCCAGACCCTCGGAATCAGCCACCTAGATCAGGAAATAAAATGTCCTAACTGTGCGCTAGGAGGCCAGGGCTGACCATTAGGAGAGTGGCTCAGAGAGCTAGAGCAGCACAGAGGAGAGGAGGAGGCCAGGGAGAGAAGACTAAGGTGAGGGCTCAGACGGCAGGCTTTAAGGGCTGGGATTTGAAAGGCTCTGGAAAAATGGGGTATTTATTGATACATATCTTCTCTTGGCAAAGTGAGGGGACTGCATTGCTGTGGTGAAGCAGGGAGAGGGAGGGGGGCATCATGGAAAAGCAGCAAGAGGGACGCAGGGAGCCTGGGCAGAGGGGAGCACACCGAACCATCTGTTAAAGAAGCAGTGAGGACTGGGCGGGTGACTTCCCAAGGGCCCCATCCCTATCATGACACTCCGGGAAGCTTCCAGCCCCAAGAGTTCCCCAAGGGGCAGGGCTCCTCGTCTGGGCCACCTGGCAAAGACCCAACGTGCTCCTTTTGTCTTAATCCGCGGCATTCAGGAATAAACCTCTGCGTTTCTCCTTCTTCACTTCGAAGCGCAGCCTCATTAATATTCCGCAAACTTTCCTGGCCCTCCTCCTTTCTAATTCTGTGAGAAGACATTTCAATGAGTCTGAGCCGGGACAATTTAGGGCTGAGACTCGGATCTCTATTCACAGCCAGGGTGCGTTCTCACGAGATTTGAGTCAGGAGGCTAAGCTTTTTAGATCCCCCGGTGGCATTGTCTCCAAGTTCCTGGGAGCCGGGCTGCCAAGTTCATGTGAGGTGCTGATCTCCCTCCTTTCACAGACCTACTTATTAGCAGCTTTCTTTCTTCCTTTTTCTTTCCTCCCCCCCGTCCAGGCCCATAGATACAATTATTAGACATTCCTGGTTTTGTGCCCATATTGAAAGAAGGCCTGAATGGGTATGCTAAGGACCCGAAAGTGAGCCACTCTCCCCTACGCCAGCTTATGCGGTTAATTAGATTTGGATGGTTTCAGAGGAGCAGCTGGAGTTTTCAGAAAATGGGAGCGATAAAAAAGGACTATTCAAGGTATTTTGGAGGGAGTGTATAAAACAATGGAGCTGTGAACCGGGGGTGGGAAATACAACCCTCTGGATTGGGGAGGCGGTTTCAGGGGAAAGGGGGCAGGCGGGGGAGGCAGGGACGGGTGTGCGCTGCCGAAGAGTGCCAGCCTGGGTGGATTCCGTTCACATGGACGCTGTCAGGCTGGCGCCACACAGAGAGCTCCGGTCCCCATAGCAGCTGTGTCCCTAGGGATGGGGTGGGGGTGGGGTGGGAGGGGGGAGGCAGCTCCAGCACAGCCCATCTAGCACATGCTCCAGACAGGGAAACTGAGGAAGGTGGGAGTTCAATATTCATTTGGGAGTTCAAAGCCACTCTTGTTTGGATAAAACTATTAGAAGTTTTTAGGGAAGAAAATGTTTCTGCAGTGCAGGCTTTACTCACAGGCAGAGTGGGTGATGCTGGTCCAGCAGCTGAGTGTGACTTGAGGCGAACCCTGCTCTTTCTGCTTTGGACAGAATACAGCCCCACCTGGAAGTGGCTGATGCCCCAATCTCGATTTCTCTCTCTCTCTCTCTCTCTCTCTCTCTCTCTCTCTCTCTCTCTCTCTCATATTTTAAACGTGTTAAATACAAAGACCCTAAGGAGAATGAGTCTCTCCAGCCACCATCTAACTGTGTGACTGTGGGCAAGTCAGTGTGTCTGTAATTCATGTGCATTTCTTCATCACTAAGACCAGGGAGTTGGTCTGGATGCTCTGTAAGAACCTTGCTCACTCCCAAACTCAGATGCACTCCTGGTAATAAAGAGCATTATGAGAAGGTTTGGGAGGGCATTAGGGCACTGGAGGATCCTGAATGGGAGCATGGAGGAAGGACCACTTTCCACTGTTCAACTGGTCAGTGGAGTCACGTCTCCCAAACTCTCCCAGAGGTCAGGGATCTAATGTAGTTCTGGGGACAGCAGTCAAGGGGTATTCCGAGAAGAAGGTGGGCATGAACAGGGGGCATTTTGTTCCATGGAGCAGTGATTAGGAGACTTTGTTGTAATCTGGTGGTGATTTGTCTTTTTTCTTTTTTTTTTTTCAGTTACTGGCAGACTTTTTTTCAGACAGAATCCTTCAAAGAACCCCACACTGTGAAACCAGGAGAGGCAGGGCAGCCCTGGTGAAGGGTGCAGAGGGCTGCAGTTGTTGAGGCCTGCACAGAATCATGGTTTCAAATAATAGTTCCCTCACTCCTTTAGCAAAAAGCCACCTGCTTATACCAAACACACTGCACCAAGGCCTGTGGCTATTGGGGTGAATGAGCGGTCTCTTCTATTAGGGGGTCTATACTCTAATAAGGATGGAAATTACACACACAATGACAGCAGCCCAGGACAACTTCATTGGAGCTGCATCAGGAGGACACAAAGTGCTACCAGAGGACAGAGAGAGGACTGTCACCTGAGTGATCAGACAGAGAGACGCGATGGGCCACCCAGTGCAGGCAAAGAGAACAAGCAGCAATGGGCATGGGTGCTTGCTGTCCATTAGTTTCTGTTTTGAATTCTTTGAGTTTAAACATTGAAGAGAAGAAGTGAATAGAGAAAAGAAGTAAAGAAATTCGGGGTGGCAGGAAATGAGAGAGAGTGAGAGAGGAAGAGAGGAAGAGAGATCTGCGTTGGACAAATTTTCAACATTAACTATAAAACTTCCCTTTTCTGTACAGAACCCTGATATTTTTAGATACTTTCTGTTCTTACTTGTGTTTTCCCTTTCTTTCTCTGGCACATGTTTAGATTGTTGGCTTCTAAAAAAGACAAGAACAGTGGGTATGTATTTTAATAAATCAATTTACCATGCAAGTGTTTCCCTTCCTTGGAAATCAATTTCTATGTTAGTGGCAGGTGGTCGGGGGATATGAGGTACAAGAAAGTGCACATAAGACATGGCCCCTGTCCTCAGACATAGACTGTTTGGACACCCAAGACAAACCTGCTGGAAGCTTTTAGAAAACAGTCAATTCCTAAACTCTGAGATGTTACCTATGAATATAATCAGCATTGATGATTTGAATGGCTAGAGGAGATTTTGAGAGGCAAAGAGAGATGAGCTAGGCTCTGCAGCAGATGTACAAATTAGGGGAGATAGGAATTGAATTGGTAAGTATTTTAGTGCCTAGACTTTAGTCTTAGATAGTGGTGGTGGGGAGGGGGCAATAAAAAGTAGAAGATCCCTGAGTCACTTTCTGTTTTTTTTTCAGGGGGTTGTATAATAGACCCAGGAAGCCACCATTGCCAACAGAAGAGTGGGCAGAGATGCACCACTGGGTTTTGTGGTCCCAACAGGACAGAAAAAGAGAGATCTCTATGGGGCTGGGGTGGCCATCAGGAGAGGAAGAACACTTTGGTGGAGAAGTGGTATCTGGAGATATGAAGAATCAAGTAGAGGAGGGTTAACTGGGAAGGGAGGAGGTGGAAACTAGCTTGGACAGAAATCCAGAGGCAAGTTCAACATATCTGGGATAAAATGCAGACATTTCCTAATGGGAGTGCAGGGAGTGGGTTGGCAAAGAGCATGAGAGGAAGCTGGGCAAAGATGTTGAGTAGAGTTTGCATGTGAATTTGGAGACAGGGGGTCTTGAATTCCAAGCATAGAGATGTGAACTTTATATGGAGGTGAGAGAAGCTCTTTTTCAGACCAGCTTATCATCAATTGGAGAGAAGCCCTCACCAGGGATCGGGCAGCAGAAATCCAAGCCAGGACACTCTGCTGCATTCAGCGTCGTAGACATAAGGAGCTGGAAGCAGCTCGCTGTAATTGGCTCTCTCTAGGCTGCTGCCTTCTTGAGAGGAGAGGCGATGCTCCCTCCTCTGCACACAGTGATTGCTGGCCCAAAATAGCCCTGCACCTGCTCTGAGATGCCTGCGAGATAATTTCAGCTTCCAAGGAAACTGCCCTGATTGGTGTTGATTTTTCATAACCTCCCTTCAGGCAAACACCTGGAAATAAACACCTGACCACAGAGGTGCACCCTGGAGAGCTGAGGGCACCAAAGTATGCAGCCCAGGCCTGTCCGAGAGGTCTGCTCCTTATCTCCTCCCAGGGAAGGGGGGCCCAGGCTCTGGGGCCTCCTGCCCTGCAGGTACCTGTACCAAAGGATTACACATTAACTGGCCAGTGCAGCTGGGCAGGAAAAGAGGAGGAAGTAGAGCCAGAGCCATTGCCCCAGGGAGCCGCTTTGGTATGCTAGAAGTGGGGGCCTACTGCCTCTTATCTCTAATTCACAAGCTGATGGTGATCTTCCCAGCTTATCTTCCACCTCTGCCCACTCTTCCATTTCAGCACCAAGTTGCTCTATTCAAAGGCCTTCCTTTAGCTTATGCCCCGAAATCCTGGTCTGCTTCTCTATCCAAATGCTTCCCTTTCAGCTCAAACATCACTTTTCCATAGATCCAACTGTGATCATCCATGTGCAGAAAGATCCAGTGGACTCGAGAGTAATACAAACAACTGGCTGAGAAATTGGGAGGGATCACAGACAGATCATCATATTTAAAGACATATTGTGAATGCCTGCTGGATTTAAGACACTGTAAAAAGTGACATCAGCACATTATCTCATCTGAGTCTCTCCAAACTCTAGGTGGCAGGTGTCGGTATCCTGTGTCCATTTTTCAAATGTTTATTGACTTGCACAAGGCCATTTAACTAGAAGTGTTAGAGGTTTGGATCCAATGTTCAAAATATATACTGCTTCCTCTCTGTTGCGTCATCTTGGTCACACATCACACACGTATTTATGGGGAAAGAGGTTACTTGAACCAAGTCACGATTTATGACTATATTATGTTCCGCTGGTGGGTCTTTGGGGCCCTGAGGATCCTTCCCATATCCCCACTTCATAGAGCTTCATATGGAGCCAAGCAGGCACGGCTTCCAGGAGGAGCAGCCCCACAGGAGTGGCCTGTAGGAGCAGCGAGGCCATAGCCAGAAGACAAAGCTCAATGCTAGTGTTTCCTCCATTTCTGAAGCATCCTGTTTACTGCAACTCAGTCCCTATGCCAAATTTTTGGAGAATTTATTATGGAATCTCCATTTTGGAACTTTATTAAGACAAAGGATAGACAAAGCGCTCTCACTCTCTTTCTCTCTTTCTCTCTTTCCCCCTCTCTCTCTTTCAGAGAGTGGAATCTCCATTTTGGAACTTTATTAAGACAAAAGATAGACAAAGCGCTCTCACTCTCTTTCTCTCTTTCCCCCTCTCTCTCTTTCAGAGAGTTTATTTTTCTTAAACCGAAGACATGTACAATCAATTACCTTGATTGGGAAATTACATGTCCCTGCTCATCTGTACTGATTCACAAACTTTTCTGTGTCTCCAAGGAGACTTATGTGTGTGTGTGTGTGTGTGTGTGTGTGTGTGTGCTGATTCACAAACTTTTCTGTGTCTCCAAGGAGACTTGTGTGTGTGTGTGTGTGTGTGTGTGTGTGTGAGAGAGAGAGAGAGAGAGAGAGAGAGAGAGAGAGAGAGGAGAAAGAGAGAGTTATGGTTACCAAAAGCCTCATGTCTGAGAGCTGGAGGCTTTCTAGAAGTCTCCTGAGATGAGGCAGGGTCCAAGCCTTCCATAAGCTAGGAAACTAGCTTTCTCTCCAGGAGTCCCATCAGCCCACCGAGCCCATCTCTTTCTCATACTCCTGAGAATGTGAGCCCTGGGAGCATTATTCTCCTCTGGGCACCTCACTCCTATGATTATAGCTGGGGAGGAAGGATGGGGTGAAGGAGAGGAGAGCCAGGTACATGTTTGTCTGCTTCACTGAACCAAGAACCTCAAGTCACCACTCTCTTTGACATGGCTTCTCTCTAGCATTGGCCACACAATAGTCATTATTCGAGAAGGGTTGAAGTGGTGAGTGGAAGGATGAATCACAGCTACCTTTGCTACCAGTAATAGTTCAGAAGCCAACCTATCGAGGCCTTGACTATTTCCAAAGGTTCTTCAGAAATCAGCCTGCTCCCAGTATCTAAAAGCATGGCTGATGGATTCACTGGGGATTCTTGAAACCTATTAATTAGGTAAATAGAATACTAACAAGTTGGTTTGGTGAGCCAGAGAACATCAATAGCTTAGATAAGCTTGAATCAGCAATCTCTACTAGTTATAGCATAGATAATTTGTCTTTATATTTACTTAGTATTGATGTTAAAGAGAACAATTATTCATTCACTTTATAGCTTATCTCAACCCTACCCTCTCAAAACAATTTATCTCAAGGACCTTCAATATTTTAGAGATAAAGCTAAGAGTTTTGCCTTTTCTCAAAATGAAAGGAGACCAATTGAGCACAAATAATTCCCATCATCTCCACACATTATGCCTTTCTTGGAAGAGTCCCCATTCATCTTATTAAAAATATTTTAATTGCAGAAAGGAGAAAACAATTAACACTCCTTAATCTGTCAATTTAACATACATCTCTAAGAAATCAGAATACAGCCAGCCTAAGTAGCCATAGGTTGACTAATTCCAAAGAATAGGTAAGCTAGGGAGCCTATATTTAGTCTTGGAAGGTAGTAGGAAGAAAACCACGAGTCACAGCCTTCATGCCTGCCTACCACACTTAGACTCTGAAATATGTCCATCTTTTTGGTCCTCAGCCCCAATATTCCTCCCACTTAGTATGTGTTTTACTTCCTGTCCTGTTATGGCTTAATAATGTGGTAGAAAGGAAAACCATTCATGGGTCCAGGTCATTAGGAATAATATATGTGTGGATAATTATGAGATGATTGTAATTTTAATCTGTAAATCTGCCTGGACCTGCAGGAGAAACTGTGCTAAAACAGGTCTCATAAACCCTAATCATAAATATTTTCTGTAATACAATTGACCTATAAAATGAATGCTATCCTTCCCAGATTTCCAAAGAACTGTATGAAATCAGGACTGTACTATTTACAGAAATTTAAGGTTGCTACATTTTATCAGTTTACTCCCATTCCCTCCCTGTATTATCTAATCTCATGATTAGACTTACTAATCATGAATGCAATTCAACTATTTTCTACCATTGAAGATGCATACCATGTTGATGTCCCTAGAATTAATTCCTTACGTATGTAGCCATTCCAACTGTTTTCATGTTATTTCCTCTTCCTGATATAAATTATTTCTCTTCTCCCACCTCTTGGCCCTCTTTACTGCCACCGCCTTTCACCTTGTTACCATCCCTCAACCTTTGCCAGCCACGGGAAAAGAAGGAAATCTTTTAGTATCTCAGCTCAACTATCTCTCTCCTTAGGGATACCTGTTTTGTCTCAAATACAGCCTAAAATAGGCTCTCCCCTACCTGCTCTCATCATTCCCTGTATGTTCCTTCAGTGTCATTTGTAAATATATATGAGACATTAGTTGGCTAATGTCCTCTCCCCTGATTGACTGTAAACTCAATCTGTTTGCACATCACTGTGTCCGTAGCACTTAGCTTCAGGACCTAGATCTTCAGTAAGCTATTTTGGAAGATGGAAAATAGAAATAATAAAAAAGACAAAGTAAGAAAAAATAAACTCATCAACTAAAATTTGATCTACTTTTTGTACTTCTTCCTTCTCTTTGTGGGATGGATAAACATGTCATAAACTATTTCTCTGAGAGAGAGAGAGGGAGAGAGAGAGAGAGAGAGAGAGAGAGAGAGAGAGGAAATTATAAGATATAATGGGTGTGTGGGTGCAAGCTGAATGTGTGTTTTGCTCCTTCTCTAGAAATAAGTATCGTCTCTATGTCTTCACAGCCAGCTCAGGTCTTAAACAGGGCCTAATTTAGTGTTTACCTTTTCTTTGAAGTCTTTCCTTGTGACTAAAGCCCTCACAAATGTGTACCTTCCACAGAGTCCTAAAGCACATATCTGTCACATCAGAAAATTGGGGCTTGAATGGGCCAGTCTTATGCCCTTTCCAGTGCAGCAGCTCCCCCACCACAGCTCCGTCCATGAGCTTCTCATAAATGTCACTTTCTTTGGCCAGATGACTCTGTTTATTGGATTGAGAAGGTTTGCTTCAGTTGACTTAATATCTGTCTGCCTGATGATACCATGCTTTGATTCCATCCATGTTCCTCAGAGCCCTCACAGTATATCACTTCCTCCTTCCTTATCACAGTCCTTCTGGTATCTGGATACAGTTGTTATACCTGCTCCCTTTCTCACACCTGCAGCCCTATCCTACTCCCACAGTGTCCTTCATGGTCCTGTGTTCCATGCATGTCTCATCTCCTCATATAAAGCATAAGCTCCTGGAGCAAACAATTTCCCTTCTCCCTCTTTATCTACTTCTCAAACCCCAAACTTGTCTGGAAACACAGTGGGCATTCTTTACTGAATGAAAAGTACATAAGTGGAGAAAGGCTATTATGGAAAAAATGGAAGTTATTTGGGTGGAAAACCAGGAAGAATAAGATTTCCTTCTTTTCCCATGGCTGGCAGAGTTAAATTGATCATTTTCAAGATTTTTCTACCATCTCATATTAGGTGTTCCCCCCCGCCCCAATAGATAAATACAAAACATTCATTTGGTAGGTAAAGAGATTATTTTTTCCAGTAATTGGGATCAGAATAAAAGACTAAATACAACTCTCATCAGAAAGCCATAGAAACTGAGAAGACAAAGACAATTAAAGACATAAAGGAAAAGATCAAGAAGGAAAGAGAATTAAGGATGAGACGTGTGGGATTTAGAATGTGGCCAGGCCAAGAGTGCTATTTCTCTGGTATTGTCTGCCCCAGTCCCTGAGGATGCATTAAGCTTAATGCAGAAAATGACTGACAAATTACTAGGTCACTGAGTGTGAAATTTATATTTTTTGCTTCTTGCTTTCTCCCATCCTATAATTGTATCGACCTAAACAGTAAAAATATTGCTATTGTCTCCTTTATTATGGCACCTCTGAAAAGGGAACTGCTGTGTCTCAGTAGATTATTTTTTCTGGATAAATCTCTTCCTTGTGATAAATAAATCTCCTAATAGGGTCTTATTTAAATAACACAGTGCTGAGAGTGAGGCAGAAATCAAGATGAACCATTAAGCCTAGTAATAGGAAAGCGGTGTGCGTCCGAAGCATTGCCACATCCCAAGAAGCCACATCAATTAGGTACCTAATGGGTGACCCGTCACATAAACCAGTCCAGCCCCATACCCCTCATGCTCCCACTATCGATTGTGGCCCAGATATTTAGAAATAAACTGAGCCTCCTAATTATCAAGCACACAAAGCTGTGCAGGTTCTGCCATTAGGAGACTGAACTTCGGCCTCTTCCTGAGGAATTTCCCTCTCGGTGATGAACTTGTTCTCCCTATGACCTTGAGCTATGAGTGTGTTCATTTTATAATCAACCCTATTTGAGTCATGGGGGCGTTCATAGGAATCCAACAAATCATAAATAGCAACATCATGATTCTGGGGTTTGTTCCAGGTTGGTTTTAGCAACATTTATTTGCTTTGGAGAAAATACCCTTAAGTCCATTCTTACATTTCTCTATTTGGCCACCTCAGGTAATAGGGCTTTCTCTCTGCCTCAAAACTTGAACTCTCTTAGCAGATTGCCCACTAGCTGGACTCAGTGCCATGGTATGTGTTTTGTCTTTTTAGCTCTGCTGTCCTTTAGGGTGAGTGCTATAATTTGTTTTGCTTTTGTCTTTAATCTTTTTTAGGTGCCCAGCATAGGGGTAGACACATAGTAGATGCTTAATACACAGTTGATAATATTGCTTCTCTTGACTACTTCTGACTTCTTATATTACATTAAGCAGTCATTGTGTCCTGTCATTGATGGATTTTAAATGTTGCCTTTTGTCAAGTTACCTGGACACAGAAAATTCTTAGAGACGGCTTTGAGGTCCCCTGGCATTTTCATTTAGGTAAGTTATGCCTAGTTAGTTCTCTTAATCTTCCTCTATGTTCCACTTCTTGCCTTTTAATTTTTTACAATCTAGAGATGACAGCACCTTGGATAATTCAAGGGAAACATTTGGGGAAAATGCCCAGGAGAGGAAAGTGCTGTAACCAAGGGAGGTTGTTTGCACAGTCTCCCCATTCTCACTGCATTCACGACATAATGTGTCAGAATCAAAATGCCCAGTGCAATCCGCAGGCGACTGTTGCTGCCTGTTTCTGCTTGACCTTTGTGGTGCTCTGGAACGGATGTGCTAGTCTACTGCCCAGCAGGCCCATTGATATATTTCCACCCATTCCTAGGAGAAGGTTGGAACATGGCCAGCCAATCACAACACAGAACAGGGAAAAGGGGGAATTGTTAAAAACTTCTTAAAACAACAGAATCAGTTTCTAATCCCACAACATGGCCAATGGGCCCAATATGCCATTTTTGCTATTCTGCAAAGTTCTCATGTGGCTACAAAGGATAACAGATTGTCTTTGGAACCTATCTATGCACTCCCCACTATGTGGCCTTTTTCCCATTTGATATCATTCCTATTCTGAGTCATATGTTTTTGATCAAGCAAAACTTCACAGTGAACCGATAGTCCTTCTAAATATGATCTATGTTTAAGTGGACAGGGAACATGCAGCACCTTTTAAAAACAAGAAAGCATAGAGGAATTGGGCAGAACATAGTAAAAATCATTATAAACTATCTTAATCCAGCATGGATCACATTGTAAGTCTGACCTTTTCTTTTGAGTCAACAATAGGTTCATCACCAATACTGGAGGCCAGCAGGAACCTGATGCAAATCAAAATATCAGACACTAGCATTTCAGTAAATTCCTACAGAATTCAAAGTCAAGAGCTAATCCTATCCTCGGACTAGCCATGTAAAAGGAAGATAGAGCCACGCAACTAGTCTGAATGCAAAGGAACAGAAGATGTGAGCTACTAAACACCTGTCCAATGAATGCATAAGGCATAGGGTGGTTTTTCAATAATGTATTTTAAGTGAATGAATAAATGCAAGAACCAATTCTATTCTTCTTTGTAGGAATAAACAAAGACCAGACACACTGTGTTTCTTTGGGGTTATTTTCATGACATTCACTTCCTGGCCAGACAACTTTCTCTATTTCTCAATCTCTCTGGGTTTTCACAAACTGAAAGCACTTACTGGACCTATCCTTCAGACAGCATTTCTGGGATTTGTCTCTTTCCCCTCACACTCAAAATATCTGCTGTCAGGGCTCTTCTGGATCTCACCCTATGTACCTCTTCATCTGACTGTTCACGTGTATTTTTTATAATAAACTTATGATTGTAAATATAGAGCTTTCCTGAGTTTTGTAAGTTGTTCTAGTGAATTATCAAGACTGAGGGTGTTGTGGTAAGCCCCAGATTTGCAGTCTGCCAGATGTGCTTGGGGATGCCCAGGACTTGGGGCTGACATCTGAAGTGGGGGCAGTCTTGTGGGACTGAGTCCTTAACTTGTGAAGTCTGTGCTAACTCTGGGTAGTTAGTGTCAGAATCGAATTGAATGGAATTGTTGGACAGCTGGTTGGTGTCAGAGAGTTGATGCTAGAGTGCACAGGGGTTAAGTAATATTTCAATGAATTGATCAGTGCACATTTATTTAGTAAAGAATATCCGAGGAGACTCTGCCAGGCATGATGGAGCATAGTATTAGTAATAGTGACAACAATAGTAACAAAGACAGTGACAAATTTTGACCAGAGAGTTACACAGAGGGTTTTCACATAGACCCTTTCCATCCTAAGAACAAAATTGGAAAATTACAGCTTATGAAACTTACTGGGGCCAGCACATTGTAGCTGCTTCCACATGCAAGTTTTATCATGAATGTTTGTTTTCTTAGGAGAACACAGCCTTATAGAGCACCCCTTTGCCCATCCCACTGACTAAAGTTTCAGTGTGCCTGAGGTCTCATATAATCAGATACTGTCACACACATCTAGTCTTGCCGCCGCCTCACAAATTGTCCCTTCCCAATCATCCATGCAGTTTTTACAGACAGTGATTTTACAATTTTCTGATCTCATGGTACCTGGAATTTCTAAGACCCTTTGAATACCCAGAAGGAATTACAGGGCCACAATTTGACTGTGTCGGGGACTTGGGAACCCTTTCAAAAGCCTCATAAAGGGGAGAGAGAATCCTTTCAGCAGAAATTAAATCATAGCATTTTATTTTTTATCAGATACTTGCTATCATTTCCCCCCTCCCTTTGCTGCCATGAAAATTGCGAAACTGGGAATCCAATTACAAAGGCGAGATCAAAAGGAAAGATAGTAAAACATTTTAATTGGATGGGGGCGACGCTGAATGGTGTTCTCCCGCTCTGCACTGCAAACACTCCACGTGTCACAGCAGCAGAGTGAGGGTCACTGGAGACAGAACAGTAAGGAGACATGAGAGATACAGGAACTGCTGTGGGAGTGTTTGGATCAAAACAGGAACATCATCACAGCACCCTGACCCCCTAGGGCAGTGGTCCGCAAACTGCGGCTCAGCAAACCACAGCTCGCGAGCCACATGTGGCTCTTTGGCCCCTTGAGTGTGGCTCTTCCACAAAATACTGACTTCTGCGCATGGGCCACGAAGTTTCAATCGCACTGTACGTGCTCGCCCGCACGTGGTATTTTGTGGAAGAGCCACACTCAAGGAGCCAAAGAGCCGCATATGGCTCGCAAGCCACGATTTGCCAACCACAGCCCTAGGGTTACTGATTCCCTTTGGACCACCTGAGCCAACATAACCGGAATGTAGTCCAAATGAAAAAAACCCCACCTGCTCTGTGGGGCTCATTTCAAATGTTGATTCTCAGAGCAAGAAGAGAGACTGTTATAAAATAAACTGCAATAAATAGTAGCTTTGAGGTGGGGGGAGGCTTTATTTGGAGATGGGTCAGGAGTTTGCTTATGAGAAAAAGCAATAGAATCAAAGACAGACAGAGGTTTTCAGTAGCACAAAAGCAAAACCCAATAGGATGGCTTGGGTAGGAGTGGTAAATTTGTCCTATAATTTGGCTCCTATCCATCCACCCAGGTCCTGTGCTCAGTTTTCTGGCCCCCAGCTACTGCCATATTTGGCAAGTCATTGGAATCTTGGAGGTCAGGGTCTATGGTGCAAGGTTTGCGACTCAGGTCTCAAAGAACAGCTGATTATGGGCTGATTGAATGGCCTTCGGCTGCTCAGGAAGGTTGATAGATTGAGAGGTTCCTGCTCTAGAATTGGTTCTATATCCAGAAGTAGGCCTGGAAGTTCTCTATTTCTCCCCAGGACAAAGCTTGAGTATCAGGCAATCACCAGTCACTGGAATGCATTGCCATGGGAAGGCCTTTGAAACTGGGATCGATTCTTCATTGTCTTTCCATATTCCATTTATCACCAGGTCCTGCCCAGTTTGCCTCTGAAGCATGTCTTCAATAATTACTTTTCTCCATCCTAATCATCACACCATGGTACAAATAAACACCATCTTTCTACAGGACATTAGTAATCATCTCCTCTCAGGCTTCCTGCATTCACTGTGATTGCTCTAAAGTGTTCTTCACATCTCAGCCAAAGTGATCTCAAAATATAAATAGGATGTGCCCCTTTGTTCTCAAATTAAAACTCTCCTTTCAGGGGGTCTCCCTGATGTGCCTGTTACCTCCTTCCCCTGCAGATTTCAGCTTAAGCCTCCTTCATCCAGCAAAGCCTCTTCTGGTCATCCTAACCTCATAGCACCAGCAACTGTTCAGTGCATTCATTAAAAAAATTGGTTAACACAGACAATTTTCGTTCTTCACAGTAGTTCTGTTCTATAAAGTTGCCCTGAACATGAAGAACATGTAACAGAAATGCTGCTCTGAGAAGGCAGGGCACCACACTGGCTGCAGATGAATACATCTGAGATCATTAATCAGTGAGAGGAAGTTTCCTTCCCAGATAGTCCCTGTAAACTACCAAGTCACCCAAAGGAAACTACTGTGCCCAGGTGAGCCAGAGCAGAGGTGTCCGGTGATCGAGTCTCCACAGAATGTAACTTTCATCATGTCTTCTCCATGCTTTAATTCAATGACCGTAGCTAGCTTGACCATATGTCTTAGTTTACCTGGGACAGAACCAGTTGACATCTATTGTTCTGTTGTTATTACTCCTGGTGCCCTATTTTACTCTCCAAAGTGCCCCCTTTGGATGATAAATTATATGGGCATCCTATGCATAGACTACCTCATCAGACCTGCTCTGTCTAGACTCCAACCCATAACCAATCTGCTAAAATCCTGCCTACACAACCTGTCTCTCCTTTCTTCTTGATGTCTATGGCTTAGCTGATGGTCCTTCCCTGTCTGCAATCCATGCCATGTTCTTTTTCATCCATCTATTTATATTACCTGTAATTTGCTTCAAAATGCATTAGCTGAGACAGCATAAGGTGTGTATGTGTTAGTGTGTGTGCATGTGTTTTAATTTTAATCTGCACCCTAGAGGTGATTGATTAACTTTTGTAGTTCCTTCATCAGGAGTATACACTCCAGAGATGGTTAGTTAGCATTTGAAAGACTCTAATCAGAAACCCTAAACTCAGAGGTACCTACTAGTCTTTATCTTTCTTTATTCCTGGTTATGACCAGTGGCTTTGTTAATTAAAATAATGGATGTTAGAAACTACTTTTTTTTCATTGATGGCTAGAAATGTGGAATATTTTGCATTGTTTTGCAGGCAGTCTTGCCCTTGCACAAATAAGGTATAAGAATCTAGCAAGAGCAATTTTCTCTTCACTTTGGAATGGTGTCCCTGGGGTTAGAAATCCAAACAGGTCTTTGCTTACCAGCCGAGAAGGTCACTGGAAGCCTGCCATGGGGATGGTGCTGCATCTGTTTCAGTGCATGTTTTTATACAAGGACAGAGGAACAGGACTTGTGTTGTTTATAGCACAGCTTGTGTGATTGTTTTCAAACTCGCCTGCTAATAGACTTGTATGTGTGTGGCAGAGTTGAGTAGTCCATACAAGCCTGATTACCTGATAAATTATAATCTGGAAGCAAGTTAGGGAAACAGACCCATAGCCCTCTCCTACTTTGCACTTTGAAGGCTTCCAGTACTTACAAAAATAACAATCACTGGCATGGGTCTGACTGCAAAGAGTCCTGTGCCCCATTGTATATGGATCTTTACTGGATTGCCCCTTCTTCCCGTGCCCCAACCCAATGTGTTCACATTTGTTCAAGCTCAGTTCACCTGCCCCTCATAGCCAAAGGGTCTCCTGACTACTCCAGTCCTTCTTCATTCCTGTTCTGAGCTCTTATACTGTTGGACACACACAACCTAACACATTTTTAAAAAATGTCTTTCTCTAATCATTTCTGTATGCATACTTTTATAAAACATCCTGGGTGTGGAGATAGATATATTCTGCTCTTCTTTCAGCCTCCTTAATGCCTGACCTAAAGATAAGCACTTATAAAATGCTCAGTAAATAATTCCTGGCCAGTCAACTTACTTAAGGACCTGGACCAACCAGCTGTGAACCTCCATGTCTTTGGACTGTGAGGCCGGTTGGTAATAGTTGCTGAATTCTGGGCTGTAGGTTTAGTTTTGGTGGTGGAGGAACCTGGGAGCCATTATAGGTGGTTATTGTTACATTTCCATGTGAAGTATGGGCCCAAGGAACAGTCCCAGAACATCTGTTCAGGGCTGGAGGCCAACACATATCCTCCAGATGTTAAGCAGGGATCTATGAATGCATTCTTCCTGCTCTATTGGCAAGGAGGTAACAGAGGGAAGGAGGCAAGATCCAGGGGGAAAACTGATGAAATAAAAGAGACATTATAAGGTACACCTTCCCAGAGCAGTCAATTTATGGGTTCTGAATATTGTGCTATAAATATCAGCATCTTAGAATCTCAGAGTGAGAAAGGGCCCTTAGAGATCATCTGGCCCAACCCCCTGCCCAGTGCGGAATTATTAGCCATGGCAGGCTGATGTTAATAAGGGTCCCCTGCTGCTTCCAGTGGAAAGCTCCATTTTTCACGGGTCTCTCCCTCACCTTTTATATCTGGTTAGGCTACTGCCTAGAGGACATTTTCACAGTTCAAATGCCTTTTTGTTTTCTTTTGGATTCGTTTCTTTTAAATCTGTTTTCCTTACCAATAAGGCAACACAAAAACAGGCCATCCAGGTAGTGTATGTTGTATCTCCTTTGCTACTCCTCACGTTTCTAATTAATTGGTCCGTTCTCAAAGCTGAAACTGGCAGGCACTTGATCCTTTAGGCTCTCTATCCCTGCCAAAAACAGCCATGTTAGAAAAACCTATTTTATGACTAGGTTTTCCAAAGTTACAGCCTTTTTCATTCCAACCAGCTTGGCAAGAAGGAGGCCAAAAACACAGATGAAGCCATTTTCTCCTCATTATCGCCCTATTAAGCTTGCAAAGATACTGTGGAAGCCCTGCCTTCATCTACCTGTTTTGGCCAGGGAGCCGAGACTTTAGCACCCTCCCTTGAAAGAACCAGTTTATTCAATGAGTAAGGGATAGGTTCCTCATCTCCTGGCTGGAGGAGGGAGCTGCAAGGCAAGTGTAGTTAAACTTTGGCTGCTCAGAACCCTTGGGGAATTCTGGTGAGGCAAGTCTTCCAGGTCACTTATGATGGCTTACTTAGACTTCAAAATTCAACAAAATTCTAGCTCTTTTGGAAGAAATTTCTACCAAATATAGTCTGCATTTTCATGTCTTCCTAAATTCAGAATCCTAACCATAACACAATCCTTTCTTGATGGCTAAGTGTCATCTTTATTTAATTATTTATTTTTTGTAAATCCTCACCCAAGGATATTTTTTCCATTGATTTTTTTTCTTTTTAGAGAGAGTGGAAGAGAGAGGGAGAAGAAGAGAGAGAGAGAAGAGAGAATGATTGACATGAGAGAGGCACATCTATTAGTTTGCCTCCTGCACGCACCCTGACCGGGGCTGGAAATCGAACCTGCAACTAAAGTACTTGCCCTAGACTGGGAACTGAACCTGAGACCCTTCGGTATGAGGGCCAACACTCTGAATGAGCCAGACCTGCTAGGGCAGGGTCATGTTTATTGATACCAATTCTACTTGGCTTCAGAGAATGACATGAGTTGTGCAACACTGGTGGTTGTAGCCAGAATGCTTTGCATTATTCTATCTGACTATAACAGTATTTGTGACTCCTTCCTCCACTGTAATCATATCCAACTTCTATTTGATGTCCTCAAAAGGATATCTAATTCATACACGCAACGCAGACGAGTCTCAAAATAATTATGCTGAGTGCAAGAAGCTAGTCAAAAACAAACCAAAAAAGGGTCCACATTGTATAATTCTATTTATGTAAAATGCTATAAAATTTAAAGTAATATATAGTCACAGAAAGCAAATTCATGGTTGCCTGGAGGAGGGGGGAGGGGAGAGAGATTTCAAAGGGGCATAAGGTACTTTAAGAGGTGATAAGTATATTCCTAATCTTGATTGTGGCATTGGCTTTAAGGGTATATGTATTTGTCAAAACTTATGAAATTGTATACTTCATATTAATGTCATTTATTTCATATGAATTACGCTTCAATAAAGCTAGTTAAGTAAGTAAGTAAACACATACATGCATACATAAAAGTAAGCTGTATACTCATTCACTAAAATTCTGGTGGGAGCCTGGTGTGTGAGGGCAGGAAGCGAGCATTATCAGGAAGTGAGAGGCAGAGGGAGGCAGGTGGAAGGCAGGGCTCTCAGAGCAGAGATGAGAAGCACCTGTCTGTGGTGTGTGGAGCTCACCATTTCCTGAATGCTAATGCTGTCATCACATGCTCACAGCTCTCTACAGGTATTACCTTGTTATTCCTCACAACAACTCCATGAGGTGGAGGAGTAAGTTTTTTAAACCTAGTTTATGGATAGAAGAAAAGAGGGATCAAGGTATAGTGGATTCTCAGTGAGACAGGTCATCTGAAATGATCATTCAAAAGATGGCTTCTAAAGTTCAATGAGTTTTCAAACCAAGTACATTTATGTGATATTGTGACCAAACTATTTAAAGACTTCATATTCTTCAGTAAGTGTAATGGGAATTTGATAACTGCCCCTATAATAAAAGAAGTTGCAAAATTATTTTTAAAAGAGAATATATGGGGGAGTCCTAAAAGACATGGAATATGTGGCTACCATGTGCCATTCCCCAAATATCCCCCCGGAACCCAAATTCTACTGGCCGGTGTTTGAACTGTCTCTAATAAAAGATTAACAAAGAAAAATCTCATTCAATAGAGAAACAAAATGCAATTGCTTTCTGGAGACCTAATATGCAGACTTACATTTACAATAAAGGTCAATAACTATAATTCCATTTTTATATTAGCTCTTCTATTGTATCACTGATTACATACAAATCCTGGAGCAAATAATGCAGCACTGACCAGGCCTCGAGGGACAGAAGCAAGGGAAGAGGATGTAGAACAAACCAGAACTATTCTCTTTACCTTACGGTTAGCTTTTGTAAGAAAAAACTGAGACTAATGTCAGAACCTGGCATGCATCTTTGTAGTCTATCACACACCTCTTGGTGCAATAATCTACATATAGTTCTTAATATAAAATTGGGCCCAGTCAATCTCCACAGACACTTTTGTCAAGTTAAGGAACCATTCAAATATTATTAATAGGTGTCAGTGCTGGGTGGGTTAATATGTAGCTCGGTGCCTGGTACCCAATAAACACTACCTTTGCTCAGTTTAAGCACAATCAGCCAAGCATTACTCTTTCCTTTGTTAACAAGGAGTAGTAAGGACTGATGGGCTATGGGTTTCATAGGCTCCTTTAGACATGGAACAGCTTACAGCCCTTTGAACTTTCCAGTGTCCTAGCACAATGTGCGGTTCCTTGAGAGCCTTCAGTAAAGATTCATGGCTTAAGTGATTGCAATTTACTAACTCCAGGATTGTTTTCAAGACCAGTGCTGGGGCAGATCCTTTGCTATTTTCTGTGTATATTGTAGAACATTCATTACACTATCAATACAAAGAAATGGCTTAAACTTGCATTGGATTTTAAGAAAACACCCTAACAGATGCCTTTCAGATAGCCCTCTCTGCATTACACCTCATTCCCAACTTCCTCTTTCCTACACAGAGACTCCTATGCAGTCATTCTTGGAGACCTCTAGTCACTGGGGTCTATTGCAAGATGTAGCCACTAGTACAAATAGGATTTTTTTTTCTGTATCTCTATCTAAATATTTTCATCTCTCAGTTCCAGATCACTCCACTTGATTCTCTGAAAAGGCAAATAATTTATTCTGTCAATGGATATGATTCCCCTAAAGATATTGATGCATTTGGGAGTATAACTTGGCCAGGGAAGGAGATAACCTGAAACCACAAACTACCCTAAACACTCCATTATTAACAAAGAAAAAAAAAGCCAAATTGAGTTAGAGAACAGCCTGGCTGAATGATAAATTGCCAATCCCTGTGTAGTTTCAGCCCATTCACCCCAGCTGCGATTTTGAGTTCTTGAGGAAAGAACTTTGAAGTGGAAAGTCTACGAGTCAGGATGTGAACAGCCACATTTGTTCCCTAAGGTGGCCTGGTTCTCAGATACATGGCTGGGCAATTCACCCTGCACATCTCCCCACTCCTGATGCTTAATGCTGTTCTCTTCATGTAAAATTGCATCACCCAAATCACTGCCAGTACTTTTATTCCAGTCCAAGCTGTGGATTTCACAGAAGAGCCATCATCCCAGAAACTTCTCTGCAGACCAGGATAGCACTTGTCGATCTCAGTGAAGTTTTTGACTCAACCTTGCAATGATTCATACCTCTTTGAGTTTTTATTCTCCTTGACTTAGGGTTAGGTATTTGCCTTATTTCCTCCTTTCTACCATCTTGAAGTCCCTTGAGAGAAATTTCCACAGCATTTGTCCAGGTCATTGATCATTGTGGACACTCATTATATGTTTGAAACATGGAATTGACTGCCAAGGAGTAGCTTATCAGGATGAATGTTATGGCTGCCCTGAACTTCAAAGGAGAAGTTTTAGAAGAGAAAAGATAATAGACATGGATTTCCAAGGGCCAAGGATTTCTCCTCTACAAATAGCTAAGCTTCTGAGACCACCCATGGGCAGAGATAATATGTTGTCAATATTAACCCCACCTATCAGAGAGGAAGGTCCAAATATGGGCTGAACACCAATGATTATTAGAGATCACTTCATATTTACAGATAAAGGGTATGATGTGTGCTCATTCATAAAGCTCATAGCTATGTTCCTGTGTCCTACTCAGGGTGGATGGGCAATCTGCTTTACCCAGTAAATCGCTCATCACTCAAAGACAGAGATCATGGCTAACATTCCATGTCCATTCTTCTTTGGACCCTGGCAGCCATGCACCATCATCACTCATGCATAGAAATGTTTTCCCAGACTCCCATTAGAAGACCATGTGCTCTGAAATGCATCTTCAAGCCTTTAGTGATAAATTTTCCCCAAGCCACCCACGCTATTTTGCCTATGACCAATTGCACAATTTCAAATCCAGCTGGCTTGGGCTAAGGGTGTGGTTAGAAGCCAAAAAAAAGTTTGTCTTGATGCAACACAAACACAGAGTTACAATCATAGCTTTGGGCTCCCTAGTCCCTTGCTTGACCCCAGTGAGTGAGCTGGCTATGACGTCAGCTCTATTTATTTTCAAGGTCTCAGCTCATACCCAAAGACTCATCAATGATCTGACCCAACTTCCAGTGACTGGAATCCAAAGGTATTTAATTCTTTGAGCCTCAGTTTCCTCATTTGTCGAATGAGATAGTCATTTTCTCTTGACAATATTATGATGAAGATTAAGGGAGATGATATATGTAAAGCACTTGTCATTGTGCCTAGAACATAGTATAACCTCAACAAACAGTGACAATGATAATAATAATGATATCAAAATAAGTTATAAGTATTACTTACTATATTGAAAACCATGATGGCTTAAAATCTGAACTGGCTACCTGCTTAGCTGAGTTTACCTAAGTTGTATTTGCTCCCATGCAAATTTAATGAGCTAAAGTATGCCACAATGTCTCATTCTATCTACTTTTCTCCTAAATAGACATCTCTTATTGATCAAGTACTGTGCTATGCATTGTGGGAGTTACAAAGAGGAGGAAGACACGCTTCCAGACTGGTAGGAACTGAGAATCTTACAATGGAGACAAAGCATACACACATTAAACTATTGGATGACAATGTGGTCTGGTGACAGTCTAGCAAGATGAAAAAGTCACACTGAAATTTGTCCCTCTTTAGAAGTTTCTCCAGTTGTCAGTTATCAGCTTTGGACCCCAGTTCCCAAATGTTTCTACATTGGGACACAGTCTTTTCTATGAATAGAGGGACTTGTCATCTGCAAATTTGTAGTTATCTAAAGATCTGTTAGGTAGAAGGAAGGGGGTTCATTATAGAGGCTTGGGTGCCACCAGCATATGTATGCACACATCATCCCCAAGAGTCCCCAAGCTCAGTCTCTTTGAAATGAGTTTTCTCACCATCTTGCAATAAATGTATAATTGTATGAACGATTTCTCCATCATAATCATCTCCATAATACAGAAGAAATGCTACCTTGCCAAAAGAAATAAGACATTGGCAATCAACATGCCTCCGCAGACATTGTCAAAGAGCCATAACTGTAACAAAATAAACAAATAGATCATCAAAACATTCCTTTTCCCTTTCCCCTTGCTTCTCTCTCTCTCTCTCTCTCTCTCTCTCTCTCTCTCTCTCTCTCTCTCTCTCTTTCCACTTTGAATGCTCCGTTAGAGTGTAGAAGATTTTACAGTTTTCTCCAGCTCTGGAAAAATCGTTAAACCCTTCTGCTGGTCGGCTTCGGAAACATTTGGAACAAATTACCTCTACTTTTGGAATCTGAATAAAGGAATGTGAGCTTCACTGGAGAAATGTGAAATCTAGGGTGGGATTCACAAAATTATTTAAGGTTTGCTTTTGCACACATACTTTTTTTTTATCAAGTTTGTTTGGGTTTGGAACATAGTATAAGAAAAATAACAGGACTTGCAATGTGCTTTTCATAATTCCTTTGCTTTTCATAAAACAAATAAGCCCCTCCCCCTAAGCTCCACCATCACCCCTCAGGAGCTTCCCATCTTTAGTGTTAAGCATGTAATTCTTACATAACGTGAAGTCCACCAGTTAGGGTGAAGCAAGAGGAGGGAGATTTTTCTGGGGATGTATTCTTTGTCCACACTCTTGGAAACCTTTTGTCATGCTACTAACTCCATGATGTCTAACTACCCCTCCAAGAAGCTGACACAGGCCCTGGGGGAGGTAAGGAGACTTCATGAATCTCAATTCTGTATTGTCTTATCTGAGCCCAAAGCAGCTATATTAAAGCACAACCTCACCATGCCCTTAAAAGTCTCTGAGAGGGCTGATTTCAGTCTTATGCTGCTTTCTGAGGCTTTGCACATCTTTTCTGTCCCTGGACCTACGTTTGATGTTTAGTGGTAACAGGATAGAGGGCCTAAGAAGCTGAGAGATGACACAGACATATGCCTGGGCCACACTTCCTGGGGTCTTTCGGCCACACTCCCTCCCCTGCTATGCAGACACAAGTACCTTAAGGAGGAGAAGACACTCACTTTCACAGAAGAAGTCAAAACGAGGAGGGTAGTGACAGAGAGTTCTAGAACCCCTGCTTAAGAAGGGGATAAATCCTTAAGAAGCAACTTTCCCTCCCACACACTTTGTTTCTTTCAGTTACTAAGGAAGCTATGGTGACCACACCTGCTTAATTTTTTAGAAAGTCTGTTTTTAACATTCTTTTTGGTTATCCCTGTACAAACATATGTGTCAAATCAGGTTCTCCTTTGTAGTTCAGAAAAATATGGACACCATAATATTCTGGTTTCATAATAGTTTATTCAGAGGTTCCCCAAGAACTCACCAATCTTCATAGTTTCCTTCTCTCACCCCCACAGCTCAGTTAGGTAAATATGCATCATGCCCACCCAATGACATGATAAAGTGCCCGGGTTAGTTCACCACTGATGAATGGACAATCACAATGTGCATGCAATGGAATATTATTCAGCCTTCAAAAAGAATGACATTCTGATTCACGCTACAACATGGATGAACCTTGAAAACTTTATGCTAAGTGAAATAAGCCAGTCACAAAAGGACAAATAGTGTACAATTTCACTTATCTGAGGAAAATTCAGAGAGACAGAAAGTAGAATAAAGTTTATCAGAGGCTGAGGGAGGGAAGAAAGAGGGAATGGGAAGTTAATTCTTTCATGAGTACAGAATTGCTGTTTGGGTTAACGAAAAAGGATAGTGGTGATGGTTTCACAACATTGGGAATGTAGTTAATGCCACTGAATTGTACACCAAAAATGGTTAAAATAGTAAATTTTATGGCACCTATATTTTACTAGAACAAAAACAAAGTTCTGTGGCTATTGGTTTGCACACCTTCACGCCTGGAATTGAGAGCAGGAAGTTTGTAGACCCCGCCTATGTCTGCTTATCCAAATGGCGATAGGAAAGAGGCATGGCTGGAGGAAACGTCTGTCTTCTTTCTTAGCACTTGGACTCAGGACGCACCTGAACTACACTCTACCCCTTCGTGCAGTAACCCTGCTCACTAGTAAAATGGGACCAATGAAGGGCCTTGGCTTGGAGCAATTCAGTGAGCCCCTCCTGGTCCCCCGAAGCTCCTGGACAGGAGGGGCTCACTGAATTGCTCCAAGCACAAAGGGCAGAGAAATGGGGGGGGCGCACTTGTGCATCTCTCCCCAACATAACTCATTTGTCACCAAAAGTCCTTCCTCTTCTTTGTCAGTGCTTTCCCATGCATTTCAGGTTATTGATGATATGTTCCCAAAATTCAATGGAATGCTCCTGTGGTTAGGGGAAGGTGCAGAGATTTACTAGTAAATGTGTCATCAATAGAAACAAGGGTCATCACTATTCCTGAGGATCAGAGCCAAGTCTTGGGTTCGAGAAGCAACCCCTGAGAGGACCATGTATTCAGGTGGAAACACTTCTAATAGAAAAGTGTGGTCCTTGGAACTTGACTCTCACATCAGGTATACTTTGGACAGAGCATTGCTGATCATTTTTCTTTCTGGCTAGCAAGAGGCAAGGAATGGTTTAAAACAAATAGCACCGCCCTACATGACTGTTATAGGGATAAAGTGAGAAAAAAAATATGGATGTCCTAAAGCAGTGATTTTTAATCGGTGTGCTGTGGCCCACTGACGTACCACAAGAATTGTTAAAATATGCAATACCTGACTATTTAATCAGGGGCACTGACCTCTTTTTTCTAAGATTGACAAATTAAAAAAATGACAACAGCCAACACAAAAATAGCCATCTGGTGTGAATGAATCAAAACTATACCTATTTCTCTTTGTCAGATTGGCAAAACATACTTTTTTTGGTGTGCCACAGAATTTTAGCAATTAGTTTATGTGTGCCAGTAGATGAAAAAGGTTGAAAATCGCTGTACTACAATACAGTGCTATCCACATGTAAGCAATCAGTAGAGCTCCTATAATTCAGTGCATTACCCAGTGATTCATCAAATATTAACCAAACCCTTTTAGATTGGAAATTCTGTAACGATAAGTCTAGAGAATAGGATCCACACATGGCACTTTTGCTTGCGTTTCTCGTCGGGAGAGCATTTGCCAGTGTAATCATATCCTTGCTTGTTTTCTGATAATGTGAATTTATGTAAGTCAAGAAGGCAGCCCTGAACATGGGCCCATTTCCCAGAAAAGGTGAGCCACAGAAAACCTGGATCTATCTAAAATATACCCATTTTTCTCAGCTCAGATGCGGTGTGTCCTGAGAGCTTCTGGTCTTGCTGAAGACGTGTGAGTCATTTTATTGTCGGCACCCTGTCCCGGGAAGCTGATACCCATCCCCATGCCTTGGCTTCTAGAATGATCTTGAGGTAGAGTTGCTTACTGCATTACAAAGGAGGAAAGCCTTTGCCTAGAAACCTTCATTTCCATTGAGCTAATGAGAGCACTGTCACCTAAATTTGCATTGTTTTAAGAGCAAGTGGAGGCTGACAGTTTCCTTTCAAGCTTGAATGATGAAGAGAAAACATCCCCCAGCCTCATCTGGCTGGCTTGCTGCGAGGTAATGAGCCCTTGCAGCACCCATCTCTGCTAGACTGGGATGACCTTATGTCTGGTAATGCATCAGGGAAGAGTGAAAAACGCACCATGTCCCCCCTCAAAAATTGACAACAGCCAACACAACAATAGCCATCTGGTGTGAATGAATCAAAACTATACCTATTTCTCTTTGTCATATTGGCAAAACATATTTTTTTTGGCGTGCCACAGAATTTTAGCAATTAGTTTATGTGTGCCAGTAGATGAAAAAGGTTGACAATTGCTGTACTACAATACAGTGCTATCCACATGTAAGCAATCAGTAGAGCTCCTATAATTCGGTGCATTACCCAGTGATTCATCAAATATTAACCAAACCCTTTTAGATTGGAAATTCTGTAATGATAAGTCTAGAGAATAGGATCCACACATGGCACTTTTGCTTGCGTTTCTCGTCGGGAGAGCATTTGCCAGTGTAATCATATCCTTGCTTGTTTTCTGATAATGTGAATTTATGTAAGTCAAGAAGGCAGCCCTGAACATGGGCCCATTTCCCAGAAAAGGTGAGCCACAGAAAACCTGGATCTATCTAAAATATACCCATTTTTCTCAGCTCAGATGCGGTGTGTCCTGAGAGCTTCTGGTCTTGCTGAAGACGTGTGAGTCATTTTATTGTCGGCACCCTGTCCCGGGAAGCTGATACCCATCCCCATGCCTTGGCTTCTAGAATGATCTTGAGGTAGAGTTGCTTACTGCATTACAAAGGAGGAAAGCCTTTGCCTAGAAACCTTCATTTCCATTGAGCTAATGAGAGCACTGTCACCTAAATTTGCATTGTTTTAAGAGCAAGTGGAGGCTGACAGTTTCCTTTCAAGCTTGAATGATGAAGAGAAAACATCCCCCAGCCTCATCTGGCTGGCTTGCTGCGAGGTAATGAGCCCTTGCAGCACCCATCTCTGCTAGACTGGGATGACCTTATGTCTGGTAATGCATCAGGGAAGAGTGAAAAACGCACCATGTCCCCCCTCCCCCCAGCAATTCCCCCAGGACGTCTGAATGTGCCAAACAGTTTAGTAAATAGATCTCAAGTTACCATGTTGAAACATATTCCAGCGTATTGCAACAGAGAATGTCTCAATCTAAAGGTCATGTGCTGCTGTGCAAAGACCCTGTGTGAAGAGGTTTGGTGGGAGGTGGGGGGTGTTTAGAAGGGGAATGTCACCGAGGTGAGGGTCAGGAGATAAAATATTCGTAGTGTTTAAAAACAAATTTCACAACCTTCCCTGGCTAATTACATTCTATTCTCAGTCCAGACAGGGAATTTCATTTGCTGCCAGTCTTTGTTCCAAGACTCGCTGGAGTTTCTTGGAACAGGGGAACAGCATGGGGTGGGGAGGGGGAAGCTGGGCCGTGTCCTGCAAAAGCTGGGAGAGGCTAACATGTGGGGTGAGGCCAGGATGAGTTCAAACTTTCCTGACTTCTTTTGCTTTCCTTTCCTTTTCTTTTTTTCAAAATGTTGGTTTCTTACTTCAACAATCTGACTTCTTGTTTTCTTTGCTGTTAGATTCCTTGGGAGAGGAATGTGAATCTTGCCTAAAAGAATTACTGGAGGTTGCTTGGGTACAGAGAAGAGGGAAAAGTTTGGAAAAATTTGGATCAAATCTGGCTTTGCAAGCACAGGGAGGGAATCAGTAGCTGCCTCCAGGTTATGGTTTGAAAAATGCCTGGAGAAGGGACCTCCTGCCACCAGTATTGGTTTCACCCCTGAAGATCCTAAAAAAAAGTGTTTTATTTATTTTTTTAAATTTTGTTTTATTGCTTAACAGAGAAGAGGGAAAAGTTTGGAAAAATTTGGATCAAATCTGGCTTTGCAAGCACAGGGAGGGAATCAGTAGCTGCCTCCAGGTTATGGTTTGAAAAATGCCTGGAGAAGGGACCTCCTGCCACCAGTATTGGTTTCACCCCTGAAGATCCTAAAAAAAAGTGTTTTATTTATTTTTTTAAATTTTGTTTTATTGCTTAAAGTATTACAAAGAGTATTATGTTCATCAGTTTATAATGGTCTTTATTATCCATAAATGAGTGAGATCATGTGGTATTTTTCTTTCATTGACTGGCTTATTCACTTAGCATAATGCTCTCCAGTTCCATCCATGCTGTTGCAAATGGTTAAGAATTCCTTCTTTTTTACAGCAGCATAGTATTCCATTGTGTAGATGTATCACAGTTTTCTAATCCCTTCATCTGCTGATGGACAGTTAGGCTGTTTCCAAATCTTAGCTATGGCAAATTGTGCTGCTATGAACATAGAGATGCATATATCTGCACAACGAAAGAAACCATCAACAAAACAACAAGAAAGCCCACTGCATGGGAGAACATATTTGCCAATGTTATCACCGATAAGGGTTTAATCTCCAACATTTATAGGGAACTCATACAACTTAACAAAAGGAAAAAAGGAACACTTGTGCACTGCTGGTGGGAATGCAGACTGGTGCAGCCACTATGGAAGAGAGTATGGAGTTTCCTCAAAAAGTTAAAAATGGAACTACCATTTGACCCAGTGATCCCACTTCTAGGAAAAGTGTTTTATTTTGATTTGATAGATACTTGTTAACAGCTAGTGTGTTCCTGGGGATGTGTGGTATGGAAGGATCAATACCAACCTCCATGGAGCTTCCTTCTACTTGAATGGTGGGCATACACCCCACTACCCTCACTCAACACAGTATTCTTTCAGGCTTTCAGATTATAATGTCTTTTTCATATTTTCTCTTTTGCCCTTCTCCCCATTGCCGGGAGCTTCCTCCTACTTGAATGGTGGGCATCCACCCCACTACCTTCACTCAACACAGTATCCTTTCAGGCTTTCAAATTATAATGTCTTTTTTCATATTTTCTCTTTTGCCCTTCTCCCCATTGCCATTGAACTTGAAATCTTCAGAGCATCTACGTATTTTATATAGAGTGCTTAGGTGTAGTTCAACAGACATCCCTGAGAACAACACTGAAAACGAAAAGAAAAACCTGGCCCTTCCCAGTGTCTATTAGTACAAAAGCCCAAGAACCACAATGTGTTTTTGGTGATGGGAGGGGGTGGAGTGGGGAGGGGTCAGGCTACATGCTGGTGCTTGGAACCTGTCTTGGCAAACAAGTCCTTTGAAATGAGAACCTTAATGTTTTTGGGCTGCTGCATACCAACCTCTCTCTGAAGAAGGAAGTAGCTGGATACCGTTGGGGGAGAGGGGGTCCTCAGTCCCCAGAACACAGTGATTCAATGATATTCAGTTGAATCTAATTAAATTGCTGATATTTGACTGTTTTTGACCTACAACAATAGCAATGCTCCAGAGTTCAATCTAATACAAAACAGAATTTGAAAGAGCCATAAATGGAAGCAAACACAATCAAAAGGAGAGAGAAAACATGGTCAGACTTAGGAATTTGTACTTCTTAAACCTCTATTTCCTTCCAGCTATTGACTGAATGTTTGTGTCTCCCCAAATTCATGTGTTGAAACCTAATCGGAGATGTGATAGTATTAGGAAGTAGGGTCTTTGGGAAATGATGAGGTCATGAGGGCGGAGCCTTCATGAATGGGATCTACGCCCTTATTAAAGAGAGCTCCTTCCACCATGTGAGGCCACAGTGAAAAGATGGCCTTCTATGTACCAGGAAGCAGGCTCTGACCAGACACTGAATCTGCCAGGACCTTGATCTTGAACTTCCCAGCCTCCAGAACTGTGAGAAATACATTTTTGTTATTTACAACCCATGGAGTCTGTGGTATCTTGTAGCAACTCAAATGGACTAAGACACCTCTCTTATTTCCTTTGCCCTTTCCAAACTTCTTACATGTTTGTGGGCAAATACTTTAAGGGGGATATGGCAGCTTGCTAACTAAGACACAAAAGAATGATATTTAACACAAGGGTGACTTCTAGGGAGAAGCCTGACCCAAGTTCAGGGAGATCCTTAGGAAGTTGAATGGACATTGGAAAATATCAAATTTGTTATTTTGCAGTTCTGTTAATAATAAGTTTACTCAGGTTATTGTTCCAACAGTTTCAAATGTTTGCATTAGTTAGAATGAGTTAAGGAATGTATATAATATTTATGCAGCAAAATCACAGCTTCTTTCCCATCAATTTGCTTACTCTATAAAAAATAGTCTTGTGAGGTCCACAAGATCTTGGGAGGTCCTTAAGACCACTATGTGTTAAGATGCAGCCAGGTGGTATTATTATTTGTTTGTTTTGTATTTTATTAAGCAGAACCAAAAGAAAGTTGTCTCAACTTGGCATTCATCTCTGTTACCCAATTGTGTTTCAAAACAATTACTAGAAAAATGTCTGTGTGATCTCTTCAAACACTGAAGATAACTAGTTATGTTAAATGAGTTTTAAGGTCCTTCCAACTCTAGGGGCCTCAAGTTTTCTGATATAGTAGAAGAAGCAATAGCCTGGGAGTCAGGAATCAGGGTTCCAAGCCAAATCTGCAAATGAATACCTGTGTGAGCTTGAAAAATAGACTTGAGGAAGACTCTTTTGCTTATCCATAATAGGAGAGGATTGAACTCATTATAATTCAACCCAATATTCCTTGAGAGGCTAAAAAAGAAAAAGGAGAATTTTCTAATTGCAAGTGGGAGAAGAGGAGGAGGTAGATCAGAAAATGACACTTTCTGATCCGAAGTATTATGAGTCTACCTGAAAGGTCAAACAAATGCATAACATTTATCAGATCGATTGTGTTCACTTTGATGGGAAATCCCAGGCCAGAACATATTACGGAAGCCCCATTCTACCTTTCTGTGTGGAGTTGATGTCTTTAGCCAATTGTCAATGGGCCCGCCCTTGAAAATGTTTCTAAAGTCCTCAATTAGTGTTTACTATTATTTCTTTTTTTAAAAAAAAATATGTATTTATTGATTTTAGAGAGAGGGAGAGTAAGGGAGAGGAACAGAGAGATAGAAATATCAATGGTTTGCCTCCTGCACGCCCCCTACTGGAGATCAAGCCTGCAACCAAAGCATGTGCTCTGACTGGAATTGAACCAATGACCTCTTGGTTTATGGGTCAATGCTCAACCACTAAGCCACACCTACCTGGCTGCTATTATTTATTTGGAAATAAGAGTTGATGTTCTGAATTGATAGTCTCTCCAAATGGCCATTATATCCACGCTCTAGGTTCTAAGCAACCTAACCTAACCAATATATGTCCAGCACTAAAATAATTTATTCTACCTATGAATGTAAGGTATGACAATCCCAATGAGGAGGACATTTTTTCAGCTGGATGAAATGAATTAGATCAAAGTATTTGCCATTTATTCCTACTTAGAGCTGTTTCAGAGTAAGCCCTGGAGAACAAACAGCCCGTTCTTCTCTTTTCTGAAATTAAAATCATCTGAACTTTTAAATATGTGTGCTGCCATCAAAAACACGACCAGTGGATCAGAATGGCATTGTTTATCCTATCTTATTCCTTCACCCCCATGTCCCCACTTCATCCTCAACCACAGGAAAAACACAACAACAAGTCAGTCTGGCCAGGTTTTCAATGTCTCAATTGACAGGGCTTTACAGGATCAGCCAGAGGGAACATGCCGAAACCTCTCCACCTTCTTCCTGCCTTTGGGAGTCTCTCCAAATGTCCCTCTGCTTTTTTGCAGCAGCTCTAAAAATAGCAGATGACTGCTCCATACAGGTGCTGTTTGTGAAAATGTTCTCTTTGCACTTAGCCCGCCTGCCTCAGTGATTAGGGCTCTGCAGACACTCAGATTCCCCCAGACTCTGCTGTGTCAGCTTTTCTTTATGATGGCGTGGGATCTAGAGGATAATTCCAGGGCTGCTGTTTATAGGGACTCTCTCTCCTTCAGAGCAGGCTTTCTTCCCCTCTCACCCCTATTACTGGCTCCCTGCTCCAGAGCAGCCCAGAGGGAAGCATAGGATAAGTCTGAGACTACAATGGCCCCAGGCCCCCAAAAGTACTAGCTTTTTCGAATGCAATCACTTTCCACATAGGACTGGCACACATGGGTGGGGAATAAAAAATCAGGAAGCTAAAAGTACAGTTCGGTTCCTAGTGGATCTTACAATAATTATATTCATAAAATCCTAAGATGATATCTCTGGATGGAAGCTCAGAGATCATCCTGTCCTGGGGCTATTGAACCTTAGTATACTTCACAATTTACCTGGTAAGCTTGCTGTGAGTGCTAATTTCCATAATATTACTTAACTAGCGGCCCAGTGCACAAAATTCGTGCACAGGGGTTGGGGGGGCCTGGGTGGGGTGGTGGGGCGGTGTGTCCCTCAGCCCTGCCTGCATTCTCTCCAATCTGGGACTCCTCGAGGGATGTCCAACTGCCCATTTAGGCCCAATCCCACTGGGCCTAAACAGGCAGTTGGACATCCCTCTCACATCCAGGATTGCTGGCTCTCAACCACTCGCCTGCCTGCCTGCCTGATTGCCCCTAACTGCTTCTGCCTGCCAGCCTGATCACCCCCTAACCACTCCCCTGCCAGCCTGATCGATGCCTAACTGCTCCCCTGCCAGCCCGATTGCCCCCAACTGCCCTCCCCTGCCGGCTTGGTCACCCCTAACTGCCCTCCCCTGCAGGCCTGGTCTCCCCTAACTGCCCTCCCCTGCTGGCCTGGTCGCTCCTAACTGTCCTCCCCTGCAGGCCCAGTTGCCCCCAACTTCCTTCCCTTGCCAACCTGGTCACCCCTAACTGTCCTCCCCTGCAGGCCTGGTCCCTCCCAACTGTCCTCCCCTGCTGGCTAATTGCCCACAACTGCCCTCCCCTGCTGGCCATCTTGTGTCCACATGGGGGTGGTCATCTTTGACTCCATGGGGGCAGCCATCTTGTGTGTTGGCATGATGGTCAATTTGCATATTACCTCTTTATTATATAGGATTTCCTTGATATTCTGATCCCATAGGTCTTAAGAGGACCCGAGGGATTTGCCCTTATAGACATGAACCAGATGATTTGGATGTGATTGATCCTTGAACTAAATGATCAGAACCACTTCTCTGAACTAATTCTGTTATGTAAGGATGAGAATACTGAGGTACAGAACATAGAAGCAATTCTAAGTAGGGCTAAAAATTAGAACCCTGGTTCACTGTTTTCTTGTCCAGAATTCTTTCCATATGAAATCACATGGTTTCTACTCAGTTCAAGCCCATGAGCACTGGTGATGCAACAGTCATGCAGATGCTTTTGAATCAAAGTTCAAAAGGCACTTTTGGACAGGAAGGCAGCTTTCTCTCCTGACAGTGACTGAAGGGCGTAGCCACGTGCACTGACTACTAAATTTTGATGTTTCCTTGGGCATCTCTCTAAGTTTTATATTTCAAATTGTATAACAAACCAGCCTTCCTTTCTTATCTTATGATGGCAATTGATGTAACATGGCTGAAAGTATTTGAACGGGGCCCTTAACTGGGGCTCAAGTAAAAGTCCAGAACATCTCTGCATTAATCCCTTCCATGAGTTCTGCCAGGCTCAAAAGGTCCAGGGCCAGGGTCACTGGACCACAAGTCAAGGTCAGACCCATGCACTAGAAGAAATTAGCAGCCCTGGCCTGTGACTGATAGGGAAGTAGGAAGAAAACACTTATGCCAAAAACACAGACCATCATGGGAACTTTCTCCACCAGGGTGCCCTGTCTTTGGAGAATAAGCCCCTTTGAATTTTCTTTCTTAACCTCCCACATGAATGAGTTTGTGTTCTGTGACTCATCTGATTGGGGTGTATGGTGCCACCTTGGAGAAGGTAACCTATACAAGGGTCAAAGAACACAAATCTTTGAAAGTAAACCTTTAGCCACTGAGAGCTGTGCCAAATATTAGAGATCATCTAGTCCAAACTCCTATTACGAATAATTTTACTACCCTACACATCCAGGATATAAGAGATAAAGCACATAAATAAGTTTAATAAATGTTTAAAAGGTGATACCTATGGAAGCAATTTTTAATATTTTTTCAACAATTATTAAACAGATGAGAAAAGCAGTCTAGAAAAAGTAAAGTAGAAAAAGGGGGCGGTGCATGGAAATCAGCACTTGAAATTAGGAAACTAGGCCACTCCGATGAATTTGCCCCAGGCCTCATAGCAATTTAATAGTGGAGTCTGGTTTCCTAACTCTTGGGAAGAAAGCTTTTTCCAAAACATCACTCATAAATTTCCCAAGTATCAAACCTACCACAGGAAAAAGTATGTTTTTCTTCACTCCTTGTGCATAATATCAGTCAGTTACTGATGTTCTATTTGTACTCGATAGAAGGAGAAAACCCAAAGCTTCTGGAAAAAATTATATATTCTACTAATGCTATTAATCTATAACTGCTACCCCAGCACAGTGAGCTTAATTATATTGGAACTGGGGGCAATTTTGCAGATCTAGTGTACCTTGCAGGGAGCCTGGACTGAGAGAACAAGATGTTTACTGGCATAAGGCATATGACTCTGGCAAAGTCTACAATCAAATTGGCCTTCAGAGCCCAGATTGACTCGTTCATTCATTTAACATATATTTATTGAGTACCTCCTAGGTGTCAGACATTAGGTGCTGGGCAGTAGCAATTGTCTGATGGACAAAACAGTCACAGACCCAGTCCATGACTTATGGATGGTGCACACAAATAAATAGACATTCCCGATCATGCCACATGCATGAATGTGGTGGTACAGAGAAGGCATAACAAACCAAGACAGTGAGATGGAGGAGAAGTCAGGGAAATCTTCTCACAATAATTTTATATGACTGTGTTAGAGGCCAGGAATGTAACAGATTCTGTCTCCTGTCTACAGGGGATGACTGATATGCATAACAGGGTGATCAACACTGTCACAGGAATGGGACAACACTCTTGTTCCATAAAACACAGAAGAGGGAGGTGTAGGGTTATGCATCATCAAGAAGACAATCTTTGAGCTGAACCTCAGAGCATGGGAAGGAATTTGCCATGCACAGAGAGATGACGGGAGCCAGTTGTCATGAAATGGAAAGACTGGAGGTCAGGGTCAAAGGTGGGTAGAATTATATGGGTGAGACATCTTCTCCCACATGGAACCCAGCATGGAGCTCCCCTGCAGGATTGAAGAGTGTTCACAGAGACAGCAATGTGGTCTCCACACACTTAAACTTGGAGTCGGGTTCTCAGTCCCTTGGTTGTCTTCCTCATCCTGATGGGCTCATATGTGGCTCAGAAACTGGTTGTACATTTGGGCTTTCCTGGAACTCCAAGGCACCTCCTTGGAAGCCAGCTTACTGACAGGTACTAAGTGATACCTTTAGCTTAGGGAGGACCTTCCCTGGACCAGGAGTACAGGCACGGGGTTACAATGCAAGACATGGACTGCAGGTTGACCAGAGCCAAATCTGGGACATTCCTGGCTTGCACTGTCCTCCCTCCACCCTAGAGGCCTGGATACTCAGAGAAGTTCTCTCAGAGGTTCTCCAGGGCTGGCGTTTCCCCCAAACAGTTTCATTTCCCCAGCAGTTCACTCATACAGAGGTAGCTGGAACACTGGAATGGGTGTAGTGGTTGTCCTACACACACCTGGGTTCAAATCCTGAAGACATACATGAAGGACCCAGGGCTCTCCTGGGCATGTAATGGGCTGGCTCTGCAGACTGTGTCTAAAGGGTAGTCACTACCTGTTCTCCAACCAAATAAGGCATTAGTGACAGAAATTGGATTAATGTGTTTTCCATTTTAAGAATGTTTTAACTGGGGATTCTTGAAGTCACCATGACTTAACTCCAAGGAACAGCTCTGTAGTGGTAGATGAGTAACCAGCAAGGCAACCCAATTTTGCATGGAGAAACCTATTTAGCTGCCTTGAATTATAGCGTTCTCTAGACTGCCACCTCCCCTGTCTTCAGAGTAGTGAATCTCAAGGCTAGCACTTGGGGTGGGTTTGTATCTGAATCACTTAGAGTCTCACATGTCATTTCTCCCCACTTTGAAATTGCCCCTTGCTATAGAGCATCATGGGTGGGTGGGACCAGAGCTTGTCATAGCTTTCATGTGGGACAGGGCCACTTTGAGGCTGTGGAGGTGGCCAGCAGTGTCTCTTGGGTTAGGGAAGGGCAGAGAATCCCAGCTTAGATTCCACACTTATATTTAGAAAGCAATAAAGAGAAGCTTGGACCAAAGGCTTGTGAATGCATTTTATGCATCAATGTCTGCATCCCCTGCACATATGAGATGTTGTGCAGGGTCTAAAGGCCTTTGTTAAAAATGATACCTGTCATGTGGAGAAGTTTTCTATGGACCAGCTGGTTTGGGTAGAATAATCATCAGCTACCCTGAGCCTGAGCCCATTCCTCCCAGCTGAAGCTTCTCTCTCAGGTGCACAGCGGGCAGGGACAGATGTCCCAATGCTTGGGGGGAAAGCCCAAACCTCTCAGGGACAGGGAAAGAGCAAATTGCTTTCCCTAAATGTTTCTGGCCAGTCTTCTCTAGGGCCAGGCAGGATCCCAAGCCTGCCCACAATGTGTCTGTCCCTCGGGCCTTTGTTGCCACCTCCTCTCTGCTCACAGCCAGCTGCCTCCCACTCCTGGAAGCCTGCCAGCATCACCCTCCAAAGAGGCGCATCTCAATCAAGTTATTTATTCACCTAATCAAAAAGGAAATAATGTATACAATTTACAGTCTTCCCCGGTCCTAGCTCCCGCAGAGGCTGGGGAGGGGAAGGTAAACAAAAGCAAAGCTCTCCAGGTGGGGGCTCTGATAGCTCAGGGATCCCTGTTTAGGAAGATGAATCACAAGTCCTGTTGTCCATGTGGTTCAGAAGCCCCCACCATGATCCAAAGAAGGAAATGAACAAAGCAAGAGGCCGAGCTCACATTGAAGCTATGGATAATGTCATAGACATAAACCAGGGGTACAGACAGAAGGGGAGCCACCCACTGAGCCAAGGGTATTCTTGCTCCCCTTCTTGCCACCAACACACCAGCATTCAGGGAACCCTCAAGCCCCAAGCTGGGGGTAATCATAGATAATAGGGCCATGGAATGGTTCTAAGTTAAGAAGATATGACTAGGGAGGAGGACTTCTCAGGTCTCACCAACCAGGGAAATTCTGTTTGCTGTGCAACTTGTCAAATAAGATGCATCTACGGTTCATTGTCTAATCTGTGAGTGCTGGCCAGACAAGGGGAGTCATGGAGAAAAGTCCCCCGGCAGTGTATTCATTCTAAGCTCTCCTTCCATTCTCCCCCTGCATCTGCTGCACAAAGACCTTAACAACTATCTTCTCCATCTTTGAATGTCAAAGTCTGTCATTTGAGCCAGAAGATCTTTCCAATTACACTGCAACTGGGGACAGATTTGATGTGGCCCTACCTTTTCCAGTGCCTTTGATATTGACATTCCTCCCGTCTAGAATTCCTGGTCTCACTCCTCCAGTGATTCATATTCTTCCTCCCTGAGGCCCCTGGGGGTTCCCCTGCTTCCATAAGCTTTCCCTGTAGCAGATCCAGTTTCTTATTGTCAGGCAGCCAGTGATGTGCTTCCTGGGGTCATCTCTTACCTGCTTCTCTTTTTGCATGCTTAAATCCAGCCCTGCATTTGTAGACTCTCACCCCCTCTCAGATTCTAAGCCCCACCAAGTCCATACAACTCAGGTAGGAGCTACCGCATATTAACATGAAGTTTTCTTCTGTGGATACTCATTTACCTTCTCCTTGAGTTTGTGATGTGCCAGAAGGCAGGGGAGCCCCTTACTCATCACCGTGTCCCCTCCTATATCTCCAGCCCAGTGTCTTGCATGCAGCAGGTGCTCCATAACTACCAGCTACTTTATTGACAGTAGGCTCCCAGGCCACAATTGCCACAATGTGGAAACATTTTTGTTCCTTTATTTTTAGGTTACACAGTTTCATCTTGTACTACAATAAAATGTGCCCCTTTTGGCCACTTCCAATAGTCAGTGGGGCAAGTTTGTCAGGCCAAATACCCCTTATTTCATGGAGGGGTAGATCAGTGCAGTGGTGAGAAGAGAGGACCTCAAGTTCAAAGACCTGAGGTCACATTCCAGCTCTGTGGCCTTGAGCAAGTCCCTCAATCCCTCATTATCCTAGAGTCCTTACCTGTAGGGTAGGAATGGTCAACACAGTGCCTCACAAACTACAGGATGTTGTTTCACTGTCAAGTTGCATTATATGGTTATGATCCTACTTATGGGGATCGTGGCCTCTCTGAGGATTGGCACATCAGTCAAAGGCAGGGGCTTAATGACATTGATGGAGGCTCCACTGAGAGTACATGCAGCAGTGTCTCTTAGACCAGGTGAGGGGCTCTACCATATGCTTTAGTGGTTAAAGTAAGACTGAGCTTGCTTTTTTCTGAAAAGAAATACCAGCTATCCCCACTGGTTCCTAGAGTGGAGGGGGCGGGGGTAGTCAGGTGGGTGGAAGGCCAACCCAGTCTCCCTCAAGCACCATCCTCTGCTTCTTCCTAAAGCTACCTCTGCTGTCCTCAACAGAAAAGAATCCCCTTAGCTCATCACATTAATCCATTCCGTGTGGATACATCCAGTTAGGTAGCTCTGCTTGTCCCAGTTAAAGCTACTCTACAGGAGGCCAGGGGCTTCCTAGAACCTGAGAGCAGAAAGCCGGCTAGATGCTTGTCACCAGCAAGTGCCCATTGGTCTTGGAAGAAAGACCTCAGCACCAGACCTGGGCATGGAGTGAAGGTGGAGGGAGCTCCAGTGTGTCCTTGGTCAGCATCACTGCTGGGGTCAGCTGGCTTTCCTGAGCTTTGGTCTTGAAGTAAGACCCCCATACCTGTATTCAGTATATATCCAACCCTATGTGGTCTGCAGGTTCTAGGGTGGGAAGCTGGGAGGGGGTGGGGTGAGTCGGGGGAGGAGCCTAAGCTTTCTCTTTGGCTAAGTAGACTGGAAAACGGGAAATTAGCACACATTGTTTATTTCACGCTCTTAGCCTTGCCTGCACAATAGCACAAATTAAATTCTGCACTAACCAGACGAGCAATTAGCGCACAGCAAAGAAGATCGGGCTTTCAGCTGATTGCTGAGGCATTCCATTCACACTATTTATGAAGGGAACAAACTTACTGAAAATATTTTTGTAGCAATAATTTTTTCTGATACACATTTTCTCCCAATTTGCTGCATTACCCCACACTTCCTGGTATTTAAGATGATTTGGCTAGGTTTTCTGAAGAGCGGTATGTAGTTCATCAAAGAGAAATTCATTTTGGGTCAATACCCAGTAATTAGCATCATTTTCATTGAAGACAGAAGCTGCTGTCATTTTGAAAAAAGCAGGGTTGTTGTTGTTGTTGTTGTTGGTGGTGGTGGTGGTGGTGTGTGTGTGTGTGTGTTTTAAAATTTCCAGTCTGAAGGTAGCCTATAATAAGATCAATGAGCTTGCTGCCTTTAAGACCAAAATCTCTAAATCTTGGTTTATTAGCTCTCACTTTGCTCACATACCAAATTTCCCTTCCTACCAATAAAATCCTAAGAACTAGCATTTATTGAGCACATATTGTGAGCAAAACACTGCTCTAAGCACCATCTGTGTATTAGTCACCGAAAGAGAGGAGGGACTGTCATTATTTTCATTTTATAAATGAATCAAGCAAAGTACAGAATAGTTAAGTAACTTGCCCATAGTCACATGGCTTGTAAGTGATGGAGCAGGGATGGGAAGGATAGCCCAGTGTTAACAACTATGATGGACTCAGTGTCATGAGGACTGTCATGCGTAAGCCTTCCCAGCTTGAAGGCGCTCACAACTCTTTTTCATCTTAGTTCTGTTCCCTTCTTCCAACCCAGGCCCTTCTCTCTCAATACTTGGCTTCTGAACAGTCTGCTACTCTCTCCTCACCTCAACTCTGTGGACTTTCTTAGTTCCTGCCACGCCCAACTGCCAGGTCAGTCCTCCTAAACTACTGCTTTGCTTGCAACCTTCCTTGATCAAACATTCAACTTTGGGTATGCTGTTGGAAATGCATGTGAATCCTACTGGCTCACAGGAGTGATTGTCAACCAGGTAGGTGTATGTGTATCAGAATTACACAGGGAACTATTCAGTATCTCAATGTGTGGAATCTGAATGCCCAGTGATGGGGCCAGGCATTTGGGATTTTTAAAAACCGTGAGTCTTTAACCTTACTTAGGAGCCCCCAGAACCTTTAATGAAAATGTAGCCTAGTGATTAGGAGCCCAGACCCTATAGCTACCTTGTCTAGATCCAAAGCCTGGCTCTGTCAATTAGTTGCTGGAAGATTTTGGGCAAGTCTCCTAACCTCTCTGTGCCCAGTTCTCTCACCTATAAATTGTATATAAAAGTATCCCTACCAGCCCCAGCTGGTTTGGCTCAGTGGATAGAGAATTGACCTGCAGACTGAAGTGTCCTGTGTTCGATTCTGGTCAAGGGCACATGCCTGGGTTGCAGGCTCGATCCCCAGTAGGGGGCATGCAGAAGGCAGCTGATCAATTATTCTCTCTCATCATTGATGTTTCTATCTCACCCTCTCTCTTCTTCTCTGAAATCAATAAAAATATATTTAAAAAAGTATCCCTACCTAATGGGGTAATTGAGAGGATTGAATAAGGTAATATATTTAGAGTGTTTGATGTCTAAAATACAAGTGCTGTAAAGCATGCTGATCCTATAACTGGATGATATTTCAATTCCTTTGCTAGGCATTCAAGGCTCCCTACCACTGGTTCTGACTCTTTGCTTTAACTCTTGGTGCTGCTGCTACTCCCCACCATGGACCTTATACTCTGGTTTTACTTCTATTTTTGAGTGTGTGTGTGTGTGTGTGTGTGTGTGTGTGTGTGTGTGTGTAAACAGCTTAGAATTTTTTCTGACTTTCCTTATTCTCATTCTCTCTGATTAGATAGCAAATATGAGGCAAGGACCTCCCTATCTTCCAAGTGTCTGAAGCTGGCAAGCACACAGCAAAAATTTGTGCAGGCCTCACCTGTGGGTCTGTAGGTTAGCCTCTGGACCTCATCAGTAGCCTTGCTCTAGGCCTCTCTAAGCCAATGTGCAGTACCAAGGGAAATACCACTGCCTACCCTGTGCTGTGTACCTCTCAGTGCCACTGCCCTAGTAGACATTCAGCCTGCTGGATATCCTTACTTCTTCCTTCATTAGCCAACCTGTACGGCTTTCATTATCTGCCTGGCCCTCCCTGGCTAACAAGGCTTATATCCTTGCCCAGGCGATCTGTGCCTTCTTGTCACCCACAGGTCAGCAGGGCACATCTCTTTGAGCATGTCTTCAAAGTTAGGTTGACTATCCATTTCTATGACTTGAACCCCAGCAATACTCTTTACCCTCCATCTGGCATCTTGGTCCAGCTCTGCCACTAGGTTGCCGAGGGACTTGCAGGAAAGGCCCTGCACTCTCTTGTGAACCAGCTTCTTCATTTGTAGAATGAAGGTTTGACCTGGACGGTAGCTAAGATCTTGATCAGAGAATGAGTGAATCCTTCCATAGCAAGAATTTGCTCAGGTACTCTTTCCACTCAAGCAGGGGTTGGCCAACTATGACCATTGGCCACATCATGAGCTAAGAATGGTTTTCACACTTTTAAATGGTTGAAAAAGTTAATCATAGTATTTCTTGACATGTGAAAATGATACAAAATTCAGATCTCAGTGTCCATAAATAAGTTTTATTAAAATACAGCCACACCCATCCACCTCTGTACTGTCTATAGTGGTTGTTGCGCTATAAGGGCAGAATCAAGCAGCTGGGATAGAAACCTTATGGCTGCATTGCCTGAAACTTTTATTACTTGGCCCTTCCCAGAAAAAGGTTGCAGACACTTGCACTAATGCACCTGCACATGAGGAAATGGATTATAGATAAAAGAGGAAATAAAGTCCCTTTAAGGCAGATAGTTTTAAAAGTTCCTTCACGTGCTTTGGGCTGACTTGTTCAGAAAAATCTATGCTGCGCCTCTCGCATACCCAGTGGCAGGACACTCCTTGCTCACTCCAGTGGAAAAGCTAATAATGAGAGTGTTAATTGTTCCTGACCAATACCTCGTAATGGACTCTACTGGACAAGGGGAGGCTGAGAGGATGGTATGGTTGCCCCATTGGTTAATGAGAACCAAGGACCTCGAGTGTCCCAATCCCTTCCTCTCTAGAAGAATTCTGATCAACTGTTATTGGATATTAAATATGTATTACTATGGGCATTAATTGAGGATTTAATATGCTCTCTAATTAAAATTTGGTAGTGAGAAGTTCATCATATTTAGAAACACAGTATTAAAAATCCTCAGAAACTTAATAAAATTATAAATCGGAATATCTTCTCTGAAATTAATGAGCCAAAATATTATAGCTAAAGCAGAAGTTAGCTGTGTCTGGAATTCTGAAGGTCATTTGGAGTCATAAAAATGCAGTTTTCAGTTTTATGGTTTCCGAACAATAATAAGGCTGAGGAGAAATCTGTCCGAGAAAAAAAAATATCATCTTTGCTTCCTTCACATAGCAATTAATATAATAAGAAGCCCTAAGCTGGCGACTTAGGCAAAGAAGCAGGTCTAATTTAGACTTCTAAATTTCAAATAGTGGCTGGAAGTGTGATAGGTGGTGGGGTCAGGTAGATCTGGAGTAACACAAGGTGGGTTGGGGGAGAGGATTGTGATGGAGGGTGGGGAGAGAACATGAGAAGACAGAGTATCAGAAAATCATGGGGAGAGTGTTTTAATAATGACACCCATCAAGAAAGAAACAAGAGCCTGCAGAAGCTGTGAGCTCTGGAAGATTTCGAGCAGAGCCTGTTTAGAATCCTGGGGTGGAGACTGCTACCACGGGTGGAGGGCAGACTAGCTGACATCCAGGTGCAGCTCAAGATGCACTAGATTTTGAAATTCTGCAGCCTTGAAGGGCACATTCAGCTGGGAAGTGGTAATGACATCAAACAGTTTACTGGCTTGACTCACCCTTAGGTGGCCCAAACATTGTCGGGAACCTTCAACTTCTTCCTTAATGCATATGTTCACTGAGCTCTCCCCAGCAACGGTGCTCTTTCCTACCATTCACCTGGACCTTGCTGCTGCTCTTGAAATGCTCTGGCACCCCATCTCTATTAGCTCTCTCTATCTGAATAAGTCCCATCTTTTCCCAGGACCACATCCATGGCAAGCACATCAGTCCCTTTCTCAATGCTGGTCACAGGTCAGATTGGAAGCATTCATTTTGTATTTGACCAAGAGCACTGTTTGTGGAATGAGTCCCACACTGTATTGTCATTAATTTAAGATTAAATGGGAAATAAATTATATGGTTTCTTATTACTTCAGTTTGGAAGGGTTCAGTAGACTAGCATACTTGGTTAGTTTTATGGAGCTGGAAACAGATATGGCAGGATATCCTCTACCATAGAATTTGCTGTGCAAACTTGAGAAAGTATTTAACCTCTCTGAGCTTCAGTGCCCTCAACTGTAAAATGAACATATAATAGTCTGTAACTCACTAGTTACATTGAAGAATGGAGGAAGGTACACCTATAATACACAGGAGGCTGTAGGTCCTCAGGAAGGGCCCACTGGATACTGACAACAAGGATAACAATGAAAGAAACAAAGGGGTCCAGATGGAATGGCCTATTCTTACTTTTCACACAAAAGCCCTCTCTTCTGAAGTGTGCCCAGGTCAAACTTAGGCCTGATGTCAGGGTCTGGTCTCCAAAGGCACACTAATTAGGGCAGAGTACTTACTTTCCTTCCTGCCAAAATGTGTAAGTCAAAACCACAAACCGAGTTATCAGCCAAATAACTAATAATAGTAATTAAAAACACAGGAAGCCATCCCCTGCACATCTTTATGCCAGCTTTAGCACCCACTGGGACAGCCACCAAAGACAGTTCAAAGATACAAGTATCAAAAACCAACTCTATTAGGCCAGGACTTGAGACAATAAAAGAGATTCACTGAAGAACTTACATGCATACATGCATATCCCACGGATCAGTTTAAAGTTACAAGTATCAGAAACCAACTCAGGCCAGGACTTGAGACAATGAAAGAGATTAACTGAAGAACTTACATGCATACATGCATATCCCACGGACACAGATAATAGTGTGGTGAAGGCCAAGGGTGGGGTGGGGGTTGGGTGGAGGGGTCAAAGTGGGGAGAAATGGAGGACATCTGTAATATTTTCAACAATAAAAAAGACACCCCCCAGAAAAGAAAGGGGCAGTAGATAGGACCTTTGTGCTACTTTTTCCTCAGCCATATTTTAAAGTTGGATGTGTGCACCTGCATTCATGCTTGTGTGTGTGCATGAATGCTCCTAGCTTTTCCTGGAATCTAATCACATCACAACAATAGCTGAGGCCCCAAGAAGACAACAGGCAACATGCCATGCAGAGCGTTGCTCCCCATGTTCCTGATTTTACATAGAACACTTGCGCAGAATGCTGGAAACCCTCTAAAGAGAAAGGGATTCTCATTTACTGATGGCAGTTTGACATCATCAGCAATGCCCGTAGCATTCCAATGTACCCCATGGGGTTCTGTATTAGAAGCTGAGCTATATCCCAGGAACATTTTCTATTTTAAACCCAGGCCCAATGCCATATCTCTTACAGAATTTCTAGTGTGTTAAAGAACCTAATTTGCAAAACAAAATTACCTTTTAGCCAGAAGGCTAGTGATAAACTTTATTAGTTACTCTGCATTTTTTCATGGCTAAACAATGGCTCTTCAACCAATGAATGGGTCAAGCAACTCAACTTCAGATTTTGAGTCTTTGAAACCACAAAAAGTTGGAGAATTGTTTCTTAGTGCAGAATGAGAAAGATGTCATTGTCATACTGAGAAGCAAGGAAACTTGTCTATGGGGGTAAATGATCTCTCATTTTTTCCATTGAATTGGGTCCCAGAATTCTCCTTCTTTCTCTCCCAGAGAATCTCACAAAAGACTGACTTTGGGAGAGATTTAAATTGTTTTTTCTTCACTTAAATTTTAGTTTGCATAATTAAAAAGATGTTAATATGCAATCAAACATTAATCATATTCTGGCGCAGGCTAACCTCCATTGAAAGCCAGCAAACAGATCGTCTTTGATCAGATTTCCTATCTAAACACAAGGAAGAAAAAGGAAGCTACGAGGGACAAGGGCTGGGGAATAGAAAGTGGCTAAAGGGGCTTCAGGAAAAGGAGGTTCTATTTTGAAATGATTTGAGCACCACACTTGCTCTTCTTGATATTGTCCTTGGATAGGAGTGACCTGGGCTTGCAGTAGTCTTTGCATGCTACACTGTCATATTTGCATCAAGGGGAAAACAAAACAAACAAACCACTTTAAATAAATGGATGTTTGATTAGCTCTTCCTCTAAGTAACAGCAGTGAGCATGGCCCTGAATGACCTGCTTTGTCAAAGCTGTTCCACTAATTACAAGGATGTCTCCTAGGACAAATGGGTCTAGAACACATTTTCCTAAATCTGAAATGATCTCTCCTGCTACTTTATAGAGAACGATGTGAGGAATAAAAGAAATGATGCGTACGTCTGGCGAAAAGTAATAAATATTCAGAAGATATTATATTATGATTATAGGTTTTTCATGGCTCCAACTGTGGCTTGATTAAGTAAATTCATCTTTGAAGGATTTTCCCACTTCCTTTTCAAATGAAGACATAGGCCTGGAGTGCAAAATGCCTCTTTGTCTTTAAAGTGAACTTATTTTGACCTTTTGAATGAGTGGCTTGTCACATTTTATCTGTGTCCTAAATGGGATTGTAAACTCTCTCCTCCAGGGCTATGCCCAGGCTGGGTAACCAGGCAGCCAGGCCATTCAGTCAGTCCCCTGGACAGAGTGGCATCTGTTCATAGAAGCACCTAACCTGGACCTGAAAGATAACTAGCCAAGAAGAAGCTATTTGTCCAGCAGGGGGTGGTATGTCTCTCATTCAAGGACTGACACTAACATGGGGACCAAACTGGTCCTACTTAAGTTGTTGAGGGCTAATGAGAAAAGAACAAAGTCAGGTTGAGAATATAAAAGATGTGTTTGCACCATGCAAAAGGTAAAATGATGCCAGAGCACACCTTAATAAACTAAGGTCTCACAGTATTTCAAATGGAGGAAATTGATGGAAAAATAGAATCACAGCAAGCTTCACTTAGCACAAGCATGGCAAGGTCAGGAGAATTATGTTTATGATGGGACTTAATAATTTTATTTAAATTAAGCAACATCAGCTGTCATGTTAAATTAATATTGTTAATTACAATTTTACAACTTATATAGATTTATCTGTATTTAATTTGTAAATCTATTTTGGTTGCATAACGGTTATAAGCATAAGCGGATTATAACTACTTTTATGTTTGCACATATTTATGTAATGCTAAAATAAAAGAAATTAGAATGATCAAAAAAAAAAGGACTGACACTAACACTTGTTTCAACAGTTTAAAATTTACAAAATGTACTTTCATGTACATTATTCCATTGGCTCCTCCCCATTATTGTGCCTGATCAACAGAGTTGCTATCTTTGCTCTCATTTTGCAGATTAAGCAACAGTGACTCAGAGAAGTTCAGTGACCTGTCCCAAATCCATGGCCATCAGGTAATTAAAACTAAGCCTTCCTCAAACCCTGCTGTCTCTTCTACTGTAGGTAACTTCCACATGGAGCATCCTGTACTATCTTGCTCACAATTACCAACAAAACCTCTTATCCACATTTGTCCTCAGAGAATGAGAGATTCCAAATGCCATCCGGGATAAGAATCCTGTCAAAGAATGCTAATCAAATCTGGCCCGATTTGATGTCAGCTCTTCCATTCATCTCGATTGCAAAGCTAAGCTATAATTAATACATAAGAGATGGTGATTACACTGAATTAGACAACACATCGAGAGAAACCACAGTTTTAGACCATCTTTCAGTAGTTGCTGCACCTTTACTAGTATGAAGTACAGTCTTTAAACAAGGCGATTATTATTGAGTTAATAGACAATCTAACTGTCACTCATGATCTCTCACATTGATTGTCATGCCCAACAGCCTTCTTTTTTTGTTCTCCAATGAAACAGGTTCCTATTCATCTTTCCACAGTCTTCCCTTCTTCCAGTGCTGTATTTTTATGATTTCCTTCCATAGGGAGCATGTAGCTTTAAATCAAAATAACAGGCAGAATAATAGAGGGCCTTACATCTGCCTTTCTTACTCAGTATCAAAATATCTTACAAGGCCTCAAAAAGAAGCTATCAAAGAGGCATAAAGGAAACAATAAACATGAAAAGAACAATAGAATATTTGAAAAGGAGAAAAATATCTCAGCCAACAGAGACGGACACTTTTATGATGGTTACCCTGGGAAAAATACGTTCAGAGAAGACGCTGTCTTACATTTCTCCCTAAACTGGGGAAATGGAGACCACCACTTGCAGAAACAATGCTCCCTCTGTGCCCCTGAAAACAGAGCCTGAGGACATCGGCTTCTATCAATGGGCCTAGAGAGCTGGTTTGAGGTGCCCAGTGGGGAATATAGTTACTTGTGATTGATGGACCAACAGCAAAATTCTAGAGGGCAGGCTGACTCCCTGATCCAGCATGCAGTTTGGGGTGGCCATCTGGAAGGGTGAGAGGACCAAGACACTGGCTTAGTTGATCCTGAGATACCAAATTAAACTGGGTGACAGATGTTACCTTCACCTCTCACTCTGGTACTTAGTGTCACAGAAATACTTTTGTCAGTTAGGCATCTATTTTTATCCCAACTTAACTTATTATCTCTGTATAGCAGCAAAGTTAAGGCATCTATTTTTATCCCAACTTAACTTATTTTTTTATTTTTTATTTTTTTAGGGGGAAGGGAAAAGGAAAGGAGGGGGAAGGGAAAGGCTAGCTCCCTGGAGGTAGAGGCCCCAACTTAACTTATTATCTCTGTATAGCAGCAAAGTTATAGGATCCTTGGGAGATAAGGACTGTTTTTCCTACATTTGTCTCTATCCCGCCCCATTCCAGGACCTGGCACAGGACTGAACACATAGTGAACTCTTGTCCTTTTCTCTAAGGTGCTTCCCTTTTGAGGCAGGATTCTATCTTATTTACCTTTATTTCCCCAGAGCCCTGTGTAAAGCCTTGCACATCATGGGTAGTTACCAAATATTTGCTGAATTATATGTCTAGTGCTCACCAAAGCCTTGTTGAATTCAAATAGGAAGTAAGACTTCAAAAATTAATTCCAAATCTGCCTCTGATAAAGAGTGCTAAGACATAATAGGAATGAAAAATAGCTTTCACTTACTTAGCCATAGACCACTCCACACAAGTCTTCCTTTGGTTTCCTTATTTATGCTCACAACAGCCCCTTGAGGTCAGTATTAGTTCCTATTCCCATTCTGCAGATGGGCATAGAGATTAACTCAGTAGCCCATGGTTGTATAGCGAAAACCAGGATCTAACAAAGTGTTTCTGTGATAAAAGACTCCAGAGAGGAAATGGGTAAACCTGGCGTTTCGCCCACTTCTGTGGTCCTTCAGATAGTTCCCATAGCCAACGCGATTGATGGTGCAGAAATCAGTTATCAAGGCAAAAAGGCAGGCGGCGCAGAGATAAGGCCTGTAAAAATGGACAGAACATGACATGCCTCACTGGGAGGACTGATGGAAAGAATTGGGATTGCTTCCGAGAAATGTGCTGATTCTTATCCAGCAGTGACTGACCTTTCTACAGAAACACATGAAGGAAAATGTTTCTTACGGGCTCTTTGCCTGTTCCTCTTTTCAGATATAGAAAGCTATGGGCCATGAAGAGGATGGACAGCTTCTTGATGGTGTTCTTGGGCAGCCCTATGATAACCCATAATCATGCCTATCATGGTCACAGTCACCACCACTACTATAAGTGGCATGTCAAGGGATCTGGAGGGCTGGGAGCAGCTGCACTTTCCAGGGCTAGTCCCCCACTCTCAAAAAATATGCTTTAAAAGTGTATATTAGGGACAGTTGAAGAAGATGCTGAGTGAATGGATAATGTGGAATCAAGTTGAAAAATGACCCATCATTGGCATATATCACAATCTTTCATTGGGTCAAAATAGAATAGGAGGGGCTAGTACCTCTGTGCTAAGACTGGCCTTGGGACAAGGTCCATCACCACTTACCACATTGCTCTATAAGAGCAGGATTTCTTAACAGCTGCTTCCCTTGAACTACGAGTTCCTAGCACACTACCATCCATTGCAGGTAGTCAATGTATGTTTGACCAATGAGTTATGGAATGAATAGATAAGTTTTAGTTCATTAGGAATTCACTTGAGCTAAAGAATACTGTATGCTTGCAAAAACTTTTAAAAAATGTTTTGTAAAAGCCTTAAAATGAACTGGGTTTCTCAAATTGCATTTCATGGACACTGAGGTATCTTTGGCCAAAAATGAAATGGAGTGGAAGGAGCTTCATCCAAGATCAACTGAACTTGGGAATTTAGACAAAGTCACACATGGTCTTTAAAGCAGGTTTTCAGGCTTGTAAGATTCCTGTAGGCACTGTGTGTCTTCACAGATGTGCTATATTTAGTACCCAAATCTATTTGCCCATGGAAATCATTTTCAAGTTGCTCCCATTAACATTTGCAAAATTCTTCTGCAGAAAACAGCTTAGCTTAGTAGGCACTTAGGAATTTTATAGGGCTAAGGCATGCCATGATGGATATTAGTTACCCTTTATACATTCCTTCCAGAAACTTCTACAATACCTATGGAGTATAAGGGGGATGCCAAAACAAGTAACAGTTTGTTCCTGTCCTTAAACATCTTACAACTGGATAGGAACAGCAGCAAAAGGTATACGAACATTAATAGTACTAATATTACTTTACAGATCATATTGACAAAGGATATGCAAAGAACAGGGCAATATCATTAGAAAGAAACTATTTAGAAGTCAAGGGAAGACAAATAAATTAGAGCAGACACAATGGCAAAGCCTGGAAGTTACTTCCTTGAGTAAATTTCTAATACCTGCTCCATGACTCACTATACACAAGGGAAATGCAGGAGTTACAATGTGTAGCTATCTGAGATTTTAATAAACAGTTAAATTTCTGAAAAATGTGAAGATGCCAATCCCCTGTGGATGGCATTCTTTGATAAATCACCATGCACCTGGATATGGTAAACACAATGGCCCTCTTCAGATGACATATTTTTCCCACCAAAGGTGAGGCCTAGGGTGACTCATCCCTTGATCACCCCCTTTCTTTAAGTCCTTTCATCCCAGCAAACTCCTCTGGCCTCAGTGCCTTCCATGTATTGTCTCCTTCTGTGTGAAATGTAGTTCCTCTTACTCTTCCCTAGCTCATCCTCCTCCCTACAGTGTCAAATTAAATGGCACTTCTCCAGAGAGCCCTATTTAAGAATATGTCTTCCCAGTTAGATTACGCCTCATAAAGACAGGGGCTATGTCTGTTATGTTTACCACTGTATCCCCACCACCTAGATCACTTCCTAGTGTCCTTTATAGATACTCAATAAATATTTGATGAATGAAAATTTGGATGAATGAAAAAATCAGAATACTGAACCAAAAATTGAGATGTAGCTATAAACTCATACACCTAAACTCTCACATCTCAGTGTTTTGCATGTCAAAAAAGTTCCCCATAGGAAGCTGTCTGTTTACTCTAATAATGTGATCACTGCTTAAAATATGTTTAGAATTCTCCTTCTGGAAGAGCGTTCAGAGCCAGATTCAGGGTAATCTAATTTTGTGAAACAGCCAGAGATCATTCAGAATGGACTCTGGAGAGCTGGGAAGAAGTTCAGTCATATTTTGGGGGACAAAACAACAGAGCTGGTAACATGACCTAGAGGATGATTTTTCAAACTGGAAATCCACTAATACCACACATCACATTATCAGTAGAATCATTAAGGGCCCACTGGGGATGTACGTGAAAGGGGGCGACAGTCACTTCGATATTAGTTAAAAAATAAATCTCGACTTTCAAGTTTTATTTCCTAATTTATAGGGTTAATAAAACATCAGAAGAAAAAGAACTGATGCATCTGAACAGAAACCATCCCAATGTCCTCAGTGGTTTCTAGGGTAACCTAGCCAGCCTGTCCCAACACCAACAGGGTTTCTCAAAGTCATTGTTCTGAGGGAGTTATCAATTTCTTCGAAGACTTATTTGGGGGGCTCTATTACAGGAGCTAGAATAACAATTGAATAGTATAATGGAGATTCATTTGGTCTGGGTACAATTGCCCCCACAACCCACTTCTTTCTTGCACCATAATGAGATCATGTGTGAAAGCCTAAATTATGTAAATGAAAAGGCTCCACTAATACCATTGAAATATTCCTGGAGTGTTACACTTGACAACCTCAAAGTACATTTCACACTGCTAATGACTTCATCACTAACACAACTGCCATGAGTCAAGCAGTTTCCATGGCAACGCCCTAGTACAGCTGTTTACCCATATAAAGCATTGCACCTACTTAGTTACATATACAGACAGATCACTAGATTCCTAGGTACTGAAATTGAAATAATTCAATTTTCAATGTCTCTCTTTATGAAGTGATTCTGCCAGCTATAGGGATTAGCATATCAATGTGACTTTGACAGGGGTTGCTGCAAAAGACATATTTTGCAGGCACTTCATGTCAATTAGAGCCCTAACTGTTTCATGGAATAATCATTCCTGCCAGATTAAGGTCGGGCTGCAAGGTAATTTAATTGGTGCCATTATATGTAGAAAAAATGCTCTAATAGAGTGCATACACTGTCTCTGCCAGGAAAGGGGAGGGCTGCACAAAGCAAATGACTGAAAAGAATTGCCTTCTTAGCCATTTAGAAAGGATTTAAAAACACCACACACGCCAAGATAGGAGCCTCTGAGATGTTATTTCCTGAATTAGCTGGGAGGATAACTTTGAAGGAGAGAGAGGACATTGGCCAGCTCGTGGTTTCCTCCAAAGGTTTTCTTTTTTTATTTTTCCCCTAAAGGAACCCAGAATAGCATGACAGTTCAATTGATTCATCACCGCAACTCCTACGTAAGCTTCATGAAATGCTACAGTCACATTTGCTGAGGGGGCATTTGTCCCTGGTGGTGGTGGGTGAAGGTCACAAAGCAAACTGGTAAGTGACTCAATATGTCACGAAGTGGTATTCAACCACTACTTTCTCCCTCTCCTTAAAGAGTGAAAGATGCCTCCTACCTTTATTGTCCTTTGCTGCCAGAATCCTCTCACATAATCTCCCACTTGCCTCAGAGAGGCTCACATCATCCCTAGCTTCCCATGCTCAGAGGTCTGGAGAAAATGGCTGAGATTCTGAGCAATGGGTAGCATCATCCAAGTAGAAGGGAGTCAGGAAAATATTCTTATAGAGAAAGGTAATGACAAAGACACTTTCTGTTATTGCAAACATGTTTAACTCACCCATGCTCACTCATCATCATTCCCCATTATTATCGAATTATGGGAGATGAGAAATAATAGTCTCTTCAATGTTTGGTCCTCACTGTACTCGTCACTAGAAATAGCCTCCCAATGCTAAGTGCTCTTGACTTATTACAGCTTTACCATCCTGTATTGTGAGAAAAACCAATTTGGCAGTTAATCACATCTGACTTTATCATTAGTGATTGCTTTTGTGTTTCCATGTCTTATATCTTCATCCCCAGCATTTGTTGCTTGAAGGAGGGTATGTTTTTTATAATTTTCTAGTGCCTAGATGCCCTGATGTGACCCAAAAGGCAGATGTTTTGTATGCAAAATTCCTTAACATTCATTGGTGATAACAGGGAATCATTTTTTAATGGTCATAATGATTTTTAAAAATTCTTTTTAAAAATATGTTTTTATTCTCTTAACCAAAGTACTTATATGAATATATGCATAACCCATGGACACAGACAATAATATGGTGAAGGCCTGGGGGGCCCAGGAGTTGGGTGGAGGGGGGTTAATGGAGGGAAAATGGGGCCATCTGTAATACTTTCAACAATAAAGATACATTTACAAAATATATGTGTATTTATTGATTTTAGGAAGAGGAGAGGGAAAGATAGAAATATTGACGAGAGAGAAACATCAATCGCTCAACCAACTGAGCCACACCAAACAGGCAACAGAGAATCATTTAAAAAATATCAAAAAATAACAGTGAACCTTGAAGGCTGGTAGCATATAAGAAAACACTGATGGCCAGAGGTGGTTTCTAACGCATCTAATTTTATCAATTAGGAAAACTGTACCGGTTTGTCTAGGGCAGTGCTGTCCCATAGAAATATAATGCAAGCCATTTGTAAAATTAAAATTTTTCTAATAGCCACCCACATTTAAAAAGTAAAAATATACAGATGAATATTTTACTTAACTTGATATACCCAAAGTAGTATCATTTCAACGTGTAGTCAGTAAAATTTTATCGAGTTTTTAATATATTTTTTTTTCTTGCCAAGTCTTTGAAAGCCAGTGTATAATTTATACTTCCAGCAGATCTCGATTCACACTGGCCACCTTGCAAGTGCTTAGTAGCCACATGGGGCTGGTGGCTGCTGTGTTGGACAGAGCAGTTCTAGAACCCATATCTCCTAACCTTCTTGCCAGTATTCTTTCCACTGCAGTGGGCAGAGCTGGTTCCCCTTCTCCCTGTCTCCTGCAGTATACCCTGGCCTCGCCATAAACAGAAGATCAGCAAATGTTTCTGAGAAGCTCATAGCCACACAAAGCCAAGAAATCTCAGAAGTTTAGTTTGCCTTTCTTCGAACAATGTGAGCTTAAAATAGTACGGTGCAAACTTTGAAAGGTTGGTGGGAGGAGGGAAGATCAGCCACAGATGGGATTTTGGCAGTTGAAGACCTGTCAAAGTGATTACCAAGAATCCATTGCTGGGGGAGTTTTTCATTGGAGGATATAGATTATATTCCAGAGCAGAAGCCCTAGGTATCCTGGCCAGGGGACAGGGAGAAGGTAACCCTCTTATACTGATGGGGGAGGACTGTAACCCTTTTATATTGACAGATAGGTTTTTGTGCAACAGAAATCCCCAGGCTATTTAATTCAGGCATTTTCTTGAATCCCAGCTTCCAGGGAACTTAAAGGACCATTATGGAGGTGACTGGAGAGAGGGAGAGAAAGAATCCTTTGCTTATGTCTTCCAGTAGCATCCTTGCTGCTTCCTCCCTTGGGCTGGTGAGGCTCATCTAACAGGTTAACAGAAAAAAAGTGGGGGGAAAAGTAAAATGTGATAAGAAATTTAGCACTAAAATGTCATAAAATGGAGATAGAATGATTAAGCAAATGATGAGTGTGCACCAGGTCCCTGCCAATACTTCTCCACAGAACAGAGCGTGGGTTCTTGTTGATGTGGCTGAGAATGACCCGCAGGTGTCCTGACTACTTTGCTTGCTCTGGACTGGGATCCACCTTGAAGGTCTTTAAGGCCTGCACAGGCCAGTGAGTGCCTGCATTAGTGAGTCTAGGACTCTTTTATTTGCATTTAGTCTGAATTGGTGCAATATGTCAGGGAGAGAGAGTAAATTTGAGGTATTTGAGAGCATCTCAAAGCAGGAGGCATCGACCAAATGGCTGATCAGAGCAAGGAGAGCCCCAGGGGGTGCAGGAAGCCCAGACAGGAGCCAAAGGATCAGAGAAAGAAGGTGCAAGTCTGGAACAGCGTGAAGTGGGGGGACAGAAGAAGACATGGGGCAGAATGAGGAACCATCATTTGATTCTTAAAGCCACTTCCTTCTGAAATGTATAGTGTCTGAATTTAAGAGAGTAAAGTCGTAGGCAGTGAAGTCCAGGACATAACCCTTCCTCCCTGTCCCATGGACTCTTCTATGGTCTAACGATGAGCGACCTTACTACGGACCACGAGTTGTTGCTCTCCAGCTGTCTGTGAGGTAGCTCACCTGCAGGGCCTTGACCTGCATGCTACTTTCACAGGAATCAGTCCTTTGAGGTGACATGGGTGACAATCAGTATGCTGCTCGAGCAAGTTGCAGTAATTTCTCCCCAAAATATTTACCAGCTTCTACGTCTTTCTAATTAATGCCGACAAGTAATCCCTCCTCCCACAGGAAACCATTCCTTCTTGTGAGCAGGTGTGCAGTGATCCTTCATCCGCGACAGCTCAGACCCAGGCAGACAGAAGTACCGTGCACCACCTTCCAGAGGCTATAAAGGAAAAGGTCTTTCTGGTTGCCTTTCAATCTCTGTGGGGTTGGTTTGTTTGTTTTAAATGAGACAGCGTGTAAATGGCTCTCCTTAGGAGAGGGAGTTCTAATGAACAAACCTGGCCCATTTTCCACTGGGTAATGAGTGCACCCAGGTAGCTGCTGGGAACAGTGATGTATTCAGTTGTCACCCTGATTTTACACCAGGGCTGGGTGGCCTGTTTAATACATGAACATAAATCTATCAGCTGTTTTTACAGGTTCCCATTTGGAAAGCCAAAGTCTTAGAATAATGCATGCTCTGTGTGTGTGAGATTGGCACAGCCCTTGCATAATTTCCATAACATCTATGAGCATTTACAGGTACTGTATATTATAGACCATAACATGTGCACACACATGCAGGCATGCACATGCACACACATACACACAGAGAGAAACAGTCATGCATACATTAGAACCGTGAATGCCAATAAAAAGAAATGAATTTATGAACACTGGAAACCCTCTCAGTCTCTCAACTTCTGAGAGGGAGAAGAGGTATGAGATGAGCAAAGCCAACACTCGGCCTAAAATTAGAGCACCCTCCTTCACTTCTCTATAAAATAAGGGCAAATATAGTCTTTTAGGTTTTGCTATCACCAAGTTCCTTGCGTCTACAATTTGAAACTTAGCATAAATGAGAAATTACAAATTAAGTTTTATTAAAGGAGAGGAGAGAGGCCACAGTGTGATGGGGAGCTTTGATAACGTTTGAATCTGGGGCATAACTAGCACCAAATGAAGAGACTGGAGGTAGCAAAGACAACACTGAAAATGTTGACACATTTCTGAATCCTAACAGCTCTGAGCATCCAATCAAGGGCATGCTTGATTGGTCTTCCATCTTCTGTTGGAAAAAGATGAAAATAATGGACCATGGTAAAGAGTTGATACCCACTTGTATGCTAACAGTGTTAAAGCCAAATGGGAAGTTCCCATGTGGGAACTTCAATGTTTCTGAGGAAGTTAGGAAGACCAGTCTTGGAAGAGCTCCTGACTAAATACATGGAAATGTACCACTGGGATCAGCTGTCAGCACTCCAACCCCTGGGGGAATTGTTAAGCCACAATGTGTCAACTTCTACAGCTATGGATAGCATTCTAGGCCTGATTCTCAACCCTGGCAACATGTTAGAAATACCTGGGGAGCTTTTTACAGAGATAATGGTAGGGGAAGAGAAAAAGTGAAAGGAAAACTGGGGCCTACACACTGGCATTTTTCAGACTCCCTGGGTGATTCCAATAGGCAGTCAAGGTTGAGATCTGCTGCTTTGAGGAAATGTGGGGCAGTGGCTCATTCTCTCAGTTGGGGTTCAACATATCCCCAAAGAAGAGACCTGCACAGATCCAGGTCCTGAGAAATGTCAGGCATAACAATCTGCAATTCCCTGTTGTCAGTAGATAAGTCCTTCTGCCTCAAGAACAACATAGTAGCTGATGGAATAATCTCTGGATTTCAAGGAAGATGCCTTTAGTTCTATTTTCAATTCTTCAAATAAGCTAAGTGACCCTTGCTTACCACTTCAGTCTAGTACCTAAATTATAATTCATGTTTACTGAATGAATGAAAGACACTGAGCTCTCCCAGGCTTGGGTTTCTTCTCTTATAAAATGAAAAGGATTAGATCACAGATTTCCAAAACCTCTTCACATTCTAAAATTTTAAAATGAATATAGATCATCTGTAATCTGCTTCTATTAATGAACTTATCAACCACATTTAAAATAAACCTTCCAAGGCATCATAGTTATGTAAGGTGTTAATATTAGATGAAGCTGGGTGAGGGGGCCTATGAGAAATCTCTGTAATATCTTGACAACTATTTTGTAAACCTTGCATACCCCAAATATTCCAGAATGAAAAGTTTATTTAAAAAAAACAACTACATCTACACAATGGAATACTACGCTGTGGTAAAAAAGAAGGAACTCTTGCAATTTGCAACAGCATGGATGGAACTGGAGAGCATTATGCTAAGTGAAATTAGTCAGTCAGAGAAAGATAAATACCACATGATCTCACTCATTTGTGGAATATAGAGAACTACATAGACTGATGAACAGGGACAGATCCAAAGACAGAGAAACAGCGATCAGACTATCAATCCCCAGAGGGAAAGCAGGGGAGGGAGGGGGTAAGGGGAAGAGATCAACCAAAGGACTTGTATGCATGCATATAAGCCAAACCAATGGAC
>NW_005357931.1:1846910-1969394 GCF_000412655.1 Myotis brandtii
AAAAAAATAAAATATATTTTAAAAAAATAAATAAATAAACAATATCGTTATTAAAAAAAACACAAAAAACAACAACTCCATCCCATCAGACTTTTTCTGAACAGACCCCCAAAACTACTATGTTTGGGCCTTTCCCCAGGCTAACACTCTTCCCTGAATTTTTATTTTCCTTCCCCTTTCCCCCTTCCCTACCATTTTCATTAAGTCCCTCGTTTCTAGTCTAAAAGATTAATTGATCACTTTTGAGGTTCTTCCAGCTGTCAGACCCTCATTTTGTATTTCATAATGTCCTCCTGCCCCGATTTATCTCTTCCTTCATTTAGGCTTGAAATCAGTCAGTGTCCAACCAGGAGAGGAGAAACAGGGGATTTGTGACACAAGTGATACAAAAGATGAAAAAGCCAAGTGTGGGAGAGTGAGGCTAAGGTAGTGTTACCAGACCACAGAGTCCAGGTAACCATCTACCTGGTGGGGAATTGGAGCCATGAAGGGTCTAGAAGAACCTGGGGCATGACAGTGAGGCAGCACCTGCCAAAACACTGCCCAAAGCATAGAGAAAGGAATACTGGTTTCTCCTTTCCTCCCGCCCTCCATCCTCCCAACAGTGCTTCCTATTGGCCAAATCCAGGCAGGGGCCAGATGTCATAGAAACTTATGAAACAGAATCATGCCCCCCCCGCCCCCCGTGACACAGAGTAAAGTGAGAACAGGACAAGGAATGGGTTTGAGGGCAAAAGGCCAAGAACCTACACTATACCTATAGGTTGTATAATACAATCTAATGTTTGATTGTATCCTGTCTTGTCTGATACTCTAACATAGAGTGTGCAATAGAAATATAATGCAAACCATGAAATGTGGACCACATATGCTCTTTTAAACCCTGTGACACAGAGTAAAGTGAGAACAGGACAAGGAATGGGTTTGAGGGCAAAAGGCCAAGAACCTACACTATACCTATAGGTTGTATAATACAATCTAATGTTTGATTGTATCCTGTCTTGTCTGATACTCTAACATAGAGTGTGCAATAGAAATATAATGCAAACCATGAAATGTGGACCACATATGCTCTTTTAAATTCTCTAGTAGCTGTATTTAAAAATATGGATTTTATTTCACCCAATATATCCAAAATATTATCATTTCAAAATGTAATCAATATTACCAGGTTGAATGAGATAATTTACATGTTTTTGTTTTCATACTAAGTCTTTGAAATCCAGTGTGCCTCTTATGCTTACAGCATATCTCAATTTGGACATTTCAAATGCTTAATAGTCCCATGTGGCTAGTGGCTCCTTTACATAAATTTTGAGTGATTTCATATGGTTTCTAAGTTTTGAATAAGCATAGGACAAGAATCCACCATGGACATCTCCGAAACTAAGAGAAACCTCACATGTGAAAGTTTTAACAAACTCCTATTGAACTTAAAATGTAAAGACTAAGAAGAAAACATAACAGAAATCTGTTGAACATATATCTCAGAAGTTGGAGAAAGGCAGTGCTATATACACTAGATCCCATAACATTGTAAGAAGAAAACATAACAGAAATCTGTTGAACATAGATCTCAGAAGTTGGAGATCTCAGAAAGGCAGTGCTATATACACTAGATCCCATAACATTTAAAACTGTTTCACACATATTAAATAGCTTTATAATCATGGCTGTGTCACTGATGTGTAGTTTCTTTTGGATGGTATTGGATGATGATATATTAGTTTTTAATAGCTTCCACTGTTCTTAAGAAGAGGAAGACTAGAAGTGTTCAGAAACTTCCCTCCTGTGATCTTCTCAAAGTTGGAGGGAAATGTTCCTTACATGACTCAGTGTCTGGGGAACTTCAGGCTTATGACAGTTTCAATGGGCCACGAGTATCACAGGTCAGATACACCCAATGTGGGGGCAATGATTAGTTCTGTGTGGGAGGGAGGAAAATGGACAGGAGTTTCAAGTTGTGACCATATCCTATTTCTTTTACTCAGTGATGAATGCATGAGTGTTGGTTGTATTGCTAGTTTTCATAGCCTACATGCATTTTATAAATGTTTTTATATTCTTTTGGTATTTAATAAAATTACAAGTGACACACAAAAATGTATACAAAGTAAATAATGAAGACAAAAGGAACAGAAGGAAGGAAGGAATGAAAAAAGGAAGAAAAGAAGGAAGAGAGAGAATAAATGAGTACAAACCAAAAGAAGGCAGAAAATACTAGTGTGAATTGACCTGCCAGAGCAGGCTAACCAGGGAGATGCCTTGTTCTGTTTTGAAATTCCATCATTACAGCTTACCCCACTGTTCAGGTCTACACACCTAGGGCAGGTGTCTCAGAGACATGGAGATCCCCCAGGGTGGATGAGCCTGGGCCTTGCATTTCCCTCTGGCAAAGTCCATTATCATTGACAGTCCTCTGTCCTCACTGAGATGATTCTTTTAAGGCAGACCATTTGGTTGGCTTTCATGAGAAGAAAGGAAAGGCACACAATTTACAAAAATTGGTACAGTATTGCTGTGACGGAAGGGTACATGTTAGGCTCTAACACCAGCTGAGCCCACAATCAATCAGGGACCTTCCCTGACTCTTGGAATAACTTCAGACCTGAAGAAAACACACTAGATGCTTACACTGGGATCCAAGTAATTCTCAAGCACCTCATGCCTTGTCACAGAAGCACCCCAGCTGCTGGGACTTCTCTCTCACAGTGAACATCCCACAGGCCATTCCCAGCCAGGCAGGATGGACTTCTCTTTCAAAGCTGGTACTAGCTCTCCATCTCTGTCTCTAACATTAGGCCCCTGGTTGGAAATCGCATAGCATCGCATTCTGTCTGTGGTAGCCTGGCGGTGCTAAATCCTTGACCCAAAGCCCTTCACTGCCACAGGGAGTGAGCTGCACCAACATGAAGCTGGCCAGGACTCGGCATTCCACACACAGATTCAAGGGGGAAGGAAAGCTTAAGTCTCACAGGAGAGCAACTATCTGGGAGGGAAGGTGGGTGAGGAGCAGGCAGCAAGCAGGGGCTAGGCCAGGGGTGCTGGAGAGGGAGGCAGGGCTTGACCTGGTCAGAGGCCAAGCCACTCACTGGAGCTCTTGTAAACAAGGTCCACTTCTAATCCTGGACCTAAGACTATTTGCTCTCCTTTATTTTATACTCTTGGTTGCAGATCAGTATCACTGGACCTAGAAGTGTTTAACATTAACAGGAAGGTGTTGGGGAGGCGTGCGCCTGAAAGGGGCAGGGTTACTTCCTCCTTCCTGCCATCAAGTAAACTTGTTTCTACTCCTAAGCAGAGAAAGTGATGACTGTGCTTTATTTACCAAGAAATACTTCTAAACTCCCCCCAGCATCTAAGAGAAGAGAGAGAGAATGATGACAGGCATTCTTGACATATTTCAACTGACAGATTCACATAATTAAATTTTGATTGGAAGGGGCCTGAAGAAAGAAACAAAAAAAAAATATCTAAACTATTCCATGTTTCCTTTTCCCAAAGATTAATTCAAATGGTCTTAGAGAGCATTTAGTTGTTCATGTAACAGACAAAGCGACGCTAACCCAGCCTGATGATCATGGCGGTGATTGCGTGGGCAGGACGCTATTCGTGTGTCTGCATCTGCTCATGCGTGTGTACGAATGCACATTTGTGTGTGTGCAAGTGTATGTATATACGCGTCTAGGAGCATACAAATAAGGTGGCTGAGTTGGAGATGTAGTGAGTAAACTCCGAGAATAGCAGGGACACTGTTAACCCCCAGAAAAATGATTTGGAATTTAAATAGCAAGTGTTCGGAAGTGATAGGCAAAATAAACCTGGGAGACTGTTTGCGGTGCAGATGGGATCTGATGCTCTGGGAGCCGGGAGAAGCGCTGTCAGTGTTTTGACAGACACGGGCTGATGTTCAGGACAGAGCCAAGGAGGTGCTGGGGAGGGGGCTGGGGGGCTGGAGACCTCTGTGACAGATTGACAAGCCTGCATAGGGTTTCTCCAGGCGGAGGGAGGCGAGGGAGGGAGGATGTGAAGATAAAGGTACAGGGAGCCTGGGATGCTGGTGGCAGGGTGAGGTGAGAAGGGCAGAATTACATTTACCATGTCTGCCTCTTTGGGATTATTAAGGAGGAAAAGGCAGGGGCCAAAAGCCAGACCTCAATGGAGATAAGCATCACTTCCCAGCACTTTATTTCTCTTCGCCCTTTGCGGAGCTGGCAGGCCTGCTTAGTGCTCCAGGAAGGGAAACCCTGTGACAAATGCCTCCCAGGAGGGCTGAGGGGCAGAGAGCAGAGCTCAACCAGAGGCAACCAGACAGAGGGAGCGCCTCCGCAGGCCCCGCGGAAATGTTACCCAGAGGGAATCTGCAGCTGGACGGGTAGATGAGCACGATAACTGTGCGCTGCGAGAGACTGAGACGCTTGGTGGTGGAGATAGTCCTCTCGAATTGTGTAGTCACAACTGACTTGAACCAAACCATCCCCCAGCTCCTCCACCCTGCCACATCCTCCCCCGGAACCCATGTACACCCATGGACCTGAGCCCTCCTGCCCGTCACACTGAGGCCCCTGCTCCCACATGCCCAGTCTCTCAGGTGGATGCAGGGTCCTTGTTCTGGTCCTCCCAGAGCATCCTTGGGCTTCAGCATCCCACAGGCCGTGTGGTGCTGTGGCTACCACACCACTTAAACTCAGGAAGGCTCCACCCAAGTCCTGTCTCCGCCCCTCAGTCCTGTGTACCTGTACAAGTTAGACATTTTCTTGCAGCCTCCGTTTCCTGGTTTGGAATTAAAAATATGTAGCAGGAATAGTAGGCTTGAGGCATCAAATTCATGGTCCTCAACCAGGGGCGACTTTGTCTCCTAGGGGACATTTGACAATGTCTGCAGACATTCTCGGTTGTCCCAGTGCGGGAGGGGAGGTTAATTCTGGCATCTAGTTAGTAGGATCCAGGGATGCTGTGAAATATCCTAAATGCACAGGACAGCTCTCCACAACAGAGAATCATCCAGCCTCATATGTCAATAGTGCTGAGATTACGCACAAAATGTCTCTCAATGTCTCATGGGTTCTCAATCAATGGCAGCTACTATTATCAGGCATATATATGTATGGGTGCTTTTAGAAGATAAGTTCCTTGAGGATAGGAAGAGGCTATGCGTCTAAACCCTCTTTGTTTTTCATTCAGAGCCTTGCACAGTGAAAAGCCTCAAAGGTCTTCAACTGCATGGTAAAATAATCATGGTGGAGACGGACTCTCCTGACAAAAGGTTAAATCCTAATTTGTGCTGCCAGGTTCATCTGTTCACGGTACAAGGTGGAAGCAAAGCCACACACTATGTCTCTCCTTCCCCCAAACTCTCATTAGAAGATCTCATTAAAACAATAACCCAGATCCCTTTAAACAGTTCAAATGTGAAAGATACAACCAAGTTGCCACCTTCCAACAGGTTGACAACTGGCTGTTTGACTAAATTCATCCCTATTTTACTGCAAGCCATCACAATGACATAGGAGGGGCCTGGCCAGTGGGAGAAAATTCACCTTTGCACATAAATTCATCAGAAAGGTTTCAAGTGGCCTGTTTCTACTGGAAAACATTGTAGGTAAATTTCAAGGCCTTCCTATTGCTTCCTCATAATTATCCTAAAATATCTCAGACAGTCTGCTGCTGCTGTCATCATGTTCTCCTTTCTTTTAAAAAAAACAAAAAACAAAACATTTTTATTGACTTCAGAGAGGAAGGGAGAGAGAAATAGAAACATCAATGATGGGAGAGAATCACCGATGGGCTGCCTCCTGCATGCCCCCTACTGGGGATCGAGCCCGCAACCCAGGCATGTGCCCTGACTGGAATAGAACCTGGACCCTTCAGTCCGCAGGCCAATGCTTCATCCACTGAGTCAAACTGGCCAGGGCGTCATTATGTTCTCCTTTATCATCGGGTGCTCAGCCCAGCACCTGGCCCACTGGATGGTCAGTAGATGTTTGCTGAGGAAGAGGTGAGCCTTCCACACGACCTGCAGAATGGATCAGAACCAGGTTCTGGGGCCAGAATGGGTGCTGCAGACTTAGCTCCAAATACTCTGGTACAGGTGGTCTTGGTCAAGTTACTTATCATCTCTATATTTCTGTTTCCCATCTGTGAAATGGGTATAGATGTGGCCTTTGTCTTGGGATTGCTGTGAAATAATACACACCAAGGGTTTTACATCAGACCTCACCTACAGTAAATGTACACTGTAAGCATCAGTCAGCAACAATGGTGTTTAGAAAAGCAAAACAAACAATGAGCACTTCCCAGTTTGGGGAGGAGAATGATAGTATTTGTACAGCACTTCATGACCTCCACTCCACCCCTTTTGTCACAAGGGCCCTCTGAGGTGTGTGAACCTAAGTTATTATTTCTTATCTAGGCCAGGTATCCAGCAAGAGTTGGATTTTCTTCATCCAATTCTCTAACACAGCAGTTTTTCACTAGGGCAATTTTGCCTCCCCCCAAGGCATATTTGACAACATTTGGAGATAATTGGGGATACTATTGGCATCTAGTGAGCAGAAGCCAGGGATGCTGCTAGCATCATACTGTAGGATGTTCTTCCCACCAAACACACAGAAAGAACACTGCATTAATAACAGAAAACCCCCAACTCTACAAGGAAGACATTAACTCATCTCATGGGCGGTGGTTTCAATGGGAAGCTTCTAGGGAAAACTCTTTGTAAGTTATCATATGTTCTCTAAACAGTAGAGTTACAATGGTTATCACAGAATTTAGGCATGTTTGTGGAATGCCCTACCATCTCAGTTTGACATTCTAGGTAAAAGAAAATTTAGAATATTTGCTTCTTCTTCCTATTATTTACACATACTCTCATTTTTACTCAATAATAAAGCCACTGAAAATGTGGAACAATTACCACATATTCTGTGAAATCTAGAAAATAGTGTTGTACTTTTCTCCACTGACTACCACGCCTTTCCAGGCCCTGCCTTCTGTACCATTTGGGTTTAAATAAGGTATCATAGAGAAATACAGTCTTCACATGAGAAAAAGAAAGATCACAACTAAGGAAGGAGCTTAAAAGAGAATTTAGTTAACGCACCCCAACAGCTTTTCCCTGGAAGAGACCTTCAAATGCATTCATCAGGCAGATAATCAAATCTGGAAAAACTATTCTGGGAGAAGCTATGCTTGAGAAATACACCAAGAATAAAATTCTCAAGGGAGCCTGGGATGTGTTCAGCAAGGAGTGAATGATGTTCAAGAGGACAACAGAGTTGAGTTATCAAGGAAGTCACAGAAAAATAAGTGAGCCAGACTCCCATGGGCAAGGTCTATTACAGATCTCACTGTCAATTTGGATCTGAGAACATTTACCTCTTTGGGGCTATGGTGGTCCCACCTAGACATCTGTTGAATGGCAACATCCTGCCCTGAAAAAATATGATTTCCTACTCTGCGGATGACTTAAAGAACAAAGGCAGCTTAACAAAATGTTGTATTCACAATTGTGGAGAAATCAAACATTTGGAAAACCTGGATCTTATAAAAGCTTGGACTACAACTATGAAAAAATTCAATAAAATATCTATAGCTGGCTCTTAGCCCTGGGAAAGAATGGCTAAGGCATCATTTAACCCCTGATAAAGACTAACTGGAACTTTAAGAAAACATAATCAGCTGGGAGGGTCAATGGGAGGAGCGAGGGCTCATGGAAGTTCTTGCACTCTACGTAATCGCAAGAACCATGCACACAAGAACCCTACAGGAAGAACTCTATGTTTATAATAAAGCTCCTTGGTTCTAACTTTCCCTTTCCTTAACTTCCTTTTTCCTTATATAAATACTCCTCTATCTTGACAGACCAGAGTGTGCACGTGGCTTGTCTTGTTGCATCCCTTTCTTTTTCCCAAATAAATCTTTTTTGATGACAAAACACCTACTCAATATTATTTTTCAGTTGACACCCCAGGGACTTCCAATACTCTAAGAGAAAAAAGAACTTTAGGTTAATAAATTGTTTAAGTTCTGCTATTTAAGCAAGTACTAGACTTAAATTTTCTCCTTAAGCCAGATGTATAATCTTATTAATGAGAATAATACACAAGACTGCCTGAATTGACCAGGTCAATATGGGTGAAAAAGTATCCAGCCAAATCACAACTAATTAATCAACTTTGGCCTTCATCCCAAGCACTATGCAGAAGATCTAGTGTTGGTCAGTTCGGTTGTGCCATCACCAATATGAGGGACTCCTGGCAAGTCCATTATTACATAATGTAATCCAAAATTATAAGAAAGTAGTGGTGAGTTGTACTATATTTTCTTAAATTGGGTATTTCTTGTATTAGGTAATGCTCATTGGTCCTGTCTTGGAATTATAATTTAAATTAAAGTTTATTAAATATTAAATATGATATAAATTTGTAGCATAATGGAACCTTAATGTTCAGTTGCTCTAAATCCTCTTCACTTTCCCATGTCATTTTCTAGATGATTACACCAAGCCCAGAGAAGAAAAGTGTCTTGTAGAAAGTCACTTTAATTTCTAAATGATAAGAGAATTTTGTTTCACCCAAAGGACAATCTGTGCTGACACACAGAATCTGGTTTGTTCTACTTAGCCTGCATCTTGCCTCTCCTTGTTAATGCTTTCTTTATAGACTTATCAGACATTTCTTTGGAGATCTAGTTACTTTGCTCACCTGTTTGTGCCTTCTCTCTTTATCTTTGCCACTCCCCCCATATCCCCCTGCAATGCACACATTATTAGAGAAAAATTTAAATCTAGAGTATAGTGGTGTTTGTTGGTTTTATGGCAACACACCACCCATTCCCTCTTGATCTGGTAGGGAAAACTCAATCTTCCTCCTGGAAAATACTCTCTCCATCCATTTCAGTCTCCAAGGTTTGCGTAGTAAAGTAGTCTCCCCTTGAATTTAGTCTTAGCTTCATGGAGAGGGATGTGAATCAAACCTGACCCATCACAGAATCCCATTGTGCTGGCCATAGACACTGGTTCAGAAAAGTGACTGTGACCCAATTATATCCAGTGAAGCAGTCACAAGACTTCTGTTGGGACTACTGTAATAGAGGCATTCTCTCTTTCCTGTTGAACTTACAGCCACTGAAATATAAGCATGGAACTGCTGGATGATCATTTTACTTCTGCAAGAATGGAACCACCAAGAATGAAATCAATGCATAGCCGAGCAGTGTGAAGAAACTGAGGAAAAACCCATTTTGATGTTATTGTTAGAACTCCTTGATCCATCTGAGCTTGAAACTCTTAGATAATTCAGTTAATGAACCAAACAAATCACCTTTTTATTTGAGCTAGTTAGGTCCATTATTCTAACACTTGTAATTGCAAGATATCTGACAGATTCTGCAGTACTGAGTTTCTCTAATGTCTAAGCTCACCTACAAGGGATTTGGTTGCTGACACAGGCAGCTTTTTGATATTGCATGTTTTGTAGATACTTTAAAAGTGACTTTTCAGTCAGTTGGTGCATGCTTTTTCATAATAACATGAATTGCAGTTAACCATCAGCTTGGATTTTCATTCAAATTGTGAATTTTCTGTTTTTTCTAAGATCCAGGTTAGAATGATCTTTCAGGATGAGATTCACTTCTCAAGGGAAAAGGGAAACACAGCCATTGGTAGAGAGAGAGCTGTAACTAAACTGACCCAACCACTAAGCTATCTACACAACAGAGGGGATTTCCCTTGGGAAGTGCTGCTTGATATGAAAATCGCCAATTTTCCCTTTGCTCTTATGACTTGGGTAAGACCTGAAAATGCAGACTGATCTTCAAACAGAGGCATCACTAACCTTCTTTACCTGTAAGTGGGATTCCCCCTAAATGGGGGCAGTGGGTGGATAGTGAAGCTAGAGAGACATGGGCACTGGTACAATCATTTACCAATGCCTGCTATGTACTTTTGGTGCCACATGGATGACTTTGAAGAACACCCTCACTGATGTACCGGAGCAGCTAAAAACTTACTGTGTTGTCTTACATGGCATATCACTGTTTTAAAAAAAGTCTTATACCAAGGAAAAGACCATTAGGCATCAGCCATAAATGAAAAAGAACATTCCCAGTACATCTACCAGTAAAATCCTATCTCAATTGTATCCACCCCTTTTGCTTTGGGGTAAGAAGGGCCCTAGTTATGAAAATAAAAGGCAGAACCTTGGGAATCAGTTTCAAGTAATTCTCAAAGTCTTATCTTGATTTGGCACCACAAAGCATGGTCATTCAGGTCTCTTTCTGGAAGCAGTACTTACCCTCAGGGCCCTGCCTCCTTCTGTCAGTAATCTTTACTGGTGATCTTAGCCTCTTCCCATTCTCTTTAGTATACACACATACACACACACACACACACACACACACAGCATAAAGCAAGGCGCAAGGCAAAGTGATGATGAAAAGCCTCTCCCTCAGACCAGAACTCCCATTGGTGCCTCCACTCTGGTCCTGTTCCTCTGCTGCTCTAATCTGCCAGACTCTCTACCTTCCAATTGCTCACACGGTCTCTGCTTGGCCATCCAGTCTCATCTGTCATGTGGAGCTTGACCTTTGGGCACCCTGACCCATGGTGGTTTTTACAATCATGGACTTGAGATGGCAGAACACAAAACAGGCCCACCCTTCAGTCCATGCCAAACTGCTCCTTACAATTGATCTCTTTTGAGTTCTGTTTAGTCTAGTCTTAAATGCTGCTAGGAATCCAGTTTCCCAAGCAGCATTGGAAACACAGCTGTAGAAACACAGCCATTTAGAAACACATTTGCAATCTAAGGGTTCCCCATCTCAGGAAGTTTTCCCTAGCACTCACCTTTTATTGCTCTACCTCTTACTGCCGTTCACTGTTTAATTTCATCATTTCTCCAGCTATGTCTTCTAATAACTTTGTTTTCCATCTCCTTAATGTGGTTTGCACAGTGTTCCAGACGTTTCACCTCTCTTGTCCCTCATCCATCCTTTGGGTTCTTTCTTTTATATCTCACCTAACAATGATGATCATATTCCAGCCCAGAAATGCCCTCCATATTAAATGGTTACAGTGTGACTTGCAGGATGCAGAGCAATTCACAAATAACAGCTCTGATGGTCTTTGATATGTAGACATTTCTAGTTCATGGTTGTATTTCAGTGCCTAATGCTAGCACATAGTAGGTACATAGACTAGCTCACCCTCCTAAAAGTACCTAGTTCTCCAAGAATGGCTGCCATGAGTCTAGGAGGGATGATAGCATTGTGGAGTAATACATATTATCTTCATGCTCATGGGATCAGGAAGAATATAGTGAGGACAACATGAGAAGGGTGGCAGCCCACATAATGTTGTAGAGTCATCAAATGAGATGGTATAATATGGAGACTAAGAAGCCTGAACAGCCAGAATCAGGTTCTCTGCTCTGTCCACTACCAGCTGGAGGAGGAGGATTAAATCTCATTAGGATTAGACCCATTATTACATACCATGTATCTCATGTTTGAAAAAGTGACCCTATGGGGCAAGTGTGTGTACATCTCCGAATTTTTTAGACAGAATTGAATAGTTGAAAAAATTGGCAGAACACTAAATACTAAATGTTCCTAGACAAGTTGTCAAAGAGGGAAAGATAATCACCAGTACTCATAAAGGCATCCCGGTGCCCATAATTAGAGAATCACCCAATGCCCATATAGATATCCACATAAATGTAGACACTGCTTGCCTGGTTACCCTTCAAATTTGTATCCTGTTTGAGGAGACCTGGTCACTGTCCAGACTCCAACCTCATTAACTCACAAGGCAGTGTTCTCACATGTTATAGAAAACACAGGATGTTCTTCTGGTATTTGTTTGATCACACACCACATTCCTTGCTCTTGACCTATAGAAAGAATTATTCAAATCACTCAGCTCAGCATCCATACCTATAAAATTATGGATCCTCAGTTGTAATAAAGGTAGTTTCCATATAGCTTATATGCTGGGCAGTGTATCTGTGGTGTTTGGTACCCAGAAATAACCACATAGTAACTGATAACCTCTACTTTATAGTAAGCTTTTCAAAGTATTATGGTCATGAAATGACATATGAAAAGTATAAACAACCTGATCTTCAAACTATTCTTTTGCTTAAGTATATTTTACATGTAATATAATGTTTTTTTAAAAGGAGTTTTGGTTAAACTCTCTATGAAAATACTTAATTAATAGCTATGAAGAGGCCCCACACCCAGTGAATTTTAGATGACTCAGCTAGACAGAACATTAAATAACACAAATGAAAGGAGTGATGACATGTGAATAAGGACAATGACTAAAAAGAACCCTACAATTACCATTGCATAGCCAAGACCTCAGGCACTAGTGTGAGGTGATTGGGAAATTAATCTGTCAAAATGTATACTCTAATTCTTTAAATTCAATTCTATTACATGCTCCAGCCCAAATGGGATGTGGTTAATTCCTCTCTTAGTTCATTGGTCAGGATTGGTCACATGGCCTCACTGAAGCAGAAAGGGTCCAGGAGCCAGCAGTAATGACCTCCACCTTTCCTATAAGTCTGTGGTCAAAGTCACCTTCTTACAGAGACCCACACTGACTTCTTCATTTTATATCACAATCTCCTACCCTGTCCCTGGTTATGTGATTCTTCTTGCTTACAAATTTTTTCCCACATATTTTCTTCAACCTTCTATATACCTTACTTACTGTACTCATTGTCTGTCTCAGCCCTGTAGTGGGGGAAAGTTTGAGGAAAAGCAAGATATTTCTATAATATATTTATACATTTCAAAGAGAAAAAAATAGAACTTCACAGTAGAGCAAATCATCAAATATTAACTTACCCAAGGAATAAAGATTAATATCACCAATAAATATGTATATTTACATCATGTAGCACTTGACTGATACACTGAGAAGAACACATTGTGTCCTTGGTAAATGTCTTACCAAAAATGCATAACCACAATTTAATCATGAGAAAACATAAGATAATCACAGATTGAGAGACATTCTACCAAATTAATGACCAGTACTCTTCAAACGTTCCAAAGTCATAAAAGATGAAGAAAACCTGAGGAACCGTCACAAACTGGGGGAGATTCAGGAGTGATGGGAACTAAATTCAATGTAGGATCCTGGATTAGAAAAAGGACATTAGTGGAAGAACTGGTGAAATCCAAATCAATTCTATAGCTAGTTAATAGTATTGGACTCATGTTACTCACTTAGCATTGGTACGGTTATATAAGATGTTAACATCAGGGGAAGTTGGGTGGAGCATGTATCAGTTTATCAACTTTTCTGTAAGTCTAAAATTATTTCAAATAAAAAGTTTAAAGCAAGCACAAACATTTCAGGGGTTGATTATGCTTTCTGGCTCATGCTGACGTTCCCTTGGTTCTCTCCACTCCTGGGTGTCCAGCATGTGGCAACAGGCTCATTCAATATCGTATCAGGAAAAATGGGGGTGAGATAGAAAGTACCAGGTCTGGGCCTTGTGCCTAGACTACAACGTGGTACAGCTCCCCCAGAGCTAGAGCTCTGACAACCAGTAAGGAGACCTTAGTTCTAGTTCTGGCTTCATCACATTGTTGTTTTGGTGATATGACCTTGAAAAGTGGCTCAATCATTCCTGCTGTAGAAATGAGCATAAAGACATTTCCTCCCTCCCTCCCTCACAGGGCTATTTTTGGTTAGGCTCAAAGGGCTTAGTGAGAGACTGGACCAAAGTAAAGACAGAGGCATCACCTTACTCAGAATGAGCACGGCATTTATTGCCTGTCTAATTCACTTACTTTTTTCATCATACGTAGTCATATTTTATGAGGGGCAGCATGTGCAGTGGCTAAGGCCCCAGGTTCTGGGATTATAGTGCCTGCTTCCCATCCTAATGCCACTGCTTACTAGCTGTGTTGTAATTTCCTCAGCTATAAAATGAGGGTAGTGACAGAACCTACCTCATGGGGCTGTTGTAAGGATTAAGGAAGGTAATATTTATAAAGCCTTTAAAAGTTGCCTTGCAATTTGATGAATGCCATATAGTGTGTGCTCTTAACATTACTTTAAGATCATTTTCCCTGATGGTTCATGACATTATTCAGAATACTATTTAACTCATCTGGGTGTAGAAACTTGTGCCTTCCTAACTACACAGTAGTAGATTGTCTGAGGACAGAGATGTGAATGCCTTGTGCTTCAGCCTTCCCAGTGTGATGTCTTATACAGAGGAGGTGCTCGATAAATATCTGATGATTGATTGATTAATAAGGCCCTAAAGCCAATGTTCTCTTACATCACAATTTTGCTCCAGGCAAACTTTCCATATGTGTAAATTTAAACAAACTTGGAAAATAGCAATTTCTCTAATGGTAAGCTGGTCTCCCCTCAACTCTGTCAGAGTTTGCAATGGGAGTTGTTCATTTTTTGACATCTCTTTCTCCCATCCCATCCACCCAAAATCTTTCTGTCGGTGCCACATCTGAAAAGACAACTCAGGAATAGAACCTGACACTCAGTCTTTGACTGAGCTCTTCCCTTCTCTTTCCTCTTGTCTGGGAGGAAAAAGAATCCTGCCATCCACTTTCCTAAGATGATCGCTTTATGTGCTTTTGTTCCGTTTCCAAGAACACATCTTCGGAGTCAACTTGAGCTTCAAGGCTTGGCAATTACTAGAGAAATAAAATATTACCTTCCTCGTTAAGCACTTTGGCCACATTCTCTGTGGTGTTTCCATTTTCAATATCTAAAGTGCAGTGCTCCTTCAGTGCCCTTGAAGCTGAACTCGTTTCCTTACTGAATGCATTATTTCATAGAAGAAAAAATATCATCTTCCAACTTATGAATCATTCTTATCTTTACTCTTCACCTTTCCTTCTCTTTGTGTTTCTTCCACTTACATACTTCTACATTATTTCTGGCCAAACATGAGGCAGCCAAGTTGGAATCCTGGGTCTGTTGCTATCATCATGATCATTTCTTTGTGCCATTTTTATGAAATGCAGCCCCATAGATTCAGGGCACACTGCTGGCTTCTTCATTTTTGCAGACAGCAAACGATTGTATGGAGAATTATCCAAATGCTGACATCCCCATCCCCCACCCCTGGTCATTTCTCTCCAACATTTTATTTCCTCTTGTGTTGCCTCTATGACTCAATAGTGGAAATGCTTCATGATTCCAAGGAGCTTTGTTGCTCTCCTGACCCTAAAAAGTGCCCCAGAATGACAGGAGTTCTTCTCCATCATCTAAGAGGAGAAAGGAGAGAACAAAACACTAGCACCGAAATCCTCCAAGTCTCCCCTCCTTTCTTTCTTTGCTTGATTGCTGCTGGGCCAAAACCACTGCCTTCTATTTCAAGAAGTGAATGTGTGGGGGTTTAGAAGGCAATGTAGTGTGAGATGCACTTCTCATAAGGTGCATGTGTAGAGGAACACACTCCAAAGAGGACCAGCAACTCCTAAATGAAACACTCCACCTATTTGTGGTGACATGGAGACCAAGGCAATGAGGGAAGCCCAAGGTGTGGATTTGAAGAACGTACGTCAGGTCCCAGTTCCCAAACCTTCAAACTCTTCTCTTTGACCTTAATCAAATCACATACCTTATTATCTTTGGAAAGGAGAGAAACAACTCACATCTATCTCACTGAACTGTTGCGGTGACCAAGAAACTCAGCACTTGTCAAAGAATTTATGAACTACAAAGTGCTATGTGGACACTATTATCCAAAAATAGATTTTATAGCAATGAACAAAGGGCAGTTATTAATATGGCTATTCAAGTCCATTGATCAATATGATTTACACTTACTACACCAGCAAGAAGCATTAAACAAGGTCCTTGCCCACAGTAGCTTAAAGACCGATGGAAAAGACAAAACTTATAAACTTGTCCAGACTTACCCAGCTGAATTCATGAGAAGGCCAATAAAATCTGGTGCTAAATGTATGTTGTAATATATTTTGCAATGGTGCTAAGTAGTCAGAGGTTTAAGTACCTCAGGAAATAATAATAATAACAATAATAATAATAATAACAACAATACAATTCTTTATGTAAATCCTGGTAATGCTTAATTAGACTGCAACAAGGGGTGATACATAAGATGCAAGCCCCTCTTAGGCATCCCAGCTCCTAGCTCAGTGGACTCAGGATCTTGGCCACTGTGTTCTCCTGTCATGATCTATCTCCGATCACAGAAAAGAGTGATAGGAGAGGTATAAGAGAGAAGAGTGTAAGCTACAGGGTCAGTCAGCCTTGTTCAAATCACACCTCCCAAATGTAACAGGTGGTGACCTTGGGTAAATTATTTATGCTCTTGACACCTTGGTCTCATAATTATGCCTATCATAGATGGTGGTGGGGATAATGGGTTAATACATGTCAAGTACTGAGAACAGTACTTGGCATATGGTACATGCTCAGTAAATGCTAGTTATAGTTGTGGTTATTGTCACCACTGCTATTATTATTGATGTTATTATTATTACAGTAGTATTTTCCAAGGTATGTTCAGAGGACACTAGTCCTATAAGATAGTCCTCATAGAGGGATTCTATAGTTCAAATATGTGGTAATTGCTGCATTTGTATGTAAAAATGCACATGGGTATTGAAACATAAAGGGAAATTTTTAAAAATAAATTAATTTAACTTTAACCAACCTAGGTTGTCTAAACTTATTTAGCCATGGGGCCCCTGGTTCCTACATAATACCAGTGATCTTAGGTGTGGGGAGCTGATATAGGGTTAAGCCTCAGACTGACCTGTGGGCAAAGTCACAAACAAGTCCCAGCTTAGAGGGCACAGTCCTCTTAAGCATAATTAGGCTTGACCTTATGACACTCCCTAGATCTTACTGGGGGAAGCTAATGGGCTGAGGGAAGTGCAACAAGAACAAAAACAAGTGAAACTCACAAGAACAGTGTAAACAAGTGAAACTCACAAGAACAGTGTAACTTTGGTAACCACTACCCTGTTTACCTCTCACTATAAAATAAAGGCTCAGCTTGCCTCGGGATCTCTCTCTGTGGCCTCAGCCAGGCACAGGAAGATCCACGGAGACTAAAGAGAGCTAGAGAGTTCTGAACGCTGTCTCCGTGTAAAACATTCTTCGCCGACTCCGTCCACACCTTTGGGAACCCCTGGACCCCTGGGGCTGGACCCCAGCACTTAGGGTTCTTCCACAGAGTACATTTCAAGGAACTTATTTAAGGGGATATGAAAATATTTATACCTAATGTATAAATAGTTTATGCTCAGTCAAGGACTGCACAGCAAGAGAAAATACATGAAAAATATTAACTGTACTGTGAATGATTTTTTTTAATTGTCAAATAAATGGTTTGCATGTTTTTATGTAATTATTACTTCTTTATTCGATAGATTAAAATTGACTGAAGTATTGACTTTTCTCTCTGGCCAACAGTTAACCTGTAATTTTATTAATGAGAGAGAGAGAGTTTAAAATCAGGTCATTCTGAGTCTCACAAATGAGAAAAGGCCACAAAGAATGTGAAGAATACACGTACCTTACCAACCAGGAAACACAAAAATTAGGAATAGCTTCTTGGAAAACTTGACTCAGCCTAGGATGTGTGAATTTATCTAAAAGTCTTCAGATTTAATCATGCCTTGAATAATTAATTTTATAAGTCAAATTGACACTTTGTAGGGCAATTTTAGGGTCAATGTGTACAGATGCTTTAATGAGCTTAATGTTCAGATTCCATCTCCTTGACAATGTGTCATCATTGCCAGTCTCTGTACAGACCAACCTTGACCACATCATGCCATCTTTTTAGAAGTTATGTCCTTCAGCAGAACATTGGTGGAGGTTCCAGGAAAGAAGGTTAGGAGTAGAAGGATCTGGCAAAATTTAATTTCTGACATTGTCTCTAGGGGTACAAGTAAATATATTTTTTCCATTTTGGAGCATATAACCTAAAGACAACATCAACACTGGTTCCTGTAAAAGGATATATAGCTCTTCCATGGGATTGACAAACTTATAGCCCCATGGGATTGACAAATTTTGGGTGGCCTTTCACTTAGGGCCTTTCCAGTGCTTCCGTCTGAAAGCCCTAATTCATGCCATACCTGTGAATTCTCCCCTTCCTCTTTCTTTCCCTAGATAGTGAAGTGAAGTAGTTTTGCCAAGTAAGAGCTGCTGTTAGGTTCTTATTTTGGTAATCATCTGGTGATAGAAAGCTTCCCGTTGCACTTGAACTTTCCTCTATCTGTCTTAATGGCAGTTCCATCGCTGGTAACTCAGTCTTTGTTAAAATGAAAGCATTTCACCAAAACAGTAACACAGAGGCATGATCACTTAAGATGCCTTCAGTCAATGCAGTTTATTGGTTCCCTAGCAGAGGACAGGCTAAGAGGGAATGAGACCATAGACTTGAAAGAGTCATAGAGAACAAGAAGCAGGCAGCCAAAAGCCATTCTCGAACCCAGCAGAACACATCTCTAGGGAGCTCTCTAGGCAGCTGGAAGATAATAAAAAGATGCCAAGTTCCAGTGGGAGCTCAAAGAGCTGGAAGGGATGGTTGAAATGGTGGTGATGTAGTGAAATCTTGATTTTTCCCATGACATGTCTTTGGGCTGGCCCTGTCTTTGACACCTCATTCCTTAGCAGCCACAGTTTACCTAACTATTTATATTCCTTTATTTTAACTCCCAGTGAGAGGTCAACAATTTGAATCCTCCAATAAGAATGCAGTCTTCTGTTCTCTACTGTCTGAAGTGGAATATTAATTAGAGGGTACCACCAGTCTCAGGCTCTGGGGGTAGAGTGGGCATCTGTCCAGGCTTCCTCAGCACAGTGAGTCCTGAAACCCAGGATAGCACAGTCCCCAGCTCTTCAATGGGTGAGACTAAATATCTTACCAAGAATCAAAAGTGAAATGAATGCATAAGTGTGAAAGGCTGGAGTCCATTGGAAGTGTGCAGTCTTGTAAGATTTCTGAATAGCAGATGTTTGGGTCTTCCTACCCTCTCTGTGTCTGCAAGGATCTGAGATCTGAAGGGCAGAGGAGCTGCCCAGGAGACTGCTAGAGACACCACCAAATGGGGCTGGTGGCATATGTGTTTCTCTTTTAAATATATGTATTTTTTCATCTTAGTTAAAACCACAAGTATTTGAAATTCTTCCAAAGGAACGAAATCTCAGACCTGTGGAATGTCAGTTGGGGAAATTAAATGGCTACCACGTGACCTAGCAAATGCCACTGTGGAAAATAAACACACGATGCTGAGCAGACCCGCTGTTTACTCTAACATCTTGAGATGACAGGCAATCACTTTCCAAAACCACGGCCAGAGGTAGAGCTCTCCGAAGGCTTAAATCAAGAGTCTTTTAAAGCAGATTGACTATTCAGCTGTGATTCTCCAGCAAATTAAGAATATGCTCTTGAATGCTGGACAATGAAAGCCCAGACAAAGCTACTAAACACACGCAAGCACCCTCTTCCTTTTTGGCCACAAAGACCATGCTGTGAAGTACCATCTTACTCAATCCTGCTGGTAGCTGAGCAAAACCAAGATCTCTTATTTTTAACAAGAGAGCGCTATAGCTGAACGCCGGTGTGATTCTAAAGATAATGTGAGCCAGGGATGGGAAGAAAAAAAATCAGAGTGATAAAAGGTACCAAGGGAGAGGGAGAAAGGGTAGGTGGATGGAAAGGGAGAGTCAAAAAAGATGCATAGGAAATAAGGAAGGGTGATACAGTTTGAGGGGAAAATATAAAGGAGGAAGGGGAGCCATAAAGATGCAAAGAGGAAAGGGAATGAGAAAAAGAGAAGGAAAGGAATGGGGAATGGAAGTGAGTGCAGGGAGAAAATTAGAAAAATGGGCTAAGGTGGCAAAGAGGATAAGCAGAAGTGAGTGTACCCCCTTTATTTTTAAAAATATAATTTTATTGATTTCAGAGAGGAAGTGAGAGGGAGAGAGAGATAGAAACATCAATGATGAGAGAGAATCATTGACAGCTGCCTCCTGTATGCCCCACACTGGGGAACAGAGCCTGCAATCCGGGCATGTGCCCTGACCTGGAATCAAACCATGACCTCCTGATTCATACATTGACACTCAACCACAGAGCCACAGCTGCCAGGAGCGTACCCCCTTTTTAGGAAGCCCCCTTTCCCTTCACTAATGTAGGAAACTTGGCCAGCATGGCATCACACAGCTGGAATCAATGGATGAGAACGTGGGCGGCTGCCCAGACCTGCCCAGGGGAAGCAGTAGGAAGCCCTTCCCTCTGGCTTGGCAAGGTCTGGCTCCTGCCTGCCAGAATCATCAGCCTCCTTGGGGCAGCCATGGAGAGCAAGAACTTGGCCCGACTGCCCATGGGCCTTCAGAAGAACTAAAACCCTGGCTCCTTCAAACAGCTCAGGCCCTGCCATATTTTCACCTGGCTTGGTAGAATGAAGCCTCAAATAGGGCTATTTCTTTCTTCAAAGGGAGTGGCAAAGGGGTGTGGATTATTTCCAGAGAAAAAGCAAAACCCAGTCCGCTGCCTTTAGGCCTTCAAAACATAAAAATTGAGGTCTAGGGTTTCACAGTATAAGGAAACAAAATATTGGCCAAACTGTACAGTTGGATGGTTTGTATTTGCACATCTCTCCTTCTCCTCTCAGGGCCTCTTTCCAAATTTTAAGCATCACAGCTCATTTGATTATAATATGTGTGTGGCCACTGGTTCTGTGCAGGAAATGCTGGGTGGCTGACACATGCCCGGGGTCTGTCTTCAGGTTGCTTACAATCTACTCCATGTTCCTGTGTATCTCTCTAAAACCTCAGAACATTGAGCCGAAACCAGAAGAGCAAGGACATGACAATGTAGCCAGCAAACAACAACAGGTTCTACATGAAACAACCTGGGTTATAGTCTCAGGAAATACACTGCCTGGCTGAGTGACCTTGGGTTCAAGGATCCTGCCCAGGACCTTGGATTTCCCATGTGTAGAGTGAAACTGTGGGACCACATGACCTATAGGGTCCCTTCCAATGTTCCAGTTTTGTGATTTTGCTACAAAATCTCCTTACGATAGGTTAACGCCGGAGTTTGCTGCCTCGAACAACCACTTCAAAAATACAACTAAAAGACGGAACGGACATCATCCAGAACCACAGGAAGGCTGGCTGAGTGGAAGTTCTACAACTAGGAGGAAAGAGAAAGGGAAAAAAGGGAACAAATGTAATAATCTGAACAATAAAGATTTAATTAATTAAAAAAAAAAATCTCCTTACTTTCCCCCGGTGCCCACTTCCACAAACTTCAAACAAGCTTTGGAATCAAAATAAGATATGATCTCCCCAGATTTCTTTTAAGGCATGGAATAAGATTTCCTCACCCATTCAGTCACATGAGAACTCTGATAAAAAACCATTCATTATGGGAAAATTTAATTTAGAAAATAGAAACAAAATTAAATATTTCTTAAATCACTTTAATGAGTTTACAAAATTGAAGTAAATCTATTTGTTCTCTAAAGATAAGACCTGGAGCTAGAGGTTCAGTCCTATTTTTCAAATGGCTTGGGGTGGGGGTAAGGGAGAAAGAAAGTATATTCATATCTGAAAATGATTAAATGAAAATTTAATCCTTAATTATCCTTCTAACAGCTGCTGATGGAAAATCATGCGAGCGTACTAAAATTTAAAGTGCCTGGGTTCTGTGCTTTCAAATTAAGATTTTTTTTGCAGTCATTTGACTTTTAAAATTATAATGAATGTCTGTTTTCCGCATAATTCAGACAGCAAACACTTTAAGAAGTATTATGTAAAAGTAATCTACTCATTTCTCCAAATCCATGGATCTCTCTGAAATTGCTTTGAGCTGCACCCTGTCTTCCCTCCATCAGTCTCTGCACTGACTCTGTCCTGCCTCTCAGTACTGGGGCATGGGAATGCTCCCCTTATCAGACTGTGGTAGAGCAAAAGTTCTCAAAGTGTGGCCCTCCAGCTAAGGCCAACACCTGAGAATTCATTACCAATGCAAATTATTGGGTCCCACTCTGACCTGTGGAATCAGAAACTCTTGGTGGGTGGATGGCCCAACAATCTGGATTTAACAAGTCTTCCATGTGATTCCGATGCTCATCTCTGAGAATTTGGGGCGAAAGGAAGTGATTAGGAACTGAAGCAGAAGTTTTAGCATGATAGAACCCAGCTTTTTCCATTTCATCAGTCAGAGATTTGCTTCCTGACCACTTCAACTCTCAACCTTTTCGAATGACTCTCCTTATTTTAACCTAACTGAAGAAATGTTCAAATCTTGTATTTCAATATGCACTGCAAGGAAAAATGCACCCAGTCTTACTTTCTAATTCCTTTTGCTCTCCCTCCATTGAACTCCCTTGCCTGTAAAAAGAATTCCATGTGGAGTGACAGTATCTAATTTTGGTTTTTAATGGGAGTTAGGGCTTCAATACATGAACATTATGTTCTATAAGCTAATGCTTCCCTGTTTCTTCAGGCTTCAGACCAGGAAAGACTCTGCCATCATAGTTATGTGGAATATGTCATTTACATATTCTTTTCACCCCCTGTTAGATATTTAATTGTTTTCTCCCCACATTTATATGTTGAAGCCCTAGCCACAAGTACCTCAGAATGTGACTGCGTTTGAAGATAGGGTCTTTAAGAATGTGATTAAGGTAAAATGATGTCATTAGAGTGGGCCCTCATTCAATATGACTGGTATCCTTATCAGAAATTGGAATTAGAACACAAATGCATACAGAAGGAAGACAAGGTTAAGACACAGGGAGAAGGTGGCCATCTATAACCAAGGAGAGAGGCCTCAGAAGAACCCAAACCTGCTAACACCTTAATCTTAGTCTCCTAGCTTCCAGAATCCTAAGAAGATAAATTTCTGTTTATCTTCTGGGCCTGTGGTTCTTTTTTTCATGACATCCTAGGACAGTGGTCAGCAAACTGTGGCTCTCGAGCTGCAGTTTGCCAACCACTGAGAACTAACACCCTACCTAGCCAGTGAATTAGAATGCATTTCTAAGGGAATAGTCCCATCCTGACAGGGAGGAAAGTTTGAGTTCCTTGAGTATAGCAGCTCACTTTCTGGCAATTTCTGCAACTCTATCTCCCTCTCTTCTCTTCTCTCTCTCTCTCTCTCTCTCTCTCTCTCTCTCTCTCTTCCATATCTATTTATTTATTTTTCATCCCTTCCCATAACTACTCCATCCCCACCTGATTTGTCTTTCTGAAGGAAAAACCAGAAAGTTCAATTTCTCCAGTATCTCCAGCTCTAACAGGCACATGACATGGCACCTCTTGAGAGTTACTACCGTTCATATAGCTCAGTCACCACAGAGATGTGTTTTGAAGATCAGGTGGGAGTTTAAGAGTATATAGCCAGGGTGGGAGAATATGCAGACAGGGTGCCCCAACATCACTGAAATCCCAAACAATTGACCCCATGGTCCCCCTACCCCAATTGACCAAACTTGACAATGTATTGCAAGAAATGGTGAGTATAGTGACAATGACATCGCTTTTAAAAAAGAAGCCTAGTTATTTTTAGGACTTCTCACTCACATCAATCTTCCTTTCTGTGAATGCCTAGTGCTCTACAAACATGTATACCATGCAGGATTATTAAAATGGGTTTTCCATAATGTAAGCAAAGCACCTAAAACAGTGTGTGGCATGTAGCAAGTGCTCTAAGGTATGCTCACTCTCGAATACTGGGACATGACCTGATTGTAGTCATGACTGGCTACAGATTAGCACACTAGTGCAAGAACAATGCCCACCCACTATATAAAAGAGGGAATATCTGGAGAGGGAGATAGAAAGATCTGGAAGTTATCTTAGTTACTCTGACTCCATTGTATGAAAGACCACATAGCTTCTGTCTGCACAAACCTTTGGTTTGACAACATCAAGGCAAGAAAAGGTTATTTCTTCATACCAGCTCACCTATGGGCCTGACCTGAAGATACCAAAGAATCCACAGAGTTGGAATTCAAGGTCAGTGTGTGCAGCCTGTCTGCATTTTAGGAAAGAGAGGTGATTCTGTTACCAAGACACAGAAGCTGACTCATAGCTACATAAATGGGGAAGGTGCCTGTCGGTGTGAGAGAGACTAAGACAGATAGATGGGAAGAGAGAAGAATGGGAAGCTCAGCTCCAAAGGAGATGACAACTTGTTTCTCTTAATCTCCTAGGGCTCCCCTATGAAACCTCTCTCTGCATGTAGCCTTCCACTAACTCTTTGGAAGAGCTGAGATATTGTTTCTGGTGGGGCCCACACATTTTCCCAGTTAACTTGCCTCAGGCATCTCATCTTCAAAGTGTCCAATAATGTTCACAGCTGAATTTCAGTTCCAGGAAACAGACCTATAAAGATAACGGTTCTTCTCCCTCCAAAGATGTCTCAGAGCCAAAAAAGCAACCAGCCAGAGGATTCAATTGTAGGACAAGATTTTTGTGATAAGTACAAGAGCATCAGCCCCTTTAACCTCCTCACCCATTTGTCAACCCTAGACCAGCACCACCCAGTGGGTTTCCCACACACAGAAAGTCCTGACCTGACCCTGTCCATCTCCAGTTAGTGCTTTGGAGACAAGAGAAACAGAAAAGTACATTGAAAGAAGGAAAATGAGTACAGCCAGAGGATGGAGAAGGAAACAAACTCAAGATAGAGATGAAACAAGAGTAATTGATAAAATTAGGGCAAAGAAAGGAGAGGGGAAAAAGAAAAGGGAGAGTAGAACAGAAGAAGAAAAAATAATAAAGCTGGAAGGGAATAGGCTACCTGTAATAACACACTTTAAAGTAGTCATGGAAGTAAAGCAAGATTAAAAATCAAACAAGAACTAATTAAAATGCCCCTTAAATGTGTGCATGCACACATGGGTGTCTGTCAACGGAGTCCTTGATCTAAAACTAAAAGATCAAACTGGGCTAATGCTGAACAAAAAAACATTCACATAGATGCTCATGAGGACCCCTTTAAATGCCTATTGTTGATTTTAATCACTTGTTTCTTAAGGTGATCACACCTTCAGTAGAGTTGTCAGGGCTTGTTATAAATCATATTGTTTGAATTCCTGCATGTGGGTTCACATTCCATTTTCTTCTATTTTGAATCCAGGATTTGGCCTCCCTGCGGATCCTTCTTTTTTTTCAGGTGGTTATTAGGCCTATTTGATATTTAGTCAATGTCTCTGATTTGTGGCATAAACTCAACATTTTCTGAACTAGCTGTGAAAGTCACTGTTGTGGAATGTTGTAGCTGGGAGGAAGGAGAGAGACCCTTCGTTGGATCTAAGAGAAGAAAAAGACCAGAGAGGTCACATGGTTTTCAGGAGGCCACCCATTCTAGCTTCACCTCTCCCTGAATCTCCAGCAAGTCATCCAACCTCTCTGAGCCCAGTAGATTTTCTCTCAAATGAGTATTATAATATTTGCTTCAAGGATTTTTTAGAAGATTTTTAAAAAGCCATGCTTGAAAGGCAGATAGCACAAAACCAAAGTAGGTGCTCAATAAATGTTGAGCACACGTGCACATATATACAAACAGCTGACAACACCCTACCCCTTGCACATGCATGCAGGGCAGATGAGAACTAAGGCTGGGATGTCCACTATGATCTGAGTGCCCTTGTTGGGGCAAGTACAATATAAGATAATAGAAAAAGAGTGATTAATGAGCGAATAAATGATTAAATAAGCAAATATACTTCTCCTCCCTAGTTTAAAAAATAGATGAAAATGTTTTTATAAAAGTCCTTAAAGAATGAAACAATTGTCTCAAGAAATGTACTCATGTAAAATTCTCCTTCTCTCTTGATACTGCAGTACACACTTTTAAACAGTTACCAGGTGCTCCCAAGTGAAGAACCTATCCATATACCTATGGACACCTGCATATACTGGTATACAGTCCTGTGCTGTCTGTCTTGAAGACAGCCCCCCAAAGGATGCTGGGTCCTTTCTTCTATTTCCCTGAAAAGACACTAAAGGGAATTTAAAAGAGAAAAATTATGGAAAGTAGACAGCAATGAAAATATCATTTCACTCGGGTTCATAAATCATTTAAAAAATTCTTCTTTCATTTCCCGCCACCCAGCAGATTTATTGAAAATTTATCACCAGTCCTTTCAGGGAAGCTTCCCCTTACTCAGAAATGAGAGAATTTTGACCTAAATTGCCCAAGAGCTAAGCCAGAATACCATTGTAGCTCTGCGGCTCCATTTCAAAACTAGCCTGTATTTTACAGAATTTCAAACATCCAAGTCACTTCCAGTCACAGGAGCTAAAATTGGCCAGGGTGGGACGTGTGGCTGTCAAAACTGATAAACATTTCCTGAATGCCAATTGGTTGGAGAACCATGCCTCTGAATGCCTTTAAAAATGTCTGAAGTCTACCTCAACACATAACCCCAAGTTCCAATTACTTGTCGGGAAACTGAGACTTTGTTTGAACAAGCTCAACCAATTTCATAGTCTCTCATTCTGTGGTAAAGGGGTCTTATGTGTGCTGAGATCTCTGAAGGGAACAGGCCAAGTCTTCCTGTTTCGCACTGGGATGAGAATAATGAAGTTCAAATCCCGTGATCTGGGGGATCTGGGTCTTTTCTGCATGGATTATTGTGTCCCACGGGCCTCAGAAAGCCTCAAGAAACAAAAAACCAAGCCTTTGGTTGCTATGGTAGGACAAAGTAGGTTTGATGATAGTGAAGACTATTTTCTGTGTTGGAGGAGCTTTCATCTCTAAGGTAAAGTGTATCCTTGGCAAACCTGGAGGAGAATGCTTCCTGTTTGCCTTTTCCCTATCTTCCCCACTCCTTTTCTATGCAGTGACCCCTGCCAACTAAGAATTTACTGCACGAATTCAGACCACCTGCTACTATCTTTTCAAGGTAGCATTTGATAGATATCCCTAGCTCCACTCCCTGAGTCTCATTGATAGAAGGGGGCTCTAGTGTGTGTTTTTCCCAACACCACCAAGCAATGAACTAAGTTCTGCCATTATCTACCTGGAGAGAGTATCTGAGGTTAAGTCTTATAAAACTGCCTCCCAGACCACCTTAGACAAATCCCTCTGTGTCCTCACATGGCCATTGCTTTGTGTGCACTCCTGATGTTTGTATTTTTATAAGGACACCACTCTTATTACCTCCTTTAACCTCTTATCTTAAAAGCCTTGTCTCCAGATACAGTCATATTGCAGGTTCGGGCTTTAACATATGAATTTGGGGGACCCAATTCAGTTCATAATGCCATACCATAATAATATATGCAGAAATGTTATAACTTACTTTGGAAAATAAGTAATGTTTACAGAAGAAAAAAGAAATACATAAGCATCTTTTAAAAGAGCTAAACAAGAATATATGTTTTTGAATAAAATACAGGAAGTTTTGAGAGCTTGAAAATCCCACCAGCTTATAGCTGGATAAAAAGAGGTGTTCAGTAGAACTTACTAAGCAAAGAAATGAATGAATAATTAGGAATAGATGATGATGAATAAATGAATGAGTAGCGTATGAAAGAATTATGAATTAAATTGTGTAGAAATGACCTCTTCTCCATACTAAGACTATTTTCACAGAGCAAACTGGCACTATTTACTGAGAACTCCTCCTCTTCATCAGCACTCTACCTACCCATTTGGCAGTCAGTTGTGGCCACCACATAAAGGCCAAGTCAGAGTGTCAAGCAATCCAGAGGTATGAAGGCAAGACACTCTTAAAGTTTCCTGAATTCCCAAATGTCCAGCAGATTCAGTTTGGTTTTTTTTAGAGTATCCTTGAGGAAATTATCCTGCCCAAAGCTCTGATAAATTAAAGAGATGAGATACTAATGGGGTCAGAGGAAGAAAAGGTAAAGCAAAGGTCATGGAGATAGTGACAAGAGACAGGAATACACAGTTACTGTAGCACAGAGAGCACAGAGGAGACCTGAACCTCCAGATGTCAAGAGGGCCTGGGGAGTATATGCAGCTGCATTCTTAGAGCTTGTCACACCCACAGGCAATGAGGCGATATGAAATAATTTGAGCGTCTCCAAGAATCCCCAGATCCTGAATCTCAAATACTTGTCCTACCAATCTTGAAACTTCACTTAGACATTTATTCCTCTGCCTGTTGTAGTCCTCCTGGTCCTCTGCAGAGAGGGAACACAAGAAGGGCTAGGATGTAAGAAGTCACAGGAGTGTAGATGTGCAGGCCCCTGAAACACTCTTCATGTAATTGTGGGATGAGTACATCTGACCATGGCACCTGGCATCAAAAATTCAGCAAGAAAAGAGTTCAATTGCCTTGTTAATAGCACCACTAACTGCTGTCTATATTCCCAGGCTCAACAGTATTAGTTGGCAGGAATGAATGAATGGATGAGTAGGTGGTTGGATGAATGATTAGATATAGGACAGTTGAGTCTTCCTTAGGCAAATTTTTAGAGAGAGTATTTGGCACTGTCCTTCCTATTTTTTTTCTGCTTTGCTTTTCCCCATAGTAACCACTCTGTACATATTCCATCAGGACACTGATCGCAGCAGGGTGCTATGTAATCCCTGTATCCTAACAATGGGCTTGCTGATTTGGGCTTTTCTCATATAGGCATATCTATATATTCATGTTTATTTAAAAGCTACTTGCCTTTAAAACAAAAAACATCTGAAATAACTTATTTATAAAGCACATCAAAAGCCAAACAAATAAGACACAGCCATGTGCCCCATACCAATGTTTCAGTCAATGACAGACCCCGGTGGTGGTCCTATAGATTATAACAGAGCTGGTGACATTGCAGCCATTGTAATGTCTTAGCACAACACATTACTCCCATGTTTGTGGTGAAGCTGGTGTAAACAAACCTACGGCGCTGCCAGTCATATAAAAGTATAGCACATGCCATCATGTACAGTACACAGTACTTGATAATGACAATAAACCATTTACTGGTTTATGTATTTACTATACTATCCTTTTATCACTATTTTAGAGTGCACTCTTTCTACATAGAATAAAAAGTTTGCTGTAAAACAGTCTGCTGTGTTATGCTGGCAGCAGCCTCATACATCTTGTGTTCCCTGCATCTCTTGATTGCCTCGTTTTCTCTTGTGCTTGATTTAATCTCATGTTGTTTTGTACAGTAACATGCTGAGCGGGCTTGTAGCCCAGGAGCAGTAGGTTGTACCATATAGCCTAGGTGTGTAGTGGGCTATACCATCTACATTTGTGTAAGAACACTCTATTATCTTTGCACAATGACAAAATTGCCTAATGATGCATTTTTCAGAACATATTCCTGTAGTTAAGTGGCACATGACTGTACTAACCAGAAGATTCGTAGTCATTATAAAAGAAAGCAGAGAGAATAACTTGTAAAAAGTTGAATGAAGGTGAAGCCAGGTGTTGAGGAAGGGACTTCCAGGCCTGCCTTCCTAACTTTGGTGAACTTTACAGCCTAGGATAGGACTCTCATACTTGCAGACTCAGAAACCTAGTTTGGTCAGCACTCAAGAATGAACGGGCTTGTCAGGAACAGTCTCCAATTAACCTCAGAGACATTGTATAAATCAGACAGCTTGTTAATTATTTTACCCCCAACACCATCACTCCTGTGCCAATCAGATTGGGTGCAGCCAGCACATTCCTACCTGTAGTCCATTCCTACCTGGCATGCCAAAACCAAACTAGAGAGCTGCTTGGTGAGGTTGCTTGGCTCTGGGATCAGAACAAGGAAATTTGACAGTGGCTTTAGATTCTGTTGCCAATACAAGTGTGACAAAGCCCAGGCTATGGCCCCTAGTCTCTTAGACACTGCTGGGTGGGCACTACGCACAGCAGCCCCCTTGATTCTCATTTGTTAGTGCTTCTACTGCTGAACAACACTCCTTCTGCCCAATCCATTTTCCCCAAAGATGTCTTGGAATTCTCAATCCACTTACAATCAAGATCTACTCATTGGAAAACTTTCCTCTCTATGAGGAGATAGCTAATACCTGTTGTGATGTACCTTATGTTTCTAAATGAACTCTCAGAGTGATCCTATTTTCTTTAATTTCCTGTGAGCACCCTACCTTTGTTCCCCCTGTGATCAGGTAGCGGCTAAGAGTGCTGGTTCTGAGGTCATAGAGACCTAGTTTCAATCCAAGCTGGGTGACCATGGGCAAGTCCTGTAACCTCCATGTGCCTACTTCCTTATCTGTAAAATGGCCATGGAAATAGCCAAGAAGACCATTGTTAAGATGAATTATGGTCATGTTTGGAAGCACTTAGCACACCTGAAAACTCTCGCTCACAGGAAGCAATAAAAACATCACCATTAGTCATTATCTCTCATTGCTCCCACTCAGCCATCCTTCACTGAGCACCCACTAAATGTGCCTGGCCCCACGCGAGGCCAGGAATCCAGCACGGGGTAATTACTACAACTGAATATTAAATTTAGCTCTTAGCTTCCTGGCTTCCAAGGCCCAAAGGGCCATATCAATTATTGCTAAGGTTTTTCTCTGTGCTCCAGCTTATTCACTCCTATGATACTTTTATAAGCTTAAGTTCTAAAGATGGCTATCCAATTATGAACTTTCAGATCCTGAGACAATCAGATGAAGATGACATCTCAGCACCTACTGGGCCAGACCTGATGGCAGCACAACACAAATCAACCCATGTTGACAATACCCCAGAATTCCCAGGGTAGCCTACAAAACCATAAATTAGACATGCAGGTGACCGCTACAGCCTCTCGCTCTTTGAAAATAGGATGGTCCTGATGAAAAGAATATGCAGCTTTAGTCCAATAGAAATGTGACCCTAGCTATAAATTATTTCTTTATAATTTTAAATAGAGAGCTTAAGAAATAAACTCACATGCCTGAGATGCACGTATACATTCACGTAGCCTGATCTTGAGTAATTCGCATTAATAAGAGAGACACAGGGCCCCATCTCGCCATATGCCGGCAGTCACTTTACTGGACTCGAGATAGAATCAAAGTAATTGCTCCATAAAGTAAAGCAGTTAGTAATAACCTAAACTCCAAAAGCCCTTTAATTTTCTGATTCATATCTTTAATCAATTTGCAACATGGAGCAATTGAGTTTTCCCTCTGGTTTCCCAATTGTTTGCTCAAAAGGGCTGCTCTGCTGCCTTTGACTGACGTGACATTATTGCATTTATATTGACTTTTACGGCAGTTTTTACAACATTCGAGGTGCATAAGTTACATGAAAATGTAGCACGGGAACATTTCAGGATGAAAGTAAGCCATAAAGAGAGTGCCTGGCTATAATGTCTACAATTTACAGTGTGAGGACATTACAAATTGAGCAGAGCAAACTGGGCTTGGGCTGGGTGTCATCTGTTTCCAAAACCGCCCAGCAAATTGTCCCAGCTGCATCCCCACAGAAGCTGCACCAGGTGCTCTGACGGGTTTTTTAGATGTATAGAACACAGAACAAATGTCTAGCTTCAACATTGGAGAAAGGGAAGGTGCTGATGAGGCAGGAAGGTTTTGAAAATCAATAAGTTGACTGAGGCCTAAAGTAGGCCAGGGAACTGCTTGAAGATGAGGCTACTACTGACTTATTGTCACCTGTTCACAGGTTGGCACCTCAGTCTTCACCACTCACTTCCTACCAGGGGCCCAGCAGTGAGGTAGAAACAAATGAAAGGCCATTTCTCATCTACAAAGGACCCTCACTTCTACCATCCCCTCTAATGGAGATGGCTCTGTCTAAATCAGGCCCTCAGCATTTCTTAACAAAATGGCCTCCAAATCTTCACTCCCCTACTTCTCCTGTCCTCAATAGAGAGATTTTTCTAAGACATCAGTCAGAGCATGTCGATTCCCTCCAAAAACTGTGTCCAGTGGCTTCCAGCTCCTTCAGAGGAAGTTCTCCACCCTTTCCTCAGCATCCAAGAATAGCATCATCACAGCAGCATCTTACTTGTTAAGGGTACTGCCTCTGTTCCAGCCAAGCCAGGGGGAACCTGTTTGTGCACCAGCACATTTGCATGTTGAGTGTTTCCCATCACTTTCTTCTACCTGGACTCCATTAACTAAAAGCTTCTGAAAGGTCAAGACTTATATCCTAGAACCAAATTCCCTCAGTTTGAATCCCAAAGGGAGTAAGTTGTACCACTTACTACCCTTTGGGAATCTAGAAAAATTGTTTAACTGTCCTGTGCCTCAGTTCTGCAAAATGGATATAATTTCAGGACCTATCTCACTGGTTTGTTATGGAGCTTGATTCATTCAATATATGAGAAGAGCTTAGGACGGGATCTGTCAGAGTAAGAGCTATTGAAGTGTTAGCTGCTATTTGGATGTTGGATTCTTCCGCATTTCTTCTTCTAGATCAGTGGTTCTCAACCTTCCTAATGTCGCGACCCTTTAATACAGTTCCTTATGTTGTGGTGACCCCCAACCATAAAATTATTTTTGTTGCTACTTCATAACTGTGATTTTGTTACTGTTATGAATCAAAATGTAAATATCTGATATGCAGGATGTATTTAGGCAACCCCTGTGAAAGGGTCGTTCGACCCCCAAAGGTGTCGCGACCCACAGGTTGAGAACCGCTGTTCTAGATCCTTTTCTTCTTCCAATCCTTCAATAATTAGTGTCTTTCCTCCCATTTGAAGCCATCCTAGATTTTCCTGTCAGAATAAGTTACTCTTTTGTGTTCTACCTACTCCCCATATGTTTTTCACTTACAACTTTTACAAAGATGACATGTGTCTCTGCCCAGAAGGGCAGGATTTCCATCAACAGCAGTGGCCACTGCATGAGAAGATCACAGTTGGCAACCCCACCGAGGGTCAGCCCAGCGTGCCTTCCTCACCCTGCAGGCTCACCACCTTCAGGGTCCAGTCATGGCATGCATACACATGTGGCAAAAACTTAATTTCTGTTACATTACCTGTGATTTGGTCATGACTCATGTCAGGAAATGCTCAAAGTTCTAGGGTGAATTTAAGTCAGTGAAGCTCTCCAAATCTTCCCCACTCACCCATCGGCCTCCTTCCAGACAGATGGGCCATAGTTGTAGGTTTGAAACAGGGGCCTGGAAGGTTGGGGCCAATACTTGCCTACATAGGTGGGATCTGTTCTGGTTTGTGGTTCCTCCTGAGGAGCTGAAGGCAGCCACCCCAGGGCAAAGGGCAATTCACTGGCAGCTGCCTCTCTAGAAGTGAAATAAAGAAGTCCTTGGTCAATATTCCTGGTGGGAAACTTCTTTTAACTTTAGTTCTGCACACCTTTTCAAGAAAACACTCCTTGTGGACTAGAAATGTCTTTTTTATTCTTTCCCATCATGTAGTTAATGCTTTTTTTGTTTGCTCTTATGGGTTGTAAGGTCCTTGAAGTTGGGGACTATGCATTTTAGGTGTTTACTCTTGAACATTTTATTTTTTAAAATACTAAAACACAAAGAAATCACTTATAATCTAACTTTTAAAATATGATGTGACATAAAAAACAAGAATGTCCTATCTCTCCCCCCACATTGCTATTAGTTGCATATAAATTCTTCTTACATTTCTCTACTTACCTCTCTCTTGCTTTCTCTTATCTTCTATCATCTATCTATCTCCATTTATTTTTCTACATGTATAATGCATGCATATGATTCCTTAAACAGATATACATACAGTTAATAAACATGAAATCATTGACCTACAGTTTTTTTTCTATTTAATGCTATGTCATGGACATTTTTTCCAAGTCATCTGTATCTAACTCATTTTGTTTTAATGACTGCAACTCATAGAAGTGGAGTCAAGAAGCATGGGCATTTGTGGGGAGCAATCCCTCAAGTTCTGCCACAGTCTGGTGCCAACTTACCTTCCAGACATTGCTTTCTTCTCTCTGTACTCTCTCTCAGATTAACAAGGACTTGGTTGTTCCTCAAATAGAGTATGTCCTTCCATGTACCTCTTGTGCCTTATTAGTCTTATATTTACCTTCTATACTTGTGCCTTATAATGTGCTGTATGCATAGCGAGTAGTCAACAAAAGCCTGTTATAGGAATGAATAGACATGGAGGAAGCCCACTATAATGCTACCCAATCAAGACCATCCACCTGCTAGACAGACAGCATATGCAGTTGAGATACTTTCTGTGTTGCTTTCAGGAAGTTACTGGGCTTTTTTGTTTCCTCAGTTTCCCATTCATCCAGTAAGTCTAGAGATATTGGCTTGTCTCCTGGGAGACCTTGGGTGGAATCTGGTATTTCAAAGTGCTTAATGGTGCTGCTCAGTAAATAAAAGATGTCATTAATATGCATGAAGCTATTTCATCAAGAGGCCAACAGAGCAAATTTAAAAGCTATCTTCAAGGGAAAAGAACTAAACTGCCATTATAGGCATCCGAACAACCACAATGGAAGTCTGCAGGAGTCAGAACAGTGTACTCCCTGGGCTCCTCAGACTCTGCTGAAACCTTAAGGTGCCCCTGGTCTCGCTGTAAGTCTCTTAGGGGAGGGGCTGGAGAAGAAGAATCATCTTTTACCTCCAGACTCCACAAGCAGGACTGGAGCGCTCAGCATTCCAGCGCTGTGCTTAAGGGCCCTTAAATGATACATCTAATGGTTTCCGAGAACTGTCCCCAACAGTATGAAAAATTAGATGGGAAACAGCCAACGCATGAACAGGAGGAAGGCTCAGGAGGATTTATGATTTGCCACCACTCCAAGGTCACATTTCCACTCATAGGCATGAAAAATGGGGAGCATGGTTAAGGCAGAGTCATTAGGAATGAACTGAGTGTACTGTGCCAACTGGAGAGCTAACAAAGTGCTAGGAAGGAAGTCAAGAGCATGGGCTGCCACGTGACCTTCCCCTGGATCCTACATCTCACCTAATCTGTATCTCGTCTGTAGGTAATCACAAACATCTGCCTGGGGATTCACATTCATATCAGAGGCAGTCTAGTGTCTAACTCCTGAGGCATCTCCTTCTTTCATCGTCCATGAACTTGTGTCCTTAGGCCAGTCTTCATTCCAATGCCAGGATCGAACATGGGAGCTGGATGTGTCCATTCATGGGTCCCTAGTTACGCTGCTTTTGTTTCTATTGTTACCACAGGTGTTGTCATTGAAAAGGGTCCCACACCACACACTCCCCTGTGTTCTTTTTACAGTTGAGATGATGCCTTTTCTGGTCCATATCCTGTTACAGGTTTCAATGGGTTTCCTTACATGTGACCTCCTAGTTATTGCTGTCAGTGATTAAATGCCTGTGCGCATAAGTACTATTCCTGGGCTTTCTGTCCCCAAGACTTCCAGATCCTTTGGTTGAGACCAGACAAACAGTTCCAGAATGTTGAAAGTTCTTTTGTATGACAGATAACAGGGAATGTTCAGAATCTGAGTCTCCTTTGCCTCCCAGAGGACCCCTGGGTACCTATGCAAACTTACTCATCTCTTCTCTAGCTAAGCATACTATAGGGTCTGAAAGAATGCTTACAACCTTTACATCTTACATTTCCTAATTAGAAAGGGCCAGCTGTTTGTTCAGAAAATAGACAAATTCGAAGGTTTCCAAAGTGACTTTCTGTGCCCACTTGTACAATGAAATAGAAGATAAATTCTCTTGTTAAAAACTAAGTTCTACCTTTACAGGTATTTTGCTCTGTGTACTCATATAATGTGCCTTACTAACACTTGAATCATCTATCTCATTGGGATGTTGTAAAGATCAAATAAGGCCTTTGATAAAAACTTGCACTTTTAAAAGCAAGAAAAGAAAGCTAAATAATAAAGATAAGGAACTGCAATAGAGAAGATTCATTCCATTAGAAAGAGAGTTGGGTTCTAGAAACTCTGGGTTGACTTCTAGGGAGGTAGGGTTTGCAACAAGAAGTACAGAATAAAATTTGGCCCCACAAGGAAGGTCAAGGACAGAGCATGCTTGATTTGTGGTTCAAGCACAGCGGGCAAGCTGAAAGAATGGACTGACAAATGAAAATAGTACCGGGTCAGTGTTACTAATTTACAATATCCATCTCCCACTTAAATAATTTCTGTTTCTTGAGCTTTTCCTCCAAAATTCTGTATATTTGAAACCACTTAGGGATTTATTTTCCAAAATGTGAAATGAAGCATTGAGGCTAAAATTAGTAGTTTTTGAAATTTTTAAAATCCTAGAATGGCATGTATGAGCAAAGATACTCCATAAGTAAATGCATCAAACACTCTAAGACTATATATCGTCAGAGATAATAGTAATCTTACAAGATTAAGTAATTCCTTATAGAAGGCCATTCTGCCCTCCCTAGCAACTCCAACATGAGTCCTTTGGAGATATTGGGGGACAATTATCTTTGGAGGCCAAGGCCCAGATCATTAGCCCAGGATTGTATCAACAATTCCATTGAGCTTCTTGAGTAATCTGACAATGTTGGGCAGATAAAGGAATTTAGTAATCAGCACTTAATTTTCCAAATGGGAGAATAATTGACTTAGGCCAGAGGAATAATGTGAAGAAATTACCTCTGATAGTGCTTAGAAGGCCATGCGCAGTCTAGACAATGAATAGTTCAGGTGGCTTCCCTTTATCTAAGATTAAGCCTGTATTCTCTTAATGAGCTTGTTTCTAACCTTTCTGAAAGGTACCTCTAAAATCCTTTTTTGATACCCTTGCTCCAAAAAAGCACAGGAAAGTGTGTGGAGATAAGAAACAACTCCACTTTCCTACACAAAAGCACTGTGATAATTAGCAAACCCTTTTGGGATGGGGTAGGAGCTCAGGGAAAAAGTGAAGAACTCTTGGGAATAAGCCCAGAAACATAAAGACATCCTTGGGAGGCAACAAGGCTAAGAGGCACTCACAAAAATCAACCCAGCAAGCCAAAAAATAAAAATTACAAACTTAGCAAGAGTGCTGCCAGACATACTGCCAATCACAGCTTAACTTTGTTTTTCTTTAGAGGCACTTAAATAGTTCTTTCTCTATAAACATTTTCATGACACACATGAAGTATCCTAAGCAAGATATCATGAAGGGTGCTAGAGGGTGTATTGGTAGATACAGGCTGGACAAGGGGGTTCCAAACAAATCGTGAAGGTCTGGCGATGCTTGGCACTCAGGTTCTAGTTTGTAAGTAGACGGGAGCTATAGGGTGTTCCTCATTTAGCTCATTTAACTTTCACCTGATCCACCAAGAAATCAAGAGTTAGAAGGTAGTTGGGAGGGGGTGGGCATTTATTTTTTTAAGAAACCTACTCTATGGGAAAAATTGCTGATTTTTCCCATAGAAATCAGATCTGTATCTTCTATTCACATCTCCAATTCTAATTTTCCCCTCAACATTTAACTTCTTAATGCTTAACTCCCGACTTCTAGTCCTCTAGAAGGCAGAAACTGGATTCTATCCAGGTGTATCCCCATGACCTGCTGTAGGGCCTAGCTCAGCATAGGGGTTTATGAGAAAAGAAATCCATAAGTGAATAAACATTTGGTTCAAGTCATGCATTCCTAAATGTGCTTTATTGGAGATATATGCCCTGCCTGCTGTTTGTAAAGACTATAGGCCAATATTGTACAGAACAGAGGTGCAGGAAAATGTGCTGCCACACCAAATAGTCTAGCTAAGTATTGGAAAGGGTTTCAGGATACCAGACCTTGGCGGGGTCTGTGATGTCTGTCCCAAGAGATGTGATGATGGTGGTGAGGGGATGTGTGTGCTCTCAGCCATGGAAACCACAGGAGAGGTGGACTGGGCCACATTCATGGCCATGGCCATGGACAGTTACATTACAGATGTGCTGGATATTGAAGGGATGGGGCCTGAGAAGAAAGACATCACGGTGTGACAGCTCAGCTAGGACTAGACTGTCTGTTCTGGGGTGTCTCCCTGCAGCCTCCCAAAGCATCCATTAAGGGTCTGAACTCAGTGCTGAATGCCATTCACTTTCTTATGGCAAATGGCAAAGGGTAGCATTTTACGTAAGGGTGTGATGAAAGTGGAAGGCAGCCTGATGCCAGGAAGATTCTCAGCAGGGGACCCTGTGAGAGACACTCTGGACTTTTGGTTACTCTGCAGGTTAGAGAAGGGTTTCTCCCCCTCCATCACCCCTTCACACTGCGAGGCGGAGGAGGCAGGCTCAGAGACCCTTATGAAGACATCTCAGTCCAAAAGGAATACTGAACTGAGGGTCTGTGTCCTGAGTTTGTGGCTTTGACTTGGGCATGGTCTTTATGTCATAGGGAATCTAAAATAGTCCTAGAGAGGCCAAAAGAACCCAAAAGCCACAGAGTGGCAAAAAGGGGAAAGAGGAAGTCAAGAGAGGACTCCCCAAATGCACAGCCAACCCTGCTGTTAAGAGTGCCACCTCTCAAAAAGTTTCTGACAATGACATTAATTAAGACTCACCCCTTTCTCTACTAGAACCACAGTTCATGGTAACTTGGCCATATATTCTTTTTCATGACCCTAATTTTTTTTTCTTTTTACCAAAATATAACTCAAAATCAAAGAAAATGTTATAATAATAATAATAAATCATCCCCTTTCCTGTCACCTAACATAACCCATATTGTCATTGTCTCTTGTTCTTAATTCCTCTAATCAATGACAGATTCTCTTTTGTCTTATGTAAGGGACATTTCCAATGAGAAGATGGAAGTAGAAAAGGAATAATTCTTCTATTATCTATTTAAAGTGGTACAATCTACTTTACATAGGATACACAGGATCTACTCATATATGAACCTAGAACTTTTTTGTTTCCTACAGTGGAATCCAGACCCAAGCCTTGTAGAAGATTCTTAAAATTTAGCAAGTTATAGTAATTAGCACATGCATATTGTTAAAACATGGAGCAAGAGAAGTGGCTGATGGGAGTATGCAAACAAGAGTACCTGCCTGTAAAGCTAGAGTTCAGCTTTTAGGATTAGTACTTAAATTCCACTACAATCCAAGCATCAGCTGGCTTTTCAATCTATGCTCCATGCAAACTTGGATCCAGGCTTCTCCCAGCTTCACCATCCTTATACGCATACCTTTCCTCTCCAGCATTTCCCCCTTTTCTCTGATCAGCCAATGCCCCAGTCACATTTTAGCTGTGAGCATTTGCACAAAGTCCTTCTGGTGTAGAAGGTGGAAAGACAAATTCCTGCCTTCCTTCCAGGGTGAGGAGGCTGTGTGACCTTTTGTCTTTAATGAGACATAAGAAGTCTGCTGTTGTTGGGTTGATGTTGGTCCTGAAATGCATTTTCTCTCCTGCAGGAAGGAGACAGTGTTGGCAACAACCTTTCTCCTTTTCATCTTCCTGCCTTGATTACAGATGTGAAGTCTGGAGGTGCAAGGCCTTCTTGTGGCAAGAAGGTGATGAGCATGAGAACAAAGACAAGGAAACAGCCTCCCTCCCACTGAGCAGCTTCCCTGTGCCAGCAGCCACCTACCTCCAGAATCCTATTAAGTCAAGGTAAGTCAGAATTTTTTATTATTTTCAATCAAAAGTATTCTTAGCTGATATAACCATCCTTATCAGCCTTTCACAAGCAATCCAACATGAGAAGCAATGTCTATAGTGGTTATAAACTTGGCTTCTGGGACCAACCTTAGTTTTGAATCCTAGGTCTATCAGTTCTTAGCTGTATGACCTTGGCCAAGTAGCCTAACTTCCAAAAGCTTCATTTTACTTATTCCTAATAGTGGAATCACAGTGCTATGTCCTTCACATAAGTGCTAAATGAGATAATGCACATGTAATACTTAAAACATCGGTTGGCAGATAAGTGTCAAGTAACCCTAGTTTTCCTAGTAGAGGCGCTTCTCTCACCTGCTGGAGACTGAGATTTTTGAACTCCCCCTGTATCTTTCAGCTGGGCCCACCCCCCAGTTCTCAGAGCCCACGTCTGACTCTGTACTGGGAAGAGAGAATCCAGAGTAGTCAACCCTTCCATCTGCCTGGACCTGTTCCTCATGGGCCTCCCCTAGAGCCAGAGTTGGACTTGGCCATGATGAGCAGTCACAGTTGCTATGGTGCTGCCACGGCTGAGCCAGGTTCTCGTCCTACCTTACTCCTCCGTTTCCTTAAAGGAGGAACAAGCAGCAGAAAAAGTGAAAGAAGAAAGTTATGAGACCATTTTCCATGCCCGTTTCCCAGTGGCCCAAGAAGCTGTGGCCGTTGCCATGGCAGTGGGCTCCAAGACACCACCACAGCAGCTGCTTGGTCTCCCTGGCACTTCAAGGATGGGAAAAATAAATCGTTCAAAGAGTCTCCTTCCCCCTTGGGACCAAGGGATTATACTGAAACTTTATTATTACTTTAAATAAATAAATTACTCTCTTGAGGCTAGAGGAAAACATGCTCTTATTAAGATTTTTAAAGGAGAAAAGCAATTTGAGAATAAAATCAAAGGTGCCCAAATGGATTGAAGTGGCTCCTCAGAAGCTGACATAATAGCAATTTGTATTTATATTATGCTTCTCATCAAAGAAGCATTTCACAAAGGCCTGTTTCCCTAGAGCTACCCCATGGAGCCTTGGGGATCTGCCAGCCTCCAAAGCACAGCCTCAGGCTCTGACCACAGTGATGACCTCCAGGCTCTGGATCACAGGGCTGACTTGCCTGGGAGTTGGGAGGGCACATCTGTATCCCCACTGGCCAGTGGGGGGAAGAGTGACTGCCTGCAGTGTGAGGTCTCCTGGTGGAAACAGGTCATGGAAGACTAATCAGAATGGCTGATCCACCAACACGCATGCACGTGGTGCATGTACATACACACACACACACACACACACACACACACACACACACACACACACACAGTGAAAGCCATTAGAAATAAGAGCCTGTCTGGGGTTGGGATCACTCCCCAACTATCCATTAGCAAAGACCAGGATTTCTGACTATGCTTCATTTTCCCCAAGTGTTTCAGACATGCAGGGCAGTGATAAAGAACATTTTCTTTCCTTGTACTCTAGATAGGAGACAAGACATATGCATATTTATATATTGAAAAGCTAAAGCATCTACAAAGGATCCTCTTTTATTTGTCTTTGTCTCCACAGTGCTGGATGTATGGCAGGGGTTATGTAAGTGTTCTGCAATGAAATAACAGCACTGGTGACTTGATGAAGGACAAAGGTGGATCAATGAGATGGTAAGTGGAAGTTTCTAGGTGGGAGGGATAACTTTATGCCAGGGGAGCTGGGCAGGATTTCATTCTTCAATCACAAAAGCAATTTAAAAATATAGCTACCACTTATTGAAATGGTAGCTTGGCACTGTTTTGCTTGGTTCTGGTCCAGAATTTAATATGTCTTTAAAAGTACAACCTTCACCTCTATGAGCACCACTTTACAAAACAGGAAACTGAGGTTCAGAGAAGTTGTGCCTGGTCCATGGATTTGATAAGCTCAAGGTTGGAACCCAGCTCTACTAGGCTCCAACTCAGTGCATCCTGTATTGCTCATCCACGATCCTGCCTCATCTTCCCAGCATTATGTCCACATCCATATTTGTTCCATGGAAATGCATCACTTGGAAATATATTCTTTCTCTTTTATTTAGCAAAAAATTTCTGTATTTTCTTTTATATATATTATTGATTTCAGAGAGGAAGGAAAAGGGATAGAGAGATAGAAACATCAATGATGAGAGAGAATAATTGATCGACTACCTCCTGCATACCCCCTACTGGGAATCGAGCCTGCAACCCCAGCAGTACCCTGACCAGAATCGAACTGTGACCTCCTGGTTCATAGGTCAGCGCTCAACCACTGAGCCATGCTAGCCAGGCTGTATTTTCTTTAGAGCCAAACTTAACCCACAAATTTTCCAGTGTCTAGACTATGCCCCAGAAAACCACCAACCAAATACTCCATCAAGAAAGGGAGAACAGGGATCTCACATCAATTAACGAAGATTTGGATATTCTGTGTAATGGCAGGGTTGTTCCCTGTCCTGATGTCCATCCTCTGTGGCCTCACAGTGACTGTGAGCTCCCTGCAGTCAGAGACCAGGGTCTGAGTTCATGCTCTACCAGTTACTCCCTGTGTGACATTAGACAGGCCACTGAACATTTCTAACTATTATTTTCTCATTTGGAAAACTGGACACAAATAATATAGAACCAATCTCACAGCACTATTGGAAGGAGTAAATAAAACAATGACGATAAAAGCCTTAGCACTACTTGGCATGTCATCGGGTTGCCCATGACGGTTGGTGATGAGGAGTGCGATGACAGAGATGACAGCCCTCACGTGCTCCTCATGCAGCGTTAGTCCAGATGGGTTGTCTGAGGCCCTGTGGGGGACTCAAAGGGAAGGAAAGGGTTTTCAGTGACCTCAGCTCAGGGTCAATGGGGAATGCAGGGGTACAAAGAGGAGATGATCTTACACTATTCAAGTCTATAAAAAATTGCTTCTTATGAGTAGGACTAACTCCTTGGGAGGTTGATCCCCAGCTGGTGACATAAGAAGTGTCAAACAATGGGATAAAAATGGTCTGGAACATTTAAAAGAGATAGTGCGCAGCGCTATTCAGAAGGGCAGTAGCTGACCTCTGCAGGCCTGAGTGTCTCTCTCTGAGATAAACTGCCCTTTCTCACCTCTGCACTCTTGTTCACAACCCCCTCCAGCTGGTGCTGAACCCCCTCTCCATGTCCTCACCCTGTCACTGTCTATGTTAATCACAAGAATCCTCACAACTCAGTTCAAGTCCCTGCAGTTCTGGGAAGCTTTTCTCAACACTGCAGTCCAAACGCCCTCTCCTTAAATAAGAGCTGTCTGTATTTCTCACATGCCAGTATCAGTATGGTGACTTTGCACCAATAGTCCGTTGTTCACATTTAAGCCTTGGTGATCAGCCTGCAATTCTTCACAGATAGGACCTGAGCCAAATACAGAGTTTTGCATTCCAAAACTGGGGTCAGCACTGAGGCCAGATGGAGCTGATAATCAGTTTACATACTTGTTAGACAGAAAGATAAGTAGCAACCAACTGACCTGGCAGGGTCTTAAAAGTTCAGACAGTCCAAATCCTTTCCTGTGAAGTAAATGAGGAGACTGAGAACCAAAGAAAGGATGTTCCCAGCTCAGTCAGTGAATGTCAGCGCCCAGCCTCGTGTTTCTCCACTCAGGCTTTGGGGAATGTTAAGCTCTCTAAGAGAACCCAAACCAAGCTATGCTTTCTATACTCTCCCCTTGGCCCCTTATCTTAATCAAAGTTCTGAGCTTTGTTGTTTCCTTGGAAAATAGTAAAAAAATATATGCTCACTTCAAACTCACCCTACTTTGAGAGCATCAGCTATCCAACCTCAATGTTTACATTGCACTCCACTCTGTTGAAATACCTACAGTTCCCCTAAGCTCTCTGGACATCTTCCCCATGCCTCACTTCACTTTGCTAGCCTTCTCCTCCTAGGGTGACCTTTAAGGTCATTCCTATGTGAAGTTTTCACTGACACTCCCCCCCCCCCCCCCCCCCCCCCCCCCCCCCGCCGCACCTCAACCCGAGAAAATTTCCTTTACCTTTTACCTCTTACTCACTAGCATCTACAATGGGGGGAATTCATGGCTGAACCTCAGTGCTTTATAGAGAACATACTTCTGATAAAGAACTTAACTGCCTGTACTTATTTATTGCTTCACAGATCAAAAGACTATAAGAAAATTATTTAAACAGTCTTTCATTTCAATAAATTTTTATGCATTTATTTAAAGAAACAAATGGATTTAAATAGCATTGCTATGCCTTCCACAAACATTCAAACAAAGGATATTAAAACTGTTTACTACATCTATCTTTCGATGTCCTTCATGTGGACACAGGATAAATTCTTGAGTTTAGCTGAAGGATTTTTTAAACACATAACAAATGAATTCTCCGACCATGACTCTAAGGGCCTTTGTCCTAATTAGGAGAAAATCAAGGAATATTTATTTGTTTCTGTGTCACAATCCACTCATCTCAAGGCTCTGAAAGAACCTACTTTGCCACTTTTTTGGATGCTCTCACTTTTCTTATCTTCTTAACAATTTTGCCTCGTTTTAACACAGAATATTTCAAAGTATTAACAAAATAACAACTAATAATAATTTGGAGTTTAGATGTGCATGAAAATGCTGGGGAAAAATAAATTGAGCTTTTTATTTATTTATTTTTAAAGCAACAAGACTTCTCAGATATTTAAAAATGTTTGTGTGCCATGGGAACCTATAAGGGATGCCACTGGAAGAAATACTCATACATCTTTGACCTCCCTTACACTCTTTTGTAGAAAGGAGCTGTTAGAATTAGTGGTCTGGGAGCATCAGCTGATGTCTCTGGCCACTTTAATGACTGACAGAAGAAACCTCAAAGGAATAAAATAAAAATATTTTTATTTTTCTTTAAAAAAATCCAAGTCACTTGACCCTGTAACTACTATTAACTGTCTTAGAGGAAGTGCTATTTCTGGAGGTACCACATGGCACATTCTTTATAGAAAGGACCACATTTAAGCCCTTGGGTCAAATGATCAAATACATCACAATATAAAGAGAATCAAGTCACCAAAAAATACTCATAGGTATATGTAGATGCCCATTGAATGGTAATGAGCATTTTATTTTCATCACAAACTTGAGGTATTAGATAAACAAAAGTGGCCAATATATACAATAAAATATTATTCAGCCTTAACAAGAAATGAAATTCTGACATATATTATAACAGGGATGAACTTTGAAGACATTATGCAAAGTAAAATAAGCGAGACACACAAAGGACAAATGTTGTAAGACACCAGCCCACATGAGGTACGTACAGTAGTCAAATTCACAGAGACAGAAAATACCATGGTGGTTGCCGGGGCTGGGGGGAGCGGGGATGCGGAGTGATGTCTGATGAGTATAGAGTTTCAATTTGGGAAGATGAGTAATTTCTGGAGATCATGGTGATGGCTGCACAACAATGTGAATGTACTTAAAGCCACTCATGTGTACCCTGAAAATGGTTAAAATGGTCATTTTCATATTATGTATAGTTTACCACAATAAAAAATGACACCTTGGGGCATCCAGCATATGGAAATCCCATAGATAAGATGGTGGGATATCAAGAAGATAAAAGAGTATCTGAGTAATCAGCTTTTGAAGAATATAAAATCTCTATTCAGATATCCTTTTTGAAATTATTTTTCTTTAATACAAGAGATAAAGCAATACAGCAGTTTTAAAAGGGAGAGCTAAGGTAAAATAATTTAAAAATTCTGTTTTTAACATGTTCTTAAAATTTAAATATGCATGAAGGTCTGATGTATACAAGCACAGGGCTAAGTGATATTAGAGATACAAATACAGAAAGTTTATTTATTCATTTTATTGATTTCAGAGAGGAAGGGAGAGGGATAGAGAGATAGAAACATCAATGATGAGAATCACTGATTGGCTTCCTCCTGCATGCCTCACACTGGGGATCGAGCCCACAACTTGGGCATGTGCCCTGACCAGGAATCGAACTATGACCTCCTGGTTCATAGGTCAGCATTCAACCACTGAGTCACACCGGCTGGGCCAAATACAGAAAGTTTTGGTCCCTGTGCTCAAGGAGTTTATAGGGTTACAGGAAGACACAGCCATGAATAAGTTGGAGACGGCAATAACTGTGCTCTGAGAGCTGTGCGTGAGTTAAAATATACAGCTCTGGGAGTATGGAGGAAGATGATTTTAATTCTAATTGTGGATCTTTTCCCTATTCTTCACACCCACCTTAATTCTTCCATCCTTGAGAGCCAGATCAAGCCCCACTGCCCCTGAGAAGCCATCCCTGATTGTTCCAACCCACTGTGGTCGAACTTTTGGACTCCTCCTACAATTGCATTCTAGAAACTATTCAGAGTCTGGCCCCTTACAGTTTTAGGCAGACATTGTAAAGTGGCTAATATACTATATTTGTATGCATTTTTATGCACTCCCCCTCTCTGGTTAGAAGCATCCATTGCTTGGGGATGATTCAGATCTTTAAAGTAGGATTAAAAGAAAAATGGGAAAAAGTGGGTTTCGAGTCCATACTACAGAAAGGTTTTGAAAGCCAGGTGTGGTCAAAAGCAAAAGGGTTTTCTAAATTCCAAAAGCTCCGCTTATCAGATCCGAAGACACCAAGCTTGGCAAAGTCAATGGCAGAATTTTACCCTAACTCACAGCATTGTCACAGAATAGAGACAATAGGGGAGTTCCCACCAGGGAAGATGAGGAGAAAGCATTCCCAGACAAGGAAGAGGAGAAGGATTTTGTGTGGATGCCCCCAGGGTAAGAATAGAGTCAGGTTCTCTGAGAATCTGAAAGGCCTGGACTTTCTTGGGACTTGACCAAAGGTGGGAGTTACTTGACTGAAACACTAGACTAGGTTTTCTGGAACCCCCAGGCTGCTACTCTGCCCCTCTGTATCCCATATGGTTAGGAGGAAATCTTAGAAAAGTATGAGACCAAGAGCTCTGATTCCACAGGATGCATGTATTGTATGTAGGGGTCTCTTAAATTGCCTTGAATTCTCTGTGGACTCACAGAGGTGCTGAGCCCCTGAAATCCTGAGTCAGATGGGAAGGATAACAAATGCAAGACTTCTCCACAGACATATATTTGATGACTATGTATATTGATGGTGTGAGCAACAGCATAATACCCACAACAGCAACAACAGCAGATGAGATTAGTCATGTGGAAGATACCAGTACAAATTGTTCAGGAACCAGACCACCCCAGCCTCTCTCTGGTGGACAGCAGGGAAAACAGCACACAGGGCAGCCTGCCTTACCACCAGAGGGCATGCCATGCATCCAACCATCTTGTGAAGGAACATAGAGGTGCTTCTTGAGAAAGGGGAAATATCCCCGATTGAGCATTTATACTTCAAATCCACTAAATATTGTCCAAGTTAGACCAACTTACACCTAAGAAACTATTCTAAAAGAAAAAAGATTTAATTGCCTTTCATTGGAAAATTTAAATTGGTAGGACCAAGAAAATTGAAATTGGTAGGTATAAAAACCAAAAGTATCCTTTTATTTTTATTTTTTGACCCATTTAACTTAAAGTGTGTAAATATTCACCACTTTTAACCTGTTTTTTTTTAACAAGTAGATTGTAATCTGAGATCTGTGGCATGCTCTATGCTCTATGTGTAATAGGTACCCCTAAATATACGCTACATGAAGAACCAAAAGGAAGAAAATGCAAATTTCATTTCCTCTTTGCCACTCATTCCACCAAAGCCAAAATAAATGACAAAACAGAGAGATTAAAAAAAATAACACAAGAGAAATCAAGAGAGAGAGAGAGAGTTAGTTTTGGAAAAAGCACGGGTATTATGAAACTCATAGGGCTTAGTCCCTAGAATATGAACACTGCTGGCCATGACAGTCTTCCTGCCAACCTTTCTGTCAATCAGCCGAGGTAAGTATCTACCTGGACCAATAGAGTCCTGCAAAAGTAATAAGCAAAGTTTTCAATCTTCAAAAATGTTTGAACATCTCTCTCTTAGAATGGAAACTCCTGGAACCTCTCATAAATGGATATTTCCCTTGGGGAATGAATATCCTCTCCAGGGTCAAGCCTGCATTCTCCTGAAGATTCAGTGAGGCAACTTTGACAAGAAAGTCACATTTTTTTCTTCCCTATTCTCTTACCTTGAAACCCACTTTGCTTTAAGAAGTCATGGGATATACTTTTTTTTTTCTTATTGGAGTTTCCAGTGGGGGAAAGATTCTATACAAAGCAAAAGACAATCTGAAAAGTTGGCAACTACACCGGGGAAGTCTTAATGAGAAAGCGAACAGACTGCCTGGCTTTTTCTTGCCCTGTATGACGAGGTGTGCAAGGCTGTTAACAATAGAACTCTGCAAAAAAACACTGTGGAAAGCAGGTGAATATTGATTCTCTGTCTTAGCTCATAAATAATTAATGAGACAATTGCAGTTTAAAGATATAGGCATTACATTTTTAAAAAATCTGGCACAATGGTATTCAGAAACTCTCTATGCAGTAGCCCATAAAAATATCCTTCCCATCCTTTAAGAAGCTACTCGCATTTCATGAAGCCTTCCCTGACCAGTCCAGCCCTCACCCATCACTCCCATCTCTGAACTCCAAGAGCATTTATTGCTTGCAGCAATCACTCAGCATAAGCTGTTAGGTATCTTTTTTTAAAATCATAAAACAAACATAGTCCAATGGATAATAAAATTCTCCAGGGTAGGGATCACATTAAATTCCTCTTATTATCCCAAAGACCTAGCCTGGAGCCTGATCCACAGCCCACAAGTGTTCAATAAATGTTTGTTGTTCATGATGATATGTTGCAGACACATCTGAAACACAATCTGGATAAACACAATACAGGAAAAGTGCAAATCATCATCTAACGAACATGTGAGCCAAGCAATCGATACAAGAGAGCTGTCTGCACACCCAGTGAAAGACAAAGTAATGCCCTTCTCCCTGCCCCAACATCCAACACGGTGATGGATTGTGCTACATGAAATTATCGATAAAGAGCAATGTAGTCACAATGATTCCTAAACAGTGGCAAGAAATATTACATACAAAATGCACCCTTGCAACAAAGACAGCAGAACTGAGAAGCTATGGAGAGGAACAGATAGAGTAAGTGGATGAAGAACCACTTTGCAAATAAGTAACTTCAAGCATAATAAAAATGCGATGCTTTCATTTCCTCCTTCTCTATCTCCCCAGCCCAGAGGCCGAGATGCTGATTTCTGGCAAGATAGGTCGCATGAGCGTCACTTGTCCCTTAAACAAAGGAGCAGGAAGGCAAACTGGGGCATTCAACCTTTGCCAAAACAAACCCAACCCTTTCAAATGAGGTATGTTCTCACGATGTGAGGCAGGCTGAGTAAATTCATACAATTTTCATTACGTGCACAAAGAGAGTAGAACAACATACTTACCTCTGGTCTGAATTCCTGTCTTCTTCCATAAGATCTGACATTGACTTAGTAGTAGGAATCTCGGGTCAAATCCATACCAGCAGTAAACCTCATATTGTCTTTCTCTATCATTCATATTTACCCTTTCTCTGCTTTCACCTTTCTTTTTATCCTGGAGGTGGGGAACTCATAGGCAGAAGGCTCTACCACATTTATGGAACATAAAGATAACGTACTCAGCACTAGCAGTGTCTAACTGACATGAAGCAGGGGGAAATCAATCAGACCAATCCCAAAGTCCCAGGGCCCTGGGCAGAGAACATGGACAAAGGGAGGAACAAGAGAGGACCCAGATTGGCATTCCCACTCCGCCCCAGCTTGTACATAGTTTGTTGTCAGATGGACAGCCAGAACATGACGATCGATTTAACTGATCACTTCAGTAGAATACTGATAGTGATTCAACTGATTTTTAATACTATTTACTAGTTATTTGGCCTAATTTACCAACCAGTAAGATTTGAACTTGTGCATTTAGTCTTCATTTCATCCACTACCATGTTTCTCAGTGACCTTTAACATTTTGAATGGGTTAAAGAACTTTCAAAGTGAATTGGCCACATAGACACAGCTCTAATGACCTGGTTTTTCTCCACTGCTCTTAGTCTTTTTGATGCATTAAATCCACTAGCTAAAGAAAATTAGGATTGAATTCCATGGGTTAATCGATGTGTAGCAGTTTCTATAACCAACATGGCTTTCTTCACAGACAAACGAAGACCCAAACCATCTCATCTCCTTGAAACGATTGGCCCGTAGCATCTCTTTGTGAGCCAAAGTTCTCATTGAGCTAAAGAAAGAATTATACATATATAAAGTATTCCTAAATTTAGAGAACGCAAAATGCTTTTATTATATGATATAGAATTTTCCTTCTAGATCCTGAAGACTTGGACTTAGAAATTATTTATGTACTCACAGTCATTCACGTCCTGTTGGCACAGTGGACTGAGGTGCTCTGAGCTTTTCCTTTGTCTGTAGGTAGAGGTGGAAATCTTTCAATGAGATGTACTCATGTCCAGGAACACCCAGAAGGAAAACAGGAAAGAGCCTAAACCGAAACACAGAGGAACTCATTTAGCCCTGCTGTTTCTTAGGGTGATGGAAGCAGCCTGTAAAATGGTGAGTGGGGGCAATGGCTGGAGTCAGCACAAGGAGGCACTACGGGGCAGAAAATGGGATTCCCCACTAGATGGCACTAGGACACATCTGTGGCACCCATGGGTACTGTTACCAAGCAGAGCACAGGGATAGCATCAGCTTTCACACATCTCTTAGGCAAGGCCTTAGATAGAGTGCCATAGGGACTGAAGTTGGTATATGTGGGTATTTCATACCTCCTTAGGTTTAATCCTACATTGAAGGTATTCCTGGGTGGTACATGTGCATGTTCATATGAGTATGATTAAATATGTGGGTATGAATGTGCCTATGTGAGAACACCCATATACACATACATAAATATGTATGCACATATACATACACACCTATATATTAGATGATATTGATATGGGTTCATATAGGCATAGATATGGGGGGTATTATTACAATAAATGGAAATCGTGTTGGAAGAAGGGGACTAGTTTCTGTGGAATGTGTTCTGTGTACCAGGCCTTTTCATATACTTTCTCATTTCCCCTTCACCATAGCTGTGAAAGGTGGCTATCACTACCCCCTTCACTTCCATACATTTTGATCACAGCTTATTTTTTGAACACCTGTTGATATCCAGAGGCACAGTATTCCTCAAAACCCATCTTGAGGAAAGCAACTCAAGGCAATTCAGAAAGAGTTCTGGGATACGTCTTATCAATATTGTAGCATTAATCACACTATATAATAAAGAGCTGACATGCTAATTAGACCAAACAGCAGAACGACCTTCCAGAGGACCGTCTGGATGACCTTCTGGACGAAGTTGGGGCTGCGAGGGGCTGCAGGGGCTGCAAGGGGCTGCAAGGGCCAGCCAGGGCTGCGAGGGCCGGCCGGCCAGGGTTGCAAGGGCCAAGCCCCTCTCACAAATTTCGTGCATCGGGCCTCTAATAATGATAATAATTGCCTTTTACTTGTATTTCTATATTAATACTATTTTACCTCAAAATACTACCAGATCTTTGAGGGCCAAGCCCCTTTCACAAATTTCGTGCATCGGGCCTCTAGTAATGATAATTGCCTTTTACTTGTATTTCTATGTTAATACTATTTTACCTCAAAATACTACCAGATCTTTGCAACAGGTCTCTCCACTCTCCAACATTTCCTGTCAGATTGATTCCCTATGTTCCTACACTTGCCTCCCCTAAGTACATTTTACTATGCCCTCCGCCCACTCTGCCACTCACCACGATACTCCAATGTTCTCAGTGTAAAATCCAACTTCTCAGGTTTCCATCTTTCTCTGTCTCCGGGTTCCTTTTCCACTGCCTTCCAAGGTGAACCCTTTGGTTTAATCACCTGGCTCCCTCTCTGATCCCTAAACAGAGCACACGCTTGCTCACTCTCCCCACCTGTGTTTTCTCCTTGTCCTGCGTGTGCAGGTATGTTTCTCAATAGGGTGCAGGATCCTTCAAGAGCAGAGGTAGTTACCTGTTCATCACCATTTTCCTCACAGCATGTAGCCCATGCCTACCACCAGGATGTTGCAACAACCCCAATTGTCCACCTGCACTACCTTCAGCCCCATCTTATGCTGCTCAAAATGAATGTCCACAAGCAGTCACATTTTATGACCTGATGCTCAGAAACTCATGAGGTTTTACTTTTTAATTTTAATTATGGTAGCAAAGTTTTATTATATACAAATTAGAAATACTGACAGGAATTGCATATGTGTGTAGGGGGAAGCAACATATATTTCTGCCTTTAAAAATACATATATATTGAAATTCTAGACTTTGAAGCCCATGTTCTGTGTTGGTTGTAAGAATAGCTTTGGGTGCCCATGGACTTGCGGCTGGCAGGTCTCTGTCCTCTAGGTAGCTGATCTCAACCTTCCAGAAGTAACTGTTTGAAGAGGGATCCATGGATGTGAAGGCAGAGAGGCTGAGATAGCGGGGCAATCCGTAGTCACAAGATCTGGCTTTGGTTCTGGTTTTATGGCTGACTCCTGAGTAGCCTTGGCAAAAGCCACTTAAACTCCCTGGGCCGCAGTCCCCTCAGCTGTAAACTAGGAAGTCTAATATTTAAACTCACAGGGTTATTGTGGGAATTAACTGTGGTAATTGCTGTAAAATGCCTCGTAAATTATAAGGGGCTTTGCAAATGTTAGTTATTATTAAGAAAACATTGTGGGTATTTCCAGGTGTTTTGGTTTGTTTATTTTTTTGTTTGTTTGTTTGTTTGTTTTGGGCAATACCATATGTGTTTACAACTGCCCTAGAATACTTTCTGTTATGAAATGTGTGATTTCTCTTGTGTCTGTATGATTGTTCCCTGCCACAGTTCTAACTCTATTCATATTTACACTCACCAGAGTCAATGTCTTAACAAAAATTCTTCTCTTTATTGTTTGAAGACTGCTGCTCAAGCTATTATTAGTAACCCAATTAAGTATTATAGCTAAATTTTCCATTTTAGATGTTGATTCCAACCTTGAACTCAACTACACACACACACACACACACTATCAGATTTCTTTTTCTCCCTCTCTCCATCCTTCCTTCCTACCTTCCTCTTCCCTCGTTTCATGCCTCCATCTCTTCTTTTTTCCCCTTTCCTCCAATGAGAGTCTAGAAACATTCACATCAGTAGATGCCACATGGACCTTTGACCGGAGTGACTCTGTGTACTTCTCCCCTGCCTGAGTCTACTTGAAACGCTTGTAAAGCCTTTTTCTCCAGAGCATACGGTTAGGCACTAGCAGGTATAATGTAATTGTGTATTATTTACCAGTTAGGTCCCAGCACAGACTTAAATTTAATGCATAATCTACTATGCATAAGGCCTGATTACTGAAGAACATTCCCCAGGCATTCCACAGCCTATAGGGGCAATGCATTTTCCATGATATGATGGGAATTATTGACTCACTGGACCAGAACACACTTGGAGTCCACATAATGACCCTTGTTTCCACAATGGACTAAAAAGCCAACAGACTCTGATTTCTGGCTTATTCACAGTTTGCAGATTATTGATCTGATAATGAATCAAGTCTTCATCCTCTGGGGGTTCTCAGCTCAATGTATGTGCACCCCCCTTCAAGAGGCCTGGGTCTCGGAACTCCCCAAATCAGCACCTGCACAGCAGCTGCCCCTGGTGTTCAATTGCTCAGATTGTGTTTGTCTTTAAAGTGTAATATTTCAGCCTTCCTTAAAACACACAAGGTCAGGGAAAGTGATACCCCCTAGGAAATAATAAGTGAATTGCCATAGACATACAATTATAAACAAGAAAGGCATATAAAAATATAATCATAGAACTTTCAAGCTGGAATAAAATGCAGTAAAATTGTTTACAATTTATCACACATTACAGTTAACCTTGATGGATTAAAGACAAACCTTTTTTAAAGTGTGTGTGTGTGTGTGTGTGTGTGTGTGTGTGTGTAGTGATATTCCTGAAGGGTTATTGTTGGAACTTGTTTAATCCAATGCCCTCATGTTATGCAGCCTCTCAGGGAACTGTGTTCTCTAGTGGCTAACTTAAGCTACACAAGAGCTACATGGAGCATTCTGGGGGGGATGATCAGAACTTGATTTTATCCCCATGCTAGTCTATTAGAAAAACTATCTCCTGAAACTATAATAATAAAAGCGTAATATGCTAATTAGATGGGACATTCTTCTGAATGTCCTTCCAGACGACCTTCCTGACAAAGCCGGGGCTGCGAGGGAAGCCGGGGTCCTGGGTGCCAGAGGAAAGCCGGTGCCGGCAGCTGGGGGAAGGAAGGCCTACTCTTGCATAAATTTTGTGCATTGGGCCTCTAGTTTTAATATAAAGGTAAATTCTGTTTTGAATGACCACTCTCTCACATATGCAGATGAAACAATGCATGTTGCTTCTCCATTTTCATGGCCTTCCCGTCCCCACCAGCCTCTCCAAGTCATTTTCCACCTCACACTCTAATGGAGATCCTTCTGTTTGAGCAGAACTCCAAATCAGTACCCATGATCTCCCACTTCCTCTCTCCCTCTTCTCCTCTGGAAGTACCCCTCTTCCCATGCCTGTCTTCTTGCACGAGAGTGGATGGTTTCTGAAGCAGATTCCTCTGTTGCGATCTCCGGAATTCATATATGTGAAGTGTTCTCTCTGTATTTTTTGAGAAAAAGAATGAATGGATACAAAATGGGTCCAGCCAGGAATCCACTCTAGAAGGCTTCACTCTCTGATGTGGTCCATATTCTACCAGATCTTCACATTTTTTTTAAGATGTGAAAGATTGAAAAGCTCTCTAAACTCAGAAATGTTTTTCTAGTGATAGGATTTTAGCTTCGATGCAAGCAGAGAAGTCTTGAGTTGTAAGTTTTTGAATGGCAGGTACTTGATCTATTTTCCCTCAAGGGCTCATAAGCACCACAAAGGCAATGTTCTTTTTCCTTCTTCGTGTTTAACCCCCAACAGTCCTCATTATATTTCTCTGTTCAACAAATGTTGCTGTCCAGCTCTTTCTATTCTTCCCATCCCCAGATAACTTAGAGGTAACTATAATACAATTTTCTGCAACTTACTGCATGAAGTCGTTAAAGATCCTCTGTCAGGTAATTTATAAAAGAACATTCCAGGCTGTCCTTCACATTCACAGGCTCAAAGTTCAAGCAACCTTTACTTGTACACATTGTACTTTAACCACCTTTGGCCCAGTGATTTGAGGGTATTATCCATCAGTGGATGAATGGTAATGCCGATCTCTGGCCCTCTGTGCTGCTGACAGCTGGTACTTCTGGGGAAGGTGCTGGCCCTCACTGTTGCTGGGAGGCTGTGATGCTGGGATGCTGGGATGCTGGGATGCTGGGATGCTGCATTGCTAGAGGAAAGTATCTTGAGACAGTGTGGTCCTCATGCTCAACACCAAGTGGCACAAGTTCCATAACACGGCGAGGGTAATAATTGTGCCTCAACACCTATATCTCCTTTCTAGATATTCTAAGCAAAACTGAGAGATCTGCTACCAAATCCAGAATATCTTCTTTCAGCAAACTACCCCTTATTTCCCATTCCTTCTCACCTCATTCTCTCTTCATGCAAAATGACATATAAGGCAGAGAGGGTTTCTGATAAGCAATTGGGCAAGTACCTTACCTAGAAAGGTTATGTTAAAACATCAAGTAGAGGTTTAAAAATCACAAGCTGCTTTTTACTTCACAAAAATATTTGAATTAAACATCAGTCCATTGAATTTGATTCACTGATATAAAGTCATGGCTTACATGTCCAATAAAAATTTCCTTGACATCAGCCAGTTAACCTGCATATGAGGCAATGATTTGTTAACTATCTTTCTTTTATTGCAAATACCATTTGGCTTTCAGCGTTTTAGCCATGACAAATTTACAATATTACTTTTGAGAGTGTTATTGATATGACAAAGTAAGATTTCAGGCTCACCATCATTGCCTTTAAATCCACCCTTATCTCAGATCTAAACATCCACAGTACAAGTTTCTCAGAGGTCGTCAAATCCCAATTCTTCATCAGACCAGTTAGAAGGTTGCACAGTCAACACACATCAGCTCTATAATCACACATAGTGAACATAGTACAAATCATGAGGTAGACCAGAAGGCTTCCCTTTAACAGCCATTCAGTGATCCTGAATAGTTGGGATTGATTTTGGAACATCCTCCCCTAGGCACAGATACAGCTATAAATATACCCTCTTGTTCTATTGACAGGAGCCTCAAGAGGCTGATATTCATCTGTCTCAAATAAACTCCTTTGAACTCTTGGGGAATTCCCTTTAGCTTTTTCATTACCACTCTGAAATTATACACAAATAGTTAGTTGACAGCATGCCCTTTATTTGAACATTATTAAATATACAATTATCACATATATTATGTTCTATATGCAGGTAAGTTCCTTCAGGATAATGCATATTTTCAACAACAACAACAACAACAAAATGAATTGTTAAATCACTCTTCAAGTGCTGTAAAACCAACTCTCAAATTGTGGCACTAAACATTCACTCTGGCATCTACACAGACTGGCAGGAGTGTTTGACACACTCATTCTCTCAGGAAAAAATACTGCATGCATCATTGCATAATTTATTAAGAGCAAAGCTGAATAATTAGGTCATCTCCTTGTGCAAGGCTACATTTTATGATGATCTTTTTAACACTGTAATCTAAATTGGGGTTGGAGTTGAGGCATGGAGGGGGGTTGCAAGTAAACTAATAGAAAGATGCTCTTTACGAAATAACAGCTATATCATTCCATACCATTGAAAATAGGACCCATCCTCAAAAGGCTTTCAAATCATCTGTATTATTGGCTAACACGTATCAAATGTTTTACTACTAGGAAAATGATTATATAGATTTATGTGTGTGTGTATATAGAGTGTTGTGTTTTGATTTTGGTGGGGGAGGAAGAAAAGAAAAAGAAACTTAGAAGTCAATAATTTCCCCCATTAATGGTAGAAAAGAATTTTCAAATGTTAACAAAAGCAAACAAAGTCAGAGAAAAAGCTATGGCTTACCCCACAGATCCTCTTGAGCCCTGAAATGACAGTTCTGAATAGCCAATGTCACCAAAGAGACAACTCTGAATAAGCAGTTGGGATCCTTCTCAGGTGATCAAGGCAAGGAAGGCAGCCAACGTGGAGGACACATGGATGTCCAGTTGTTTGCTACCCTGGCTCCCTCAGTCCATCCTCGCTTGTTTTCAGCGCTGGAACACTAAAGTGGGTCTGTTATTCTAGGAGACTCACTTTTGAAGTCCCTCCCTTGGACTGCTCTCATTAGCATCTTGTTCTCCTTCAATGGTTCACTGATATGTGAGCACCAGGTCCTTTTCCCATTGGAGAATATGAAGTAGCCAGACAACCCATCTTAGGGCCCCAGCAAGACCATTGGAAGATCATTCTTCCTGTGGTCACTCTGGTTCTGCTTGGCCTCCCCTTTGCCACATTGCTTCCTCCTTTTTTTCCTTACACATTACTGAGAGGTTAAATTTTTACAAATCTTATATTCATAAGACATTTTTTTGTCTTTGAGCTGATGAGAGATAAGAAGGGCTCATACACCTGGCCTTCCTAGGGTGGAAAACTCCATTTGAGAAATGAAGGTTGGTACCTGAGCATACTTTACCATGAAATTCAGGTGGGAGAGGCAGGTTCCAAGGAAAGGTCAAGAGAAAGCTTCCAATAGCATCTGGTCCCTTTCTCTTTGAGAGAGGACCAGACCAAAGCCAAGTTCCATTACTGTGGTTATTTATGAATTAAAACAACTTAAAGTGCAGGCACCTAGAACTCCAGCTTTCATCTTCTTGTCATTCTCCTCTTCTTCATCATTATCACAAAAAAGAAACAAAAATTGCCTTCTAGTCTACAATATTGAGTAGAATAGTTTGCACATATTTGCCTTAAGCAGAGGGTTAAAAACTAAAGCTCACTCATATTCACTGTTTCCTTTGAACATCACATAATTGGTCCCCAAATTTCCCTGAAATCTTAGATTTCATTCTGAAAACCTTACATTAGCTATAAGTTTATCCTAAGGATCAACTCCCTTTAAGCCTCAATGTCTATCCCTTGCTTTTGGAAATGAAACTGTTTTTCCAAAAGCTCAGCATGCTATCCTTTGGGCTTTTGCTATATCTATAGCAACCACTCTGTTGGGGAACCATACAAATAAAACTAGGCTTTGGAGTCCGGGCACGCATAAAAAGATACATTGCAATAATATACATTTTTAGGATCTTTGTTTAAACCGTAACAATAGCTTATTAATAACTGCTGAGGTATTGCTGAGGCATTCCGACTAAAGAAAAAGGAGTCTATTCCTTGAAATTTAGTATATTTCCAAGATAATTTACTTTTGCATTTAAAACATTTCCATTTGCTAATTCAATTTAGACCCATGTTTAGAAGAGATTGGTGAGGGTAAAGCTCTCTGTTATTTCTCTAGAATTTCTGAATTTTCTCAAAGAGGTATACATCCCCATTTGAAAGTCATCCCTTTCAAAGAAATCTAATGGCTTTGTGAGGACATTCACCCTGCTTTTGGCATTCCTGTGAGACTGACAGAACAAGAACCAAATATTTTATAGGTGGGAATAAACAAAGAAATTACTAGTATGTCTAATCACAGTGGATTCTATGTGTTTCCTTTTAGTCAATGATTTCTTTACTAAAAGCAATCAGGGCTCCTTGGAGAAATAGTGGATTCTAGAACTGGACAGAAAATATATAAGATAAACTAGAGAATTTTGCAGCAAGCACCAAAAAAGTGAGAAAGCATTTAAATACACACACACACACACACACACACACACACACACACACACTCACACACACACCAGGAATGTCAAAGAAACACAAGAGGCAAGAGCTCCCAATAGCCAAAGCTGAAACAATTTGGACGGCAAAATAAATAAAGTAGTAAGATAAAATAAATATCCAGGAGTCTGTAGGGGAGGAAAAACTTCTACTCTCTCAGGTTCTGCAGCTGGGGCTAAGAATTCAACTGACACACGGCAGAAAAGCACACAATTTTCATTTAATATTTTTAGATGTACACAGGAGTCTTCAGAAGGAAAATGAAGACCAAAAGATGTTCAGCCCTAAATCTTAGTACTTTTTTGAACAAAAGATGAGAAATCGTGGGGACGTGACAAGACAAAGGGGTTTGGATTAGAGGCAGCACTTTGTGCGACAGTGACCAGGAAATAGATGGGGGGAACTAATGGGAAATCAGAGTGATTTGGTAGGATTGTTTTTTCAGGTCCATGTCAAAGGTGATAAGAATGTTATCATCCTGGGACTGAGAGGCATCTTTTTATGGAACATTTTAGGACCAGGTTTTAGGTAGAAAAGGTCAGAGAGTTCTTTCTGAATTTGCTGTTTCTCAAGTGCCTTCGGCTCAAGATAATCAATGTGCCAAAGGGGCATGTTCTCAACCTCTTCAAATACATACTGACATAAATAAGTAAGTAAGTAATAAATAAATAAGGAGAATAGACAAATATCCCAAACAGAAGAATTTCAAATAACTGTGTAGAAAATCAGCCCTAGAGAAGGTGGAATGTAACTCCCCACTCTCTGAGTACAGGCTGCTCATAGCGACTTCCTTCCCAAGAGATCGCATGCAGTATGGGCAAAGGAAAAAGAGTAACTTTCCAGTTGATAAGCCTCACAAACATTACAGCAAACATAAACAAAATGATGTCTCTGGGTAGCATGTACCCTTGATATGAAGTAATAAGAATGGCACTTTACCTCTGTGATCTTCCTCAACAAAACCACAATTCTGCTCTAATTATGAAGGGAACATCAGACAAATCCTGACCAGTAGCCCTCAAAACCATTAAGGTCATCTAAAAGCGGAAAATTTGACTTTTTGTCACAGGCAAGAGGAGCCTAAAGAGATATAATGACTAATGTAATGTATTCTGGATGGGAACCTAGAAGAGAACAAGGTAAGAACTAAGAATATTGGAATAAAAGTATAAAAAGGTATCAATATTGGTTTATTAATTGTAACAAATGCACCATACTGATATAAGATGTTAGCAATAGGGGAAAATAAGTGTAGGATAAGTGGGAACTCTATCTTTGCAATTTTACTATAAATGTAAAGTCTTCCATAAATCTAAAATAAAAAGTCTATTTCTTACAAAAAGAATCTACTTACTACATTGCAGGCACAATCCAAGGGCATGGGCACATTGGCACTCAACAAATGTTTGTTAAATGTATGAAAATAAAATTTGTTCCTTAGTCTCTGTGAGTTGACCTTCATACATTACCTTCTATCCAAGAGGTCATATTTTATTTAATATCAGAAATGACTTTGAGTATAGAAATGGCATATGAAAAGAACAAACTCTACTGTGGAAAAAATCAGAAGTAATTTCTTAGCAATGAAAGTAAATATTAACATTGCTTATAATCCCCATCACAACAGAACTTTAAAAATGATAATGCTAATAAGAGACTACGCTTTTTTATTTTCAAAATACTTGCACATTTATTTGCAATGTCAATTCCTGCAGTTCTCAGTAATGACTTGAGAAAGGCAAGATAGCTGTTATGTTCTCCTTTTAGAGCATCAACAATCTAGACTTAAAGAGACAATGCACGGTGTGTTTAAGGCAGAGAAGAAGTGCTTCATAATCACTCAGGCACACCTCATTAGATTGTGCTTCGCTTCATTGCATTTTGCAGATAGTATGCTTTTTAAAAATTGAAGGTTTGTGGCAACCCCAAGTCCTGTAAGTCTATTGGCACCATTTTTCCAACAGGCTCAGATGAAGGTTAGCAATTTTTAGCAATAAACTATTTTCTAATTAAGGTATGTATATTGCTTTTAAAAAAGAAATGTGCCATTGCATACTTAATAGATTACAGTATTGTGTAAACATAACTTTTATATGCACGGGGGAACCAAAAAGTTTGTGTGACTTGCTTTGTTGCAATATTCACTTTATTGCAATGGTGTAGAACTGACCCTGCAATATCTCTGAGGTGTGCCTGCATTGGCAATAACTAGGTTGTGGCATGGGAAAGCTGTCTCACTTTTCTGGGCTTTAGTTCCTCTATCTGAAAAATGAAAAGTATTTCCATGATAAAGGAGAGTTTATGTATAATATACCCTTCTAACTCCAAACACATAAAAGAACATAAATTTATTTATTTCAAAATAAATACAGACCTGCACTAAATATTACCCCCCCAAATCAAAGGACCTGAATGGAATGGAAATTACAGGTATAGGCCGAGGCTAGAGCCCCCTGGTCACCAAGGGGATGAGACCAGCTATGTGTGGATAATCTAGGCGAGCCCCTCAAATGGGAATGTGTGGGTTTCAAACTGGGCTCAGACAATGCTTCATAGAGATCTACTGCCCAGGTGACTTCTAGAAACATGGTGTTATCATAAAGCCAAAGGCCTAAGTCAAGATTCTCACCTGAGCCTGGTTCCCAGGGTTTTGTAGGTACAGGCATTGAGAATGGACCTGAGCTGCTAACATAAGGCTCCCTGTGGGTCCAGACATGGATAAATGTGGGCTGAAATAATCATAACATGGCCTGTGAGGAAAAAGGCACAGGAAGCTACCCCCCAACAGATGAGTGAAATCAAAGAAATGGGATAATCCTCATTCAAGGAAACAGATATAATAGACAAGTTTAAAGAGATGTTTTTGTGTTGTTGTTTTTTAAATCAACATCTTTGAAATCATCAAAGTAAGGGAGGGTAATGGGAATCTTGGTAGTGGGCTAACTATTAGGCTAACACAACCAAAGACTTTTTCAAGTAAAAGAGAGAACTGAGGAAATTTCCTAGGATGAAAATAGAAAGACCAAGTGATAGAGAAATGAAAGAAATTGACATGGAGGCTGAGAAATACCAACATGTCTAATAAGAATTTCAGAAGAAAATATTATAAGAAGAATAGGGAGAGGGTCTAAAAGAGTTAGCAATGGCTGAAACTTTACAGAATTAGAAAGACATAAGACATGAGTATTCCGATTAGGGAAACCCACTGTTCACACAGCAGGAGAAATAAAAATATATCCACACACAGACATTGCAATGGAGAGACTGTAAAATCTGACCAGAGGAGATAAATTACCCAAAAAGAACAGCAGTCTAGTTGACAGCTCATTTTTTCATTAATAAAAGAACTAGTTCAAAGTGCCATGTGAAAATAATTTTGAATGTAGAATGTTATGCCTTCAAGAGTAAATGTAAAATGAAGACATCTTCAGACATTTAAGGACTAAGTTTATTACTATCAGATCTTCACTGCAAGAATGATTAAGGGAGATAATTCATCAAAAAGGAAAATAAATGCAGAAGTAATGAGTGGGATTCAAGAAAGTTGGTGAGCAAAGAAACTGGACATAGTGGTAACAAAAATACATGAATGTGTATTGTAAACATTGAAGAAAATAGACCAGAAGGCAGAGGAGGGTGGGAGGGAGTAAGAGATCAATCAAAGGACTTGTATGCATGCATATAAGCATAACCAAAGGGCACAGACAGTAGGGGGGGTGACAGCATGTGCTGAGGGTTGGGAGTGGCCAGGGAGAAGTCAATGGTGGGGGGGGAAAGAGACATATGTAATATTTTCAACAATAAAAAATTTAAAATAAAATAAAAGGAAAAGAAAATAGAATTATTTTGTGTTCAAAATATTTTGGAATTAAAATTCTAGACAGCAATGAACATTGGGAGTGAGGGGGCCTAAGGAGTATGAGGGATACTAAGGTCCTTCCTTTCTACATTTTGTTAGAAAATTAGTAATAGAATATGTGTATTGAAAATTTGAGGGGAACCAATAAAAGAACAGACATAAAATACATAATTTACAAGCCAGTATAAAAGGGAAAAGAACAAAAGGAAGAAAATTATATCAATCTAATAGAGATGGCTAATGGAGGGAAAAGGAGAAGTAAAGTGAAAGCGTCATGAAAAGAACACACAAAATAAGGTGGTAGAAAGAAATCCAAATGTACCTGGGGAAGCAAGTTTCAGAATAATACTTTGTATACAGCATTGATGCCAATTATGTAAAAATTTAAGTCCCTAATAAAATAATTATAATGTGTGTGTGTGTGTGTGTGCTATAGAATGTTTTAAACAGAATGAAAGAAACAAACTCATGACAATGGTTGCATATTGGGTGAGAGGACCCAAGAAGACTTCCTTTATCTATAATACATTACTTACTTATATATTAAAAAAGATAACACAAATATAGCAAAATATTCCAGCTTATTAATTAAGGGTTATATAGACCAGATAGTATTAGATTTTTGTGTACCTTATTTTTTAATAAAAATATGTCTAAAAATATGTATATCTCTGCATTAGCCAAAAGTGCCCAGGTAGCTACAGGCAGAATCAAGACTAGCACCAAGTTTTCCTAATTTCAAGTCCCTGGTTTTTCTTTTCCATCAATATTCTAGGTGTTTTAGTTCATTGCTCCCTGCTATCCTTAGAGATGACTTTTGAAAGTTCATACAGACTTTGGAGTTTTCATCTCTTTTTCTTCTACTCTCAATGCCTAGATTGGCACCAATTTACCCTGCAGAGGTTCTTGGGAGCCTTAATTGAGGACCACAAAAAGATAGAAAGATCTTTAAGTGCGTAGCTCTGAATAATTTCCCCAAGCAGATCACTCTGTGGAATTTCATTTTCAACATGAATGGTCACACTTCAAGCAATGAAAGAGACGCATTGTTCAGGGGGAAATGACGCACTCAATTCTGTAGTGCTGCTCAACAGTCCCAGTGCAACTCAGCAGTGCATCAGCATTTTCCTTATAAACCCATCAGAGGCCTGTATGTGCCCAGAGGCTGCCTCTGAACTTGATGTGCTGAGTCACTGCTGAGAAGGGCTGTGCTGATAGGACCCACAAGATTTTCACAAACATAAACATCAACTTCTTCCAGGATGCCTCCCCTGACTTATATTGGTCTTCACCCTGACCTCTTTGTGACCCTCATTTTTTTCCTTGCTATGGAGTCTATTAGCTTGATTCTTATTGGTTCATGCCTCTAGTCCAGGGGTGGGCAAACTTTTTGACTCGAGGGCCACAATGGGTTCTTAAACTGGACCGGAGGGCCGGAACAAAAGCATGGATGGAGTGTTTGTGTGAACTCATATAAATTCAAAGTAAACATCATTACATAAAAGGGTACAGTCTTTTTTTTTTAGTTTTATTAATTTCAAAGGGGCCGGATCCGGCCCGCGGGCCGTAGTTTGCCCATGGCTGCTCTAGTCTCTTAGTTCTCTTAGTGGGTCACACCTTTTCTACAGCTGGACAAAATTTGAGGATAGGTGGACAATCTTTTGTTTATCATGCAGCTCCTTACTGAACCAAGTTATTTCTGCCTGACATAAGTTTTAGAGATAGAATAGCTGGATAAGAATGGTAATTAATAATCTAATATGTGATCATGCATTTAAATACAATGAAAATTCACTCTTCTTGGCACTGAATGAACTCTCAGTTGAGATAAATAGTTGGAGCACATATTAGGCTTTTTTTTTTCTGGAGTGTGTACATGATGGAGGACAAAATCTGTGTGACACATCCAAATCCATGAATTGCTGTCTTCTGACTCTAGGATGTCCCTATCTTGTCCTCTGGGTTCTGAAGTCAATCCATCCCTCATGATTAATCCAGTCTAGCTCAGAGAAGGCTTCCCCATTTGCTCATTCTTTCTGTGTTGCCTCTGAAATCCCTTTGCATTGATGTTATATGAAGCATAGCCCTTGGTCCGTGAGTTCTCTCAGGGCTATTGGCTCTGTTTGCCAACTAAATGCAGGGCCTCTGGAGAGCAGCCCTTCGTTTCAGAAGCTGAAACAGTTTGAGAACAGTGCTGACAACCTACAAGGCCCTGGAGCATTAACTATGTGTTGCTTGATTGTTTCCTTGCAAGTCACATGGCCCAGACTCCTCTGGTGAGAGAAGACACCAGCTCCACTGCCCCTGCCAGCCCTCCTTCACAGACACAGAGTTGGTGGAGTGAGTTGGGGACACAGGGCGCTGTCAGAATGTCTATACTCAGATGGTCATGCTTCTCCCTTGTTCTGCAAAGATAGCAGTCTGTTTTAAGAAAGCTTGCTCTATATTACCTTAAAGGTGGTAACTCAAAGCAGATTCTGATTTAGAGGGAGAACCTGCAGGACTATCGGCAATAGCTGTAAACCTTATCTTACTGCATGTCTCCTGCCACTTCAGAGAATCTTCAGAGAATCACAGCTTCTCAGAAAGTTCCTTAGCTCAGCAGCTTCGAAATTCTTCAGCTGTGATCTATAATAAGAATTTCATTTTACATTGCAACATGGTACATACATGTGACTGAATGAGAGAGGAAGAGAATGGGAATGAAATGATTTCAGGAAACTCTAAGTACTATATGTGGCGCACTTACTAGAATAATTCCTATCCTAGCCTATCCTCATTCATTAAAATAGTTGTTGGATATGACAGCTATATTTAATCTATGACTTGGATATAGAAACTACTTCTCTGACATTCCAGATAAGAATTTCTTATTGCCATATCATCTAGTATTTCCTTCAACCCTTTTAGTGATCTTATAATCAGTAAGAAGTTTTTTGGAATATGTGATAAGATATTCTTTTTCTATAATTTCTGAACCCAGATTTTTTGGGAGCTTTTCCTATTGTCCTGGGTTATGGCTAAAACCAGAGTCCTACTTACTGTGAAATGTTGCAGCTAGACACCTCCCTTCAGGGCCATTTGCGAGGTCACTAATGGCTCCCCCTCGATATGCCATAATCTCTTCTTCCCTTCCCAGTCTCAGTAGGAGGAGGACTGCAGGAAACAGTGAGCCTTTAGGGGAGTGCAGTGTTAGTAAAGGGAGTTTACTTCTGTCTCTGCCTATTCACACCTAAGCCAGGTAAGGGAGATCTCCAAGAGTATTGGCGTGAAGATTTGGAAGAGATAGGCACAGATACATTAGGCCAGACACATTACAAGAGAAAACAACTACATACCAAAATCCCTTATAAACACAGATGAAATATTATAACACAAATTTAGCACAATATATAAAAATTAAAGCTCACAATATATAAAAAGGACAGTATTTGATAATTAAGTGGGATTTACCCTGGGAATACAAGGTTAGTGTAACATTTAAAAAGCAATGTAATTTAGCATATTGCTGGAGGCAATAGGAAGACACTGGCCCAGAAAAGGGAGCTGCGGATGCTAGTAACCTTTATGGCACTGCCATGGCCAATCAATATCTCAAATCAGGAATTAGACCCATTTACCAACTTGGTCATTGATTCAGTGGTAGAAATTGCAAAATGATCCAAGTCACCTGAAATGCTGATTCCCAAACCCAACCTCTTACACTAATAGTTTGGGAGATAAGTTAAAAGTGCAGACAACTGGACCCTTCCTGAGGCTCTGTTAAATTCCGTCTAGGAGAGGGGCAGGGGAACCATATTTTCAATGCCTGCTCCAGGAGTCTAAGGCAGCATTTGCAAAACAGTGCCCCTTAAGATCTGTCAGTTTCAACACACAGTGTCAACACATTTATTTGTCTGTGCCCTAAAAAGGGAATTGCAAACTTTTGTGTCTGATTTGCTGCTTCCCCAGGCAAGATCTGAAGGAAGAGTTTATAGAGAAAATGATTGTATAAACAAGGCAAATGTTTAGCCTGCTGAAGAAGAAAGGTCAACAAATGGTTCCCAAGCAATTATAAAAGCCACTTTGTATGCAAATAACGCTGCTAAACAGGGTATGTGCTAATTACAAATTAGTCTTATCTCACCTGCAAAGCTTTTCCGAGTGTTCAAATTCATATTATAAATCGGTGCCCTGCTCAGGACCCCAGGCATCAGCTGTGTCTTGGAGAAAACTAGGGCTATCCTTTCAGCCTTCACAGGTCGGGGGAGCTTCTGTGGCCAGGAGGTGACATTCCTCAGGAGAGTCCTGAGAGATGAGGGCTTATCTAAATGTGAGCTAAGACATAGCCCTGCCCACCTTCTCACGCGCACTCCCGTGGCTCTCCCTTTAATTCTTGGATTTGTGATCTTTTCTCCATCCTCATCACTACAGTCAAAGGACCTTAGCTCCTTTTGCCTAGATCAACGCTTCCATTAATGACAATTATTACCTCTTTTCTCTGATGTCGTTTGTTTCTTTATTAAATTTTATGTTATTATGATAAGAACACCTAACATGAAATCTACCCTCTTAACAAATTTGTAAGTGTACCATCCGTTCCTGCTGACTACAGGCACATTGTTGTACACAAGTAATGTAGAAAAAAACGGGGCCCACTCTGTCCCATAGTTCCTTTCGGAAACTTTACTGACTTAATAATGTCCACTGGAATGAGGTGATTCAAGCCTGATTCAAAAGGATATATTTTCACAAAAATAAACATTTTTTCACAATATTCTCTAAGGAATAAAATCCTCCTATCGCCAAAAGCAGAGATTTGGGGCAGAGGGCTATTATCAGAAGATATGGAAGAAGTGACCTGGTAATCCTACTTTTGCTCAAGTCATCCATGTTTTCTGTAGAGGCATCATCAGGTGACCTAATCCTCTTCTTTGGAGCTCTTGGAAACCACCCACTAATGACAGAAAAGTACTAGTTGATCTCTCCCAAAACCATGGCACCAAGACTACTTTCTCCCAGCACCCACTAAACATCAATATTGTTTCAATACATCGTAGGGAATATAAACCTCAGGCCACAATTTTAGATCCCCCAAAATAAAAATCTTTATTGTTCCACAACTTCATTCAATTCCAATTGCAAGTCCCATTCTATTGGGGTTGGTGGCTGACATTAACCTTATTACATCCTTTCTTCAAGATTATACGTAAATTTGGGTCACATACCTAGTCCTGAGCATTGTGAAAGTCCCATTGAATTTTGAGGTTTATCCAATCAACCACAGAACCATCCAAATCTCCTCTGGTCCTCTGTTAGGCCAGATGGCTCATGGCTTAGCCTTTTCTTGTTTCGCTTACAGTTACCAAAGTAGACTAAAACATTTAAGATAAAAAAGAATGTAGAATGCTCTTGGATGGTGAGAAAACTAACTTTTAGAGCAATCCATGTCCTTTAAAAAGAGCTCTCTGGGAGCAGCCCAGGGAGTGCTGTGGTGGGTGACAGTGATTTTTCTGAAAACACTCTAAGGCTTCTGATAAGTGACTCCAGAGGATTGTCCCAGCAAATAAAGGGATTTGAGGAACCATCCATGTCAAGGAATCTCAGGGCTTAAGAAGACAGAGTCCTGGGGTTATGTAAAGTTCCAGCTAGAGGGATTTAGAGGGCCATGGGAGGATCTTTCTCAAAGCTTTTCTGTAACACCCTGGTAGAATTTCTGGATATAATGTTCACAAAAGTGTGAGGGCTTCCCCTAAGACTACAGCTTTTAATTCTTTTGTGTGTATATCCTGAAATTAAATTGCTGAATCACATGGTAATTCTAATTTTTTAAGGAACCGACATACTGTTTGCCTTAGTGGCTGTAACATTTCCCACTAACAGTAACAAGGGTACCAACTTGTCCACATGCTCCCCAATACTTGTTCTTTTCCTTTCAGTTTTTTTTTGTTGTTTGTTTGTTTGTATGTTTTTTATGGTAGCCATCCTAATAAGTCTGAGGTAGTATCTCCATGTAGTTTTGATTTGCATTTCTCTCATGATTAGTGATGGTGAGCATCTTCTCATGTGCTTAGTGGCCATTTGCATATCTTCTTTGGAGAAATGTCTATTCAAGTCCTTTTCCCATTTTTAAATGGGGTTGTTTTAGGAGTTCTCCATATATTGTTGATATTAACACCTTATAAATATATGATTTGCAAATATTTTCTCCCTTTATTTGATATACAAAATTTTTAAATTTTCATTAAGTCCAATTTATCTATTTTTCTTGGTTGTATTTACTTTAAATTACCCTTTAAAATTTTTTATGTTATCTTTTAAAAATAGATTCTCCAGAGGTCACTAATTTTATTAAGAGTTTTTTCTCCTCATGTACCAGATATTATTTTTTAAATTATGTTTACCTAATCTTTCATTAATTTTTATTCCATATCCTTTTTTTTTACTTCCTTTACTTTTTCAGGTTAGTGTGTTAAAAGTGCATTAAGTTAGCTGCTTGATTCATTATTCTCATTCCTTATTGCTTAATTTAAAAAATATATAATGGAGTGAATTTACCCAATGATTCTGTTTTCACTACAAACCACATATTTTGATAAATACTGCTCTTGTTTTAGGTACTTTCTAACAAGTTTATAATTACAGTTTTGATTTTCTCTCAAACTCAAGGGATTTTTATGAAAATTGCCTGATTGCCTGGTTAATAAGTAGACTCTTGTTTAATATGTGTTAATGCAACCCCATTAATTATATTCAAATCTCTTAGTTAATTTACTTCATACACTAAAGAGTGACACAGATTTTTAAACTATCCTGTTATTCTGAATTTTTTTATGTTTCATATTGTTTGAAAATATAGTTTGATATTATTAATTGGAATATAAATCGCTTCTTCCGATGACATTGTTTACCAATTAAAAATGAACCATTGTCTTATTTTGTACAATTTTTCTTTTTATTTTACTTTATCTGAAATTAATATTTTCGTGTGTTTTTTTATGCTTGACAGTTCTCATTTGTTTTTGAGAACTGCTTTGCTTATTAAGAGCACTTACTTGGAATTTTACAACAGATTTTTTATAAAAGAGGTGTTATGATCATTTACATTCACCGTCTGCCTTGTTTGGCCCTCCCTTAGGGTAACTGAAAAGACCTTGCAATGATTCTTTGAGTGACACCACCTCTTTCTGAGAAGCCACAGTACCTACTCCACCCTCATCTCCATCCTGAGGCTTCCTACATCAGCTGAGCAAAGGTATGAGGACCAGGAATAGGAATAGGAAGGACTAGGTAATGGGACTGCCATTTGGATCAGGTGCCTTATGGCAATGAGCAAATAATTACATTGTGATTCATCGGTACCAAGAATTCTAAGCACATTAGAACTAAGACTCAGCTAATTCTCCTAATAGCCCTAGGAGAGGAGTGGTATTATTATGCCCATTTTATAGGTGAATAAACAAGAGACTGGAGATAACTTGTCCACTGCCATGTACCTAGCTGTCCACAGAGCCAGGATTGGAAACCCAAACAGTGAGGTGCTGAGCACAGTTTTTCTACAGATCTGTTACACTGCCTCTTACTTGTAAGCTCTTAATTTTAACTAATCTCTCTATAGTTCTTGTAATTTTTTCTCCAAAATACTACTTGAGTAGTGTATTTTCTGAGTTCTTATATGCCTGAGAATTATTATTTTGTTCATTTATGAAGTACAGATTTATTTGTTTAGATTAACATAGAGCATAGTCTTTAAACAAAAAAAAGACTATCTCATAACCTTGCTGTGCTGTATTTGGTATTCAGTGATACAGAGGTCTGATAGCTGGAGGATTATAATATTTTTAAAATCTTTATTCATATTCACAAGGTGGAAAAAACATTATTCACAGAATACATTTGGGGGAGAACACTGTGTTGTTTTTAGTTTATTTTTTTTCTTTTCAAAAGAGAACATTGATAAACTGCCAGGTCTGGGAAGCAAGACTCCAAGAACAAAGAAAGCTAGTTAGACTGCTGTGCATGAGGCAAGGTAGGGAGAGAGGCAAGATGGGAAGTCAGGGCAAGGAGAAAGGGAAGTAAGATGCAGAAAAAAGGCCTGAGAGCTTAGGTCATGCCCTGCAATGGTTCTCAGCACCTTCCCAAGTCTCTAAACTCATGCACAAGTTGGTGCTATGATGTGACATCTGGCTCTGTAGAAACTGATGGAGGGACTGAGGCTAGCAAGCAAATCGGTAGAAGTGGAGCAGACAGTGCCTGGGAAGGCAGGGGGAGTAAGCAACAAGGCTAAAGAGAAAGAAAGTTCCCTGGGAATTTTCAGAAATCACTTGGGAAGGCTTCAAACCATCTCAGGCAAGGGAATTGGAGATTAAAGACAATTTACTCAGATCTTGCAGGGGCAGGGAGGCCCCAGATGACATCTGTAGCAACTGTCTATTTTTCAAAGTTCTGTGGATATAATAAACCTATGGCAGTATTCTAATTATGGATTTTACTAGCATGTCATTAATCCCTTCTAGTTACATGATCAGACAGTTTCTCCAGCACGAAAATATTTTTTAAAATAATCACAGTAATTAGGAGTACAGGTACTGGACTCAAAGAGCCAGGTATGCATCAAAGCTCTCATGAGTGAGTTACAGAACCTTGTGCAAATCACATCACCTGTCTGTGCCCGGTTTTCCTCATTTGCAAACCAAGATAAACACTGCACCTACCTGCTTTGTGCAGCGGTAATCACGTGCTGGTGATGTGAAGAAGCTTTAGCACACACACAAGCACAGAGAAAGGACTTGATAAAAGTTAGCTGCTATGATGGTTGCACATTGAACTATCAATTCTGTTCCAATTATTCTAGCTCCTTCCCCAGGAATGACTATAATTCTGATGTTCTTTATTTATCCAGAGGAATTTATATTTCTCTTTTTTCGTAATTTGCTTTGGCTTAATATAATGGTAAAACCTCTCAGGTTTGTCCTCTAAATCACTGGTTTAATATTCCATTATGTCTTCCTTGTTCTTCAGTGCCAATAATGAATACTTTAATTCTGCTACTATTTTTGGTTTGCTTGCAGTTAGTTGTGCCTTATTTTGCCCATCTCCTTCATCTCATCCACAGATGTTTTCATCTCATTACTTTCCCTCCCAATATGACTTTCAATTACTCTTTTATGGAGACGGGTTCCTATTGCTTCCTACTAAGAATGCAAAACTATTTTCAAATGTTCCTCTGCTTTTCATATTAATGATAGTTTCATAGCAGTTCACTTTTATTATATTTTTGATATGAAATGGTGCCATTATTTTAAGTGTTTTGTTTTTTATGGATCTCAATAACAGAGGAATCGTTTCTTATTCCTGGAAGAGAAGTGGAGCCCGATCCTCCGTTGCCCACAGGCAGGCTGCGCTGTTTGCCTGGGCTCCTCTCTGCCCTCGTGGGTGTGGGTGAAATCTCTGTCTTAGGCTTGCAGCTGATCATCACGTTGCACCTCTCAGTGTCTAGAAGACTTATTCTAATACAGTGCTTCCTCGTCTTCTTCAGGTTTTGCTTTGATCGTATGAAGAGATGAAAGACGTGAAACACCAGAGGTACCTTGATAGCATGGTCTTACTCTGCCTCTGTTTACATCTTTACTTCTGGTCTTCCCCTTTCACACACTCATTTATTCATTCATGTAGACAGACATTTAATAACTATAAATTGCATGTCTACCTACTTCAAGCACTAGGGATACAACGAAGCATACTTGATATCATTTCTCAAGAAGCACACACAAATAATACCAATGAAATGTACTTGTGAATCTGTGAATCCTGTGAAGAGGAAGAGTAATGAGGTGACCATATATTTCAGAGCAGAAACAAATCCAATCTGGGTAGTGATCAAGGAAGACTTCTCTATGAAACTGACATCTACGCTAATACTTAAAGGGTGAATTGGAGCTGTTCAAAGGAATGAGAAGGAGAACATCCCAGACAGGGGGCAATATATGTAAACACACCCATGTGGAACTGAAAGCCTGTGGCTGGAGCACAAAATGCAAGGGGGAGTTTGGAGTGCAATGCTGTGGAAAAGGAGCCAGGGGACAGCTCAGATAAGGACCGCAGGTCTTATTAAGGGTTTGATCTTTATGCTAAAAGCAATGGAATGCCATTGACCAGATTTTAAACAGTGTAGTGATGTGCTAGAAATTCTCTTTAGAAGATCACCCTGATTAGAGACTAGAAAATAAATTAGGTAACCAATTATGGTCACAGTAAAATCAGGGAAGCTCTATTTTAGTGGCCTGGTTGAGAGAGGATGATAGCTTTTGCTGGGTAGATTGTGTAAGGATGGAAGTGAGTAGACTGGAGAGAAATGTGTAAAGCAAAAATATGGATAGAAATTGGTGGACGAATGGGGTAGAAGGAGAAAGAAGGATCAAGGATGGCCCTTAGGTCCTGGTTTGTACAACATGGCTGGATGGTAGAATTTTTTTTATTGATAAAAGTATTAAAAATAGGTTTAGAAAGAATACAAGCGGTATTTAAATAGTGTGATTCCTTGCAGAAGGATACTGTCACCATGCCATGGTCCAATCATAAGTCATCACCATGAATATTCCGCACTGTTGTAATCCATCACAATGAACACTTGCAGCTTGACTTACTGAACTGAAGTCTTATCCCTTCCTGCCTGTTACCTTAGAAAACAGCTTATTCAAGAACTTAGGTCTGTAGTTACAAAACAGTCATGGGGATGTAAAGTTCAGCATAGGGAATATAGTCAACAATCTATATTATAAAAGGCCAGTGGCCGTAACACTGTAACACTAGAATGACCAATCAACCAGTCACCAGGAGGTGCATGGAGCACCCAGCCCAAGAGCCACTCACACGGCGCGGTGGGACTCGTGGCTCATGCAGTGCAGCGAAGCTCACGGCTCTCGCGGCTCACGTGGTGCAGAGGGGCTTGCGCAGGGTTTGTGGCAGCGAGCTACTCGCACACAGTGGGCCTTGTGTCCCACCAGCGCGGCGGGTCTGGGTCTTGCGCAATTCCGCGTTCTGGGTCTCTAGTACTATAATAATTATGTATAGTGCCAGGTGGATACTTGAATTATGAGGGGGGTGACTTTGTAAATTATATAACTGTCTCACCACTATGCTGGTCACCTGAAATTAGTATAAAATAATATTGAATGTCAATGTTCATTGAAAAATGAAATTATAAATAAACTAGAGGCCCGGTGCACGTGGGGTCCCTTGGTCTGGCCTGTGCCCTCTCACAATCCGGGACCTCTCAGAGGATGTCAGACTGCCAGTTTCGGCTCAGTCTCCACAGGCCAGGCCAAGGGACCCCATGTAAGATATTTGGGTAATCTCTTCCTGCCCTTCCCCCTTGCCCCTTCCCTCTGAGATTCATCAGTCTGTTCCATGTTTCCATGCCTGTGCATTGAGCGTCTGCCTCCTGGTGGTCATTGTGCATCATAGCTACTGGTCGAATAGTCGAATGGTTGCTTAGGCTTTTATATATATAGATAAACAGGGGGAAAACCCAGCTTGTGGTCCTGTTTTCCATGGAGTCACAGAAGTCAAACAGTATAGAGTGAAAAGGCAATCACCCCTTCCCCACATGTCTAGTTATCACACAAAGACCTCCGTGTTCAGTCTTTCATGAATCTTTCAGAGTTGTTGTTTTATATTATTGCCCCCAAACCTCATTTATTGAATCATCAAATGCAGTATATTATGACACTGCTTTCCACCTTTCTTTCTTTTTTAAACTTAATATATCTTGCAGATCTTTCCATATCAATATTCAGAGTGCTCCCTTCTTTTTAAAAGCTGTATATTATGTCATTGTATGGACATATGATGATTTATTTTAAAGGCCCTTATTGATAGACTAGTGATTTGTTCCCAGTCTTTTACTACAAACAAGGCTGCAATTAATAACCTCAGAGGTATATCATTTTGCACCCGTGTAGTGTATCTGTGGGATAAATTCCCAGATGTGGTATTACTGGGTCAAAGCATATTTGCATTTGTAATTTTGACAGATATCGTCAAATGGCCCTCCATAGGGGTTGTACTAATATAAATTCCCACCAGCAATGTACAAAAGGGCCTGTTTTCCCACAACCTTGCCAACAGGGTATGTTTTTTATCTTTTGGATTTTTGCCAATCTGATAAGTAAAAAATGGGATCACAGTGTAATTTTCATTTCCATTTCTCTTATAATGTATGAGTTATGCTTCTTTTCATGTACGAACATATCAAATGAATTTTCATTTCTGTTCACTGTCTGTTCATATGCATAAACCACCCATCTATTGGATGGTTCTTTTTCTCAGTTATTTTAAACATATATACATAACTCCTCTCCTGTAGTTTCTAACACACTATTCTGGGATTTAATTCTTATGCTTTTGGTTAGGGCAGTTTTTGCCTTAATTTTCTATGAATTAACACATTTAGTGTGTATATATGGGGAAGGGGTATATGAAACCATTATTAGGAGTGGGAAGAAGCAGAGAGGAATGGCAATTTATGATTGACATTCAAACTCTGACTTTATAAGGTGATTCTGGCAGACTTTCTCCACTTATAGCAGAGTTTTATTTCTTCCCAGTTTTTTTTAAAAAGTGTGCAAATTAGAGAACATGGGTAACCTTTCTCAAATGGTCCTCCTAGAACAATTACTCTCAAGACAATGGTTAGGAAAATGGTGAAGAAAAGCATAGGATGGAGTGAAATTGTCCAGGAATCATTATCTTTGCAACCACCTGTCCATCACTTGGAAATCCATTGGCAAAGGAAAAATGGCTAGGACTCTGTCGTCAGTAGGGGGAAGGTACAGTGAGTATCATTCTTTTTTTTTAAATTTTTTTTATTGATTTTTTACAGAAAGGAAGGGAGAGGGATAGAGAGCCAGAAACATCGATGAGAGAGAAACATCGATCAGCTGCCTCCTGCACACTCCCCACTGGGGATGTGTCCGCAACCAAGGTACATGCCCTTGACCGGAATCGAACCTAGGACCCTTGAGTCTGCAGGCCGACGCTCTATCCACTGAGCCAAACCGGTTAGGGCGTGAGTGTCATTCTTAATAGAGATGTCGACATGGTGGGAGAGATCTACTTCAACATGCTATGCTCACAACCAACACCTGCTCCCCGCCCCCCCCAAAAAAAAAAACAACAAACCTCATTCCCTAGTTATACATTTATGATCTACCCTGTGCTTTAAAAATAGAAATGGTGGACCCAGCTCAGGGGCCGCTCAAGGTGGGAAAGAAGCATAATCAAATGTAGGAATTGACTGAGTAATACACACTAGTATGTGTAAGTGGCTTATTTCATAATACTCTTTATAGTGAAACTCAGTGATTTGAAATATGATCACCAACTATTAATGTTAAACTAATAGTTTCTAAATTATTCTTGGGCTCAGTTTCCTCTTCTGTAAAATGGGAGCATGAGTTGGGGCATCTGAGGACCCTTTGTTAGCTTCATCAGACTGTGATTCCTGAAGGACCATAGAACCGAGGGGCTATCCAACAGGACCATAAATTTAGTTTCCAATAATTTAAAGAAAATTTACACTTAAATGGTGCTCATCACTAATAAAAAATAAGTGACAATTATTTGTAGTCCTCCATCCACACTTCAAGTTACAGGTCAGGTTCTGAATCTCCCCAAATGCCACCACCCAAAGGCATTAATCTCTTCTCCAGCCCTCCAGCTCCCGAACAGCTGAGCTCACAGCATACCAATCAGTTTTGCATATCGGATATTTTCCAGAGTCCTACACATATCTTCCTACACTCATCCACAAAGTTTTGCCTTGGTTTCTCTTTTCTTCTTTTAAACACTTTTTTTAAAGATAGTAAACATTTATTAAGTTAGCAAAGTACTCCAGCCTTAACATATTTTGTTGACTCATTCCTCTATTATATGTTCACAGCAGTTTTACAATGACTAGAAAATCAGACAATCTCTGCTCTTGACTCTTCAACTCTCATCTGCATGCCAACAATCTTGGCCTTCGATCTTTGAGCAGGTACTTTTACTAGCCATCCTATATAATGCTTCAATCCTGTTATTATTGTCATTGCCTCTAGACTTGAATGACCAGATATGAGTTTTTCTTTAAGACTTCCTAATCTTGATTATAGAAACTTAGAGATGGAAGAAACATGAAAAATATCATCCAGCTCCAGCTTCCACCCATTTCAAAATTCCTTATGCACCATGCCTGCCAAAGAGCTATCTAATTGTTTAACACTTTTGCTGGCAGGGAACTTATTACCTGACAGTCATCTAATCACATTAGCATCTTAACAATGGCAGTGTGTGGCTTCCATTTTGCTCTTTTAGAAGCATTGTGACATTGATCCATTGCTCTCATGCCTTTACTCATCCTAAATTAGGAGAGAACATTTGGCAGTTTGATAGTACCCATTTAGTGTTATTTAATAGCAAAATTTCCAAATACCAGCTGTAATCGTTACTAGATGTTTGGTGTTGATACCATTGTAATTACTACATTTTAGGAAGTCATTTCCATTAGGGTTGAGGCAATCTATTGGGTGAGTCAGGATTGGAAGACAGGAAAATTAGAATTTTGTCAGTTTTGACTTTAGGAAAAGTCACTTCTTTTTCTAGTTCTCAGTTTTCTATTACGTAAAATAAGAGAACGGGAATAGACAATTTCTAAGCACCATTCCTCCCAAACTATAACATTTTGTTGTTGTTAATCCTCGATGGTGGATATTTTCCATTGATTTTTTTAGAGAGAGTAGAAGGGAGGAGAGGGGGTAGAGAGAGGGGGAAGGGAGAGAGAGGTACATATGTGAGAAAGACACATTGATTAGTTGACTCCTATGCACACTCTGACCATGGCCAGGATTGAGCCTGCAACCCAGGTACATGCTCTTGACTGGGACCCAAACTATAACTTTTAATGAGACCATGACAGTGTTCTTTCCTTGCAAAAGAAGGCAAAAAATATGGTAATTAAATAAATGAGTAGATGAATGCATGAATTCCTGTGACCAGCTGAATATGTGCACAAGGCAAATAATAATGCAACAGATATAACTCAGGATTATCATAAAAGCTTCAATTGCCACCAATATCCATGAACATTTAAATAAAACAAGACTTCCACATCCTTGGTAACTTCTGAGATGACATTTCCACTTAGACACTTCATTATTTCCCTGCATTAATGACACTGGTTCCTAACAAACATCAACCCACCTGAAATGGGAACACTGAATTAGCATTATGAATTACTGGGCACTTTTCTATAAATTCTTTGGATGATGGCTCAATATATTGGTTGGCTTAGGGAAGGAAGCAGGCCACACTCGGGAGGTCACCTGAGCCAAATCTTCAGAGCCAGCTTAGCATGAGGGTCCTCGAGGGGAATGCAAGGCAAAGGTTAGGGAGGAAGTGAAGTAGCTAAGGGAATAATTCTTCCAGTGAAGTCAAGATTTATTTACATGCTCAACTCAAGCCAATCACTGCTTACGACATTGATACACATGGAAGATTATTTTCTGGCACAAATCTGTGTGTGGAGAATTTAGTTGTCTGTGGAAAATAACAACTACCAGAACTCTGATGGAAAACTGCCTCTCTAAACTTTTTAGGACGTCAATAGCAATTTGCCCCACTGAGGGCTATTAAAAGAAGTTGTGCCCTAGAGAAATCTGAACCCCCAAGGAAGGTTCCCAACGTTCTTTGAGGTGATTTATGGGACTCACAATAGAACTTAGCAAAGAATTTCATTACTTAGCTTTCACCACCGTGTCCCAATAGATTGCTGATCTGGGTCTACTGTTGGTTTATAACAACTAGTTTAGTTTAGAAATAAGAAAATTAACTAACATGGTGAAGTGGAAAGAACATTGGCCTGAAAATTAAGAGATCAGGGTTCTGGTCTCAGATCTGTGGATTTCGGCTATGCTTTCTTCTTCATCTGTAAATGAGGGGAGAGATGACTGTTAAGATTTCTTCCAGCTTTAATTGTCCATGAACTTTTATTTGTAAAAAATAAAGATCATATCTACCTAACATTTATATCTTCAACTCAGAGGTCATTGTTCCCATCAGTTTTAAATTTCCATGTAATTAGAGTGAATTCCTGCTGGCCCACCTTTCTTTTCTACATACAGTCTCTATTCTGGACTACCTGTTTTATTCACCATCCCTTTGCAAATGGTGGCCTCCTTTTAAAATTATATACTTTCTCTTTCCTCTAACAATCCCATTCTTTTCAAAGTTTTCACATCCAGCAGGCCATATAATGAAATCGGCTTTTAAAAATGCACTATATCCACTTAAATTTGAATTTCAGTTATGTTTTAGTATAAGTATATTCCATACAATGTTTGGAATATGCTTGTGCTAAAAATTATTCATTGTTCATATGAAATTCAAATTTAAGTGGACATCTTTATTTGCTAAATTTAGTAACTCTTCCTTTGGTCAGAGTTCCCTCTTCCATTCCCAACGTCCTACAAACCTTCTTTTGAACATTCTCTGTGCACATACATTATTATTATTATTAATCCTCACCCAAGGAGTGAGGATGTGAGGATATTTTTTCCATAGTGATAGACATACATTGATTGTTTGCCTCTCACACACAGCCTGACCTGGGGCAGGGATCAGAACTGTAATCCAGGTACTACCCTTGACTTGAAATCAGACCCACAACCCTCCGGTGCTCAGGATGATGGTCTAACCACTGAACGCACTGACCAGGGCTGTGCACTTACATTATTATCTAACATTTTAAGTGTTTGTGTGTTATTTCCTTAACTACAGTGTAAGTCCTGTGAGAGACACAACTGGATACTAAACATTTTGCATCTCCTTCTACCCCAGTGGTGCTTTTTATCATTTCATAATTGGCTGGTTCCTCTGAGACTCCTTCACAATCCATGTACTTGCTTCTAATTATTAAATCACAGTTTGCCTCTTCCTCAAATTAAGATAACATAATCATACCATATTAGCCCACAACCACACAAAAAACAACAATAAGGTGGGACTCAATAAAAATTAACATTGGGGTCCACAACAGTTAATCAGTGTTACCAGTGATAATAAAATATATAAATTAATCTAATCATTTCTAGTGAATTGAAAAATACAACAAGGTCATGTGCAAAGCTGAATTCTTAACTTGCCAATTATGTCCTACTTATTCTCAACCTACAGGCTCCATTTTGCAGGGCACTAACCCTCCTGATGTCTTTGAGAAGTCTAACAAGGTAGTGAGTTCCTTTTGTGTCCATATGAAAACATTCACTATTGTGCATCCCTGCCCCTAGAAACCCAAGCGCATCAACCCACTTCTCTCCTCAAGATAAAGTCCTTTAACTTCATTCCTGTGCTGAGTCTAGACACTCCCTTTCAAGTTATTACTCTTCCACAGATTACTCATCATGTTTCTCAAAGACACCTTGAACCTTTTCTTGCACTCTTGTTCCAGTCTCTGATGCTCACCATCTCTGACTTTCTGAATCCTGCCCATTCGTAGCATCCCTGGTCTGTGAAATTGTAGAGCGAAGGGGCCCTAGAAATCTGGTGTGACACTATCACTTTAAATATGAAGGAACAATGGACTTCAGATCTATTCAACAATACTGCAGTAGAGTGACAGAGCCATGACTCAAAAATGTGCCCAACGTCTTTCATTGCTGCCCCTTTGAAGTTTCTTCTTCAATAACCACCTTTACTTCCCCCAAAGAAAGCCTTTCCTCACCATCCCAGCCAGAAATGTTTCCTCTCGCTCCTTTAACTGTGGGCGGCATTATATTTTTAGCTCTCTTGAGGTATAGTCCTTTTCAGGTTGTGTTTTTGCTGTTGGCAAGGTTCCAAGTTAAAATTATTCCCTGTGCTGAGAGCAAAGACATTGGGTGTACTTCTGGAGTACTACTTTCCTAATGGCCTGGGGGTTCCTTTGGGAAGAAAATATGGATAGATGGTGTTGCCCAATTGCTGGACTCAATGACTGAGGCTTTTGTAAGCAAGGAATTATGGCTGCCCTTCACTCCATGTTCAGCATGGAGAAGAAACTGTACAAAGGGAGCAGGGACACCTGGGTTATTCCAGAGACACAAGCTAGTGTGGTAGAGAAGAAATGGTCATGATTAGAACCTCACCAAGTCTCATTGTATTCATCCTACCTCAGGGGTAGGTTGAGAGACACACAAAAGGGGTATTATTATTCTAGGGACCTGTGAACACCTAAGGAACCTACAGCCTTATCAAACTGCTCTGGAGGTGACAGCAGTGAGAGCAACCTTAGAAGAGGGATGAGCCATTGAAGGCAAGGAGTGGGCTGGGTGAGAAGCAGGTGTGTCACTGTTGGCTATCACATCACTGATGGAGTCAGATGTGTAAGGTGACGTGACATGCAAGGTCTCAATGTCAGAATAAATTGGGTCATCAAACATTTTCAACAAAAATTCCGTACAATACTAGGTTATACTTGGTCAAATTAAAAATATTTCTCATACTTCACATCGGATGTTATCATAACAATCTATCTTGTGGCAAATAATTGACTTTAAGTCACATGGCTTTTAATCAGTGCCATTTTGTTTTACAACTCTTTTGTTTTCTTTTCCTCAGAATGTATATAAAAACAACCACATATGGTTCATTTCTTAGTGACTCCAACTCTCAAACCTTCCGCGGCAGTGTATTTAGTCAACAGACAGATATTCATGGGCTGCTCCTTGTACCTGGCACTGAGCTGTGGCCCATACAGGGCAGTCAATAAAACAGCATGACCTCTGTCCTCAGGAAACTGGGTCCCATGATCCAAGGCCATAATTCCATTTGACACAGGAATTAAAATATCTAATGTTTTAATAAATCCAAAGCAGCAGTTTTAAGCTGAAAACCTACTTTTTCATGTTTAGGGCTGTTCTATCATCAGCTGCCACAGCCTGCTCAAGGCTCTGACTGCTTGATAAAATGAGAGCTCTTTTCCCTCCAAACAATACCCTGATTGGGATGCTTCGTCAACAGAGGATTTCTCATGATCAGCCACATTCTAAGCACTTTGATCACAATATAGTAAATTTGCAAAAGGAAGTTCCTTTTACAGAGATGTAAGGGCTTATGTGTTTAAGCCCCATGCTTCAAATACAAGTACATCTCAAAAATATTATTCTAGGGTATCATTCCCTGGGTGGTTCTCATATGCCTGGTTCTGTTCTAACCTTTCTGTTTGTGTTTGAATTTAATCTACACAGAACTATAAAAAGCAAGCACTACTCTTACTATTTCCACCTTACAGGTAATGAAACTGAGGCACCAAGAAATTAATAACTTGCTCATAGACACAAAGTTAGGATGTGGTTCAGCCCAAATTCAAATCCAAATGTCTGCCTCCAGAGCCCACATGCTATTGGCTATAAAACTGGTATAGTCTGCCTTCACCATAAATATAAATTCAATATTATCGATCACATTAGTTATTTTCCTCTGGAGAAATAAAGGCAATAAATTAAAAACTTAAAACTGAAACAATCCATCTTTTTGCCAATTATGTGTTACCTTGAAAGAAAGTTGTACAAAGTGAAAAAGATAAAGCTTGATAAGGATGGCGCTTGTCAAAAACCATGTGGTTATAAAAGAGAATTCTTTAGCATTAATTTGAACTTGCAGATCCAGGGCAATATCAAGATGGGTAAACTCTCCCCCAAGCTGTTTAACCAACTGACTGTTTACTGAGCTGGTCATGCCTTGTGGAGGTGGACCTGCAACGATGTCCCACCCAGGCTCACACTTAACTATTCACATGGCAAAGCAGCACAACAGCATGCGAGAGGAGGCCTATGTAGAAAATATAAGCTCAAGTCAGGTCATGACGTATAACAGCAGAACCGAACTGGGAAACAACAAATGCTTATGTCTCAATTTGTTTCCCATGAAGAGAGCTCAAGTAACATCCTATTTGCTACAAAACTGGACTATAAGTGGGAACCCCCAAAATGAGCACCAGCCAATGTCATCAGAGGGCTAGCAGAGTTACTGGCAGGCAGGAAGGCGGAAAGTGGGTTGCCTGAGGCTCTTGAGCGAAAGGTGAAAGTTGGGGACAGATGTCCTAGGGTCCCCAAGTTTCACTGGGAAATTCTCAAGCCAGAAATCACACCTAGATTGTTCATTAATAGACTGGTATACTGGTGTTCTACAAAATAAGGATTAGAGATCTATGAATTAATATGCCTCACCACTTCTCACATAAAGTAGTGGTGGGGGAGAGAACACACAGAAGTCAGTGTGCAGCCCCGATGCTTGACACAGTGTGGGTATAAGGAATGTTTGTCAGCTCTGTTTTTTCTGTGCCTTCCTGTTTGCAGTTTCTAGGAGGAAAGCATTAGCTCCCACATGCCTGGTTCACCTTCTTGTGGTTGGAGTCACCTCATAGGTTGTGGGAGGCGTGCTCAGTGTGATATGGGGGAAACAGACACCCAGAACTTGACATTGACCCATCTGCACATAAGAACTAACAAGGATGATGATGTCACTCAATAGTATATGGCATGTAGCAGAAAAGAAAACATCAATATGTTTGAAAGTCATTACATCCCACCCTGTCAACATAAAGTATATCAAGTGGCTGATTGAAGCAATACCTCTTTTTGTGGAGCAGAAAGAAGTGGAAATAGGATGAACTCTGTGCAACTGTCATAATGCAGGGCCAGCTGTGGCGAGCTGAGTTTTCCCTCATTGACCATAACATCCCCCTGGGAACCCTAATAGGCAACCCCGCATTCCTGACACTAGCCTAATTCACCACATCAAAAGGGCCATGAGGCCAGACCAGAGAGAGACAGAACCCCTTGGAGTGACACAGGCTGGTGCTGCCTTCTTCAGGTCTCCAGCCAAATCAGCTTATGGACAAGACCAAGGCCTGAGACCTCAAAGGATAATAGTAAGTAACCACATCTAATGAAGGGTAAACAGGGGTAGCATTTATTGACCACGTATTGAGAATGAATCTCCATACTGTCAATGCCCATGTGCATTAACTCATTTATTCCTCCAAGTTGTCATGGAATGTTGGCATTGCCCCCATGGCAATTGTGGTACAAATAGGGCTTGGGAAATTTATGTGAACTGCCCAACCCACGAGCCTGGTGAGTGGTGAGATTGGAATTTGAACTCCGCATGTGCTTACCAGAGCAGATCTGCATCTATACTGGGACCAGCCAATTAAACTCAAGAACAGAACCTGGGTCAGGGCCATCAAGATCCTGATGACCATGTGCTTATGTTTGCGTTACAGCTGATCACATTTTAAAACACAGTTTACAAGATGAAAGAAAGAAAACATAAAATACCTGATCGTGTATCCTGTGCGATCATAAATCCTATCGCCTTCATATTCAGGAAAATCTGCTCGTGGAACACGAGTATTATAATGGGTGTGATGTTCTTTAGAATGTGTACCAACTCATTGGGAGGAACCAACCCAAGCCAGAGCCGTCATGCCAAATCTGCTTTTAGATTATTTTGCACAGTGTTTACAACTTCTTTGGCAAGCCCATTAGAGACTTTCCAAAACATGCATTCTCTGCTGCTTGAAGAAACAGGTGGAGTTAGTCTGACAATTAATTTACCTTGACTCCCAACATAAAGTTAGACACTTTCTAGACATGTGTATCATCAAATGCTCTGTATTCCAATAGAACTTTTTCTAGCTGACCTAAATCGCGACCTTAGACAGTACCTGCTCAACATGCTTTATGGCTTCAGGACTCAGAAGGACTGTGTTCTTGAAACAGTTCATGATGCAGATGTGCTCATGGAAAACTATTGTGTAAAATGATTTCTGCAAAATAGAATCACTTGGCCCAGAGAAACTCTACTATTTAAAAGAGTCCCATTGTGAATAGTTTTATGAAGTAAATATTCTCTAATGCATCCACTCTACAAATCTGAATTTTAAAACAGCATGTAACTGCTGAAAATGGAATTCATGTGAGCCTGCAGGTAGTTATAGGTTGGGAAAGTCTGTGATGTGAATAAAGGGCAGCAGCAGAGGGGGCAGAAGTCACTTCCAACAGATGCTTGAGCAAAGCTAACCCCTGAATTTGGCCACTGGTGATGTACTTTCCATTTCCTGCCCAGGAAGCCACTCCTACCGGGACTGGAGGACAGAACAGTTGGGCCCAAGTCCGCATCCTGCTTCTGTCCATGACCTCTTTGCCTGACCCTGTCTCACCTTCCACTGTCTTCTGACCTCCTGTGCCCCATGCCCAACAATAGTCGCATATTTTGCCATTAATGGGGTCTCTTGACCCTACCTTTGCCTCTACCTGTATCTTACCCTTTCCCCCAATTTTCTTCCTCCTGATCTGCCACCAGCAGGGTCCTCAGCACAGAGATTAGTGATTCTCAGTCCTGGCTGTATATGAGAATAACCTGGGAGCTTTAAAAACAATTCCAACGCTTCCACCCACCATCAAAATTCTTATTCAGTTCGTCTGGTGAGGGGCCTAAAGGTGATGGGATTTTTTTTGTTTTGTTTTTTTTGTTCATTTGCTTTTTTTTAAAGCCAACTAGGTGATTCTAACATGCAACAAAATGGAGAAACCCTTATCTACTCCATGGCCCGAACTTGACCTCTGATTACTTAATGGCCCTTGCTGTGGGCTGAATTGTATCTTCTTAAAATCATATGCTGAAGTTTTAACTCCCAGTACCTCAGAATGTGGCCTTATCCTATATAATAAAAGGGTAATATGCAAATTGTCCCCACGGGTGGGAGTTTGACTCACCAGGAGTTAGATATGCACTGACCACCAGGGGGCGGTGCAGAACATGGCGGGTGTCAGCGATGCTGCACTGGCGGCAGGCGGCAGTGGAACTGCTGGCCCTGATGGGCCTGATGAGAGTGGAACTGTGGAGGGATGGTGGAGCAGGTGGGCGGGCAGTGCCAGGCCAAGGTGGGTGCAAGTGGGGGCCTCAATTGCTCTGCAGGTGCCTCCACAGACTTCAACAAGCAGTGGCAGCGGGAAGTGGGGCTGGTGAGCAGGCGACACCAGGCCAAGGTGGGTGCGAGCGGGGGCCCCAATCACCCCATCGGTCACCTCACAGATCAGCCCTGATCACCGGCCAGGCCTAGGGACTCTACCCAGGCATGAATTTCGTGCATCGGGCCTCTAGTTTAGAGATAAGGTCTTTACAGAGATAATCAAGTTAAAATGAGGTCATTAGGATAGACTCTAACCCAATATGACTGGGGTCCTTATAGACGGAGGAAATAGGAAATAAATATATTTACAGGGAGAACAATGTGTAAACATGAAGATGGTCATCTATGAATCGAGGAGAGAGACCTGGAAAGGTCGTCCCTACCATCTTCAGAGGGAGGGAGCATGGCCTGTCAACACCTTGATTTCAGACTCCCAGTCTCCACAACTGTGAGATAATACATTTCTGTTGTTACAGCCACCTGGTTTGTGGTACTTTGTTATGTCAGCCTCAGGAAACTAGTATAGCCCTCAAGACCTCATAGCAGATGCCCTGATCCTGGAGCATAGCTAGAGTCACTAACTTGTCCCAGGTTTCCCAGGACTTTCCCAGCTTTAGTACTGAATGTCTGCATAATAGTCCAGTAAGTAGGCTCCAGAACCAGACATCCTGGATTGAAAGTTCAGCTCTGCTTATGCTTGGCTACATTGTATTGAGCCTCAGCATTTTCAGATGCAAAAAGACCTACCACATAGTAATATTGTGTGGATAACATGAGCTAATACATGTAAAATACCTAGAACATTTCCTGGCAAGGTGAGCACTTAAGCAAATATTAAGTCAATATAGTCATATAAAGATATTTACTTTCACAACAATGAAATAGTAAAGGGATCTCAATCCAAAAGCTGAAATATTCAAGTCCTTTTCCTATCATTCACTCATTCCAATCCTGAATTTTCCTCATTAACTAACTACAAAATAGCTTTGACATTTCTCAGCATTTCTGCTCTGGTATAGTAAACATTTATCACAAGAGTTGGGCTACATAAAGCAAATCAAGAATACATTATTTTAACTATTCTGTGTATTTATTTTCCATCTCTTTGCAAAACCATGGAGGAGGCCACACCTAGGCAACAGGTAAAAGTCAGGACCTGGTTCAATGGTGAATCTTCTAACCAATCATAACTAAATGGGTTAATTCAAGAAGGAAGACAAATTTGCAAATGGAATGTGTCAGTTTCTAAAGATAGCTAGAGGTGGAGAGAGACTTAAAGGACTGACACTATAGTTGGATCTTGAATGAAACAAAGGCATGGCCAGATAGCTATGGAGGGTGGGGGTTAGTTCAGACAGAGGGGACAGCATCAGTAAAGGCAAAATCATGTGGAACTGCCTGGCTTGTTAGTAAACTAGAAGTTGGCATCTCCAGGGTATAAGGAGCATGTGGAGGTCCAATAAGAGAAGAAATCAACCTCTACTGATTTTTACCCCCTTTAGCACAATCAATCTGTGGGTCTTGCTTTCCAAGCCAGATGTTCAATTCACTGAGGAAAATGCAGTAATACTTACTTCTTTGCATCCCCCTAGTAAAATTTTGTTATAATTTATTCATTAATAAAAGTAACTAATTACATTGAGAATACTTTGCAGGATGAATATATTTATACATACTTTTACATGCATTTATTAATGCTTAAGTTTATTTTATTTGGAATCTATGTGTCACCCGGTAGAATTCATTGTGATAAACTCCATGTCATCTCTGCTTTCACCCTGGGGCTTCCTCAGAATCAGAATCTGCCACACCACATTCCAGCAACAACTCCAAACTGATTTGTGTGAGCTCTAGCTCCATCACAATGTAGAATATAAAACCAACACTAAGGGAAAACAGGTCTTATGTGAATAAAGGTCATACCCATGCTCTCATCTAGATCCAGTCTTATCTGTCTCCCTCATTTTAGTTGCCCTTTTATTGCTTGATTTTGGATTTCATTTTCTTTCCTGGTGACCCTAATGACCACCTTTGCTTAATCTCTTCTGGACCCATTTGCTTTCCTCCTGGTTCCCTGATCTGAACTCTGGCTTTCCTAGATGTGTAGCCTCTGCCAAATCCTTCCTATGCAAAAGGTAAGAGGGGTTCTCACACCTGGATGTTCATGAAAATCACATGTAAATTACATGTGAAATCAGTTACATAGCCTCTGTTCTGGAAATTTTGATTCAGCAGAAATAGGAGGAGCATTAGGTACTTGTATTTAAAACAAAACAAAATAAAAAACCAGCAAAGGAGAACAGAAGAAAATGCATAGGTCATTCGCATGTACAGCCAATGATGAGAAGCACTTATTGGACATTATACCACCGTTTCCTTAGGCCTGCCCTTTCCTATTGCCTCATAAGTCCCAAATTGCATTTACCCATCACAGTGTAGCACAGTGGTTCTCAACCTGTGAGTCGCGACCCCTTTGGGGGTCAAACGACCCTTTCACAGGGGTCGCCTAAGACCATCGGAAAACACATATATAATTACATATTGTTTTTGTGATTAATCACTATGCTTTAATTATGTTCAATTTGTAACAATGAAAATACATCCTGCATATCAGATATTTACATTACGATTCATAACAGTAGCAAAATTACAGTTATGAAGTAGCAACAAAAATAACTTTATGGTTGGGTGTCACCACAACATGAGGAACTGTATTAAAGGGTCGCGGCATGAGGAAGGTTGAGAACCACTGCGCATTATGCTAAGTGAAATAAGCCAGTCAATGAAGGAAAAATACCACATGATCTCACTCATTCATGGATAATAGAGACCATTATAAACTTTTGAACAATAATAGATACAGAGGCAGAGCTGCCTCAAACAGATTGTCAAACTGTAGCGGGAAGGCCAGGGAGGGTTGGGGGGCAGGAGGGAGGGGAGATCAACCGAAGGACTTGTATGCATGCATATGAGCATAACCAATGGACATAAGACACTGGGGGGTATGGGAGGCCAGGGGATTGTCAAGGGTGGGGAAAAAAAGACACATATGTAATGCCCTTTGTAATACTTTAAGCAATAAAAAAATAAAAAAATAAAAAAAATAAAATGCAAAAAAAAATTAGTTATGAAGTAGCAACGAAAATAATTTTATGGTTGGGGGTCACCACAACATGAGGAACTGTATTAAAGGGTCACGGCATTAGGAAGGTTGAGAACCACTGGTGTAGCAGAAACAGAGAGACCACAAGTGTCCAGGTGCCAGTTAATAGGGACACTACAATGACCCTAATTTCTGCAAGATTTAGTGCAGAGGCAACACCTGGAGGGAAAGAAGACACAGACATCTCATACTTCGATCTAGCCCTACTGTTCATACCCCTGATAATCATTAACTTAATGAGTAGGGGCCCTAATATAAACCTACTTAATAACTGCAAACCTGTTTGGAAATCAAGCTATAATTTTTAGTCTTGTGAGCTGTTGTGAAGGCTATTCCACAGAAACACTCTTGGAAATCAGGTGCTTTCAGTGAAATCTTGAGACGCAAACCGCAGACTTTAAAGAAAGGAAAAACTAGAGGGTGGTGCCGGTTATCATGGTGCCTGCAGTGGGGAACATGGTATAACCACGGGAGGCCACAGGGACCTCCTGCCCCAGCCCATGTCTCAGGAAGCACAGCTAATCTCTTCTGCTACCACTTCCCTTCGGTGTGGGCCTTTCATCTCTGAAGTGTGCTGACATTGTTCATTATCCCAGACACCAACAAGATTCAATTGGTTTCTACAGGGATGTCCATTTTACAAAGCTGCATGCGAATGAAAGACCTTGGTATAAGTGGTGTACTTATCAAACCAAGACTTTAGCATGTTATTCATTAGCGAATAAATTAACATCAGGCCTCCTTATCTACTGGGCCATCAAGGGACAGGCCTGCTCCTTGACAGGATTCTTTTATGAGCAGTCATTTGTGTGAGAGAGAAAAATCTTGGTGGAAGCCCTAATGAAAGTGGCAGCGAAGGAGAGCATTTTCTGTGGAGCAGACAGACACAGTGAGCACCGGGAAGGGGAGCTGTAAAACCTAAATGTCATGTGCTGTCTTGACACCTTTGAGGCCCACGGGGCTGCAAAGGCCTCATTGTGAGATCCTCTGCTCTCTCCAGGTATGTTCCCCGTCCAAGTTCTAGCAGCTGGGCCGGCGACACCACTTTCAGTCCTCTGCCTGCCTGATGGTTTCACCGCCCAGACAGCCTGCAGAATTGTTCAGAGAAGCCCATCACATTCTCCTGTGAGAACTAGGTGCCACCTCACCTTCTTGTTACTATGACTCTGGCTTCTTACAGCCTCTGCTTATTCACTCTTATGCAATTCCCATGTGGCCCAACATGGTGTGCAGTGTACTCTTCACCCCACTCCCCTTGCCCCAGATTGTATTTATTATTAATAAACTGATGTCAATTTCAACTGTCTAGTTTCCACGGGTCAGGTGTTCAACCATCTTGTACTATTTAAGGTAGAGGACCCCTCCCTCGCCAAATCATTGATCAGAAAGTGATCAGAACCGGTGTTCAGGCCTCGCCATCTGTAGCAGAACTTTGGCCTCAGTGATCAGAGAATGGCCAGTCAAGGCCCTGGCTTTTAATCCCAGCATTTCCAACTGGACATGTAACTCAAACCCTCTTAGCCTCAGTGTTCCTGTCTGGCTGGTAACTACAATAACATTGGTCTCCACCTGCTTCATAGGTTTGTGTAGCATCTCATAATGATGGTTTAGGACATTTTATGCACTTCACTTAATCTAGGATGAATGGAGTTACTGGAGATAACTAAACAGTTCCTTCTGAGTGGCTTAGAGCATTACTCCTCATACCTTCTACATCTTCCCCTGAGTTGCTACCTGGGAGAGAGGGTCAGGAGGAAGAGAGAGAGAAGGGAAGGAAAGAAGAGAAGAGGAAAGAGGACAGTGGAATTATTTGAATGCAGCAGAAGTGACATGGTAGTGACTTTTCTTTGGTATATTTTAAGACAAATGTAGCTAATTGTTCCAGCACATTTCTGAATATAGAGCCCTGTTTTGGCACATGGTCTGAGAAAGTTATAATAAAAGTGTGTCTGGGGTGAGAATAAAGCACCTAGAGCTAAGGGCATGGGAAGGAGGGGACTATTACAGGACAGTGATTAGGAGGGGTTTACCATATCAAGGTATGAGTAAAACCAGGCTTTGGGTAGAGAGAAGATCATTCTCAAAGTAGAGGAGAACAAGAAAGCATAAATAACTTGCCAAAGAGCAGGCAAGTCAGGAGGTCTGCAGGGTAAGTCCATGTGAAAAGGAGCTTGGAGGTAAGTGGAAGAAGGGCTGAACCTAGAATATTTTATTTCCTGTTTGTAAGAAAGTTTAATTTTATATTGGAGATAATGGAGAAGCATTAAAGGATTTAAATGGTGAGTGTGTTGTGGTATGTGTATACATTATAATCAGATCTGTGCTTGCAAAAACTCCCTGTGGCAGGAAGTACAATGAGATTGCACTGGCAAATTGAAAGCTAGGAGGTACTATTAAGACTATTAAGAGACTTCAGGTAAGAAATGAGAGGGATCAAGCCATAGGTGTGGCAGTGATGAAGGGAAGATGTGGGTTTGGTTTATGTACTCTCTATGTAAGGGTAGCATTCAGTGTACAGAGTGTGTAGCACCGATGGTTTCCTGCATCAACACTTCCACTGTGTAACTGATGACCTTAGGCAAGTCCCTTTCTTTCTCTAGGACTCCTTTACTGCATCTGCAAAATGGGAGGGTTGGACTAGATGTCTGTTCCAGCTTTAACATTCTCTAATACTATGATTCTGGTCCAATTTGAATGGCATCCAAGGAAATTTGGTTAGTGAAATTCCCAAAAGGCCTCATTATAAAGCGGTACCATAGATTAGAGCCCAGAACAGTTATGAAAAGACTTTAGAAGACTATTATTAAGGATAATAATAGCATTTTGTTTTTATACACTTTCACACCTATAATCACTCATAATCTGCATGAATCTTCATCACATTATTGTATACAATGATGATTATCTTCATTTTAAAGATGAGGAATCTAGTCCTTGACAACTCAAAGAACATTTTTAAGGTTCCAAACAAGTCAGAGTGTAGTCTGGACTAGCATCCATGTCTCTGAATTTATCCTGCAGAGTTCTTCACATGATCTTGAACCTTCAAGGTGCCCTGAGTCTTCCAGGTGCATACCTAATTAGGACCTCACCCAGTCCACTCCAATGAGCCCTGAGAATAATAGTCATGAGGACCAACTTCACCTTGGTTTGTTAGATTGCTAGGAATGAGTTTGAGTATTTATGACCCATCTATATGAGATAAATACTAGGAAGAGGTTCCAAGTAGGTTCATTTTGACAATAAAGGAGCCCTCAGTGTGGTTACATGCAAACAGAATCTGAAATTTTCTCATTTTTCTCTATAGAATTACAAGTAAAAAAATGCAACTTTAAAGCATTTTTTCCAAGCAGCTCAGAGAGCTTGACTGTTTATTTTTAACCTGGTGTTCTGGCCTGGGAAATGAGATACTGTAGGAGAGAAAATTTTAAGATCAAGGATTTTTTCTTTGCCCTTTCCTCCTCCATTATTTGTGTAGAGAGGACCCACCAGGGGTCTGTGATTAAAAAAGAGAAGAAATTCCTCACAGAATTCTTATCTCTTAAGAGATGGGCAAGATCATGGTACATTGTTTTCCTGTCCTGCGGACTCTCTGAACCCAGCCAAATCTACAACGTACACTACTTCCTCCATTCCCTAGCATGTGTTCTATGTTGGCTGATTGGAGGTTGAACAACTTTTATGAAATAAAGGAAGGAACAAAGGGAATGATGGAAGGAGGGAGAGCAGTGTTTATGTATTCACAATATTCAATGAGTACCTGCCAGGTGCCAGGAACTGCATAGTTACTTTATATATGTTATCATTTTCATCCTTATAATAACCCTATGAAATAAGTTGCATTAAGTAAAGTAACTTATTTAAGATTACATGCGTAATGCTAGAATTAGAACCCAGGAATGTGTGACTCCAAACCTGTCTCTTTAAGATGCTACTTTTCAGTCCTATTGGTCAGTTTGCTGTTAGCCTTAAAGGTTTATCCAAGAGGACAACCACAATTGTGTACAGTGTGACTAAAATCCAGGAGTCAAAAAGGGTATCTAGACAAGAAGTGGGATTTAAATAAAAATCTGACCATAGATTTTTCCATGTTCTTTACATAACCTTATCTATATATATCCTATTTGTTACTTCTGTTGAGAAAACCGAGGCCAATAAAAGTTATGAGCAACACAATTAGTTCATTTCAGAGTCAGGAGTTGAAACCAGATTTCCTGACCCATATTTGGGGGTTGATTCTACTCCACCATTCTCTCATCTCATATAAGTCTTTATTGACCCATGGTAAAGAGACAACGGGGCAAATACACACTTCTTCAACATGTTAATGATTCTAGTGATACTGATGTTCTTGGATCCTTAAGTTTTCTATAAACACTATCCCTAAAATTGTCCATAGTAAATTTCATGATTCCACCAACGAAGCTGCAGAAGTATACTCACTGGCATTTTTACCAGTTTTCTTCTTGTTCCAGAAGTGTTCAAGTATTATAAGATTAAGAAATGTGTTTTTAGAGAGATCTGTTCCAGAAATTTTCAAAAGGAAATGACAAGAAATGGTTTCCACACTCTAAAATTTAAAAAATACTCATCTAACCCACTTTAAAAGGAAGTGAGGAGGTGGCAGGAGACGATGTAACAGAGACTTCGTGAAAAAGCTCAATCCCTTGTAATTAATGGGAACCTCTAAAATCAGAAGCCAAGGCCATTAATCATTCAGCCGACTCTCCATGAGGTTGGCATCAGCCACTCATCCACACACCTTTAATGACTCAATTCACAAAAGGCAAACTTGGAACTGCAGGGATGGTTTTTAGAGCATTTTAAAACCTCTGCCAGTGGAATGTGAATGCTGTCATTAAATCAATGAGTTTGTTCCTAAGATTGGGCTAGGAGGTGGTGTGATTGCTTTCAGGATTAGAAGAGATTTTTCTCTCAATATATGGTAGGAATTCTTAACAATTAGACCCTAGAAGGGAAAGAGGTGTCTTGTCAGATGGTGAGCTTGAGATGCAGAGGAGTGATGAAGGTGCAGGCGGAAGAGTACATCCATTGGGTAGGAGGTTGCATTATGTTTCCTTCCAATTCAAAACTATTTCTGTTCTTTCCTCCGTTGTTTCGTGGAGTGATATTATTAATTGAGAAAACATATAATGGAGCAAATTCCTCCAGGCCACTCCCAGATGGATTGTAAGAGCACAGGGAGTCTCCAAGAGAAAACTGGCAGGAATCATGTTCGTTTAAAACTAGATACTTCCCCAAGCCCATACTCAGCTCACCCAAGAATTTTGTGCAGGGATCACCACCAATTTTCTGGGGAAAAGAAAAATGTCTTCTACATATTTCATCCTAATTCTCCCAAGTATTCATTAAACCTTAGCTAAAGTTCATATAACTGGAATATGTAATTACATAGATCTTACTACATGGATGGAACACTTAAATTTTATTAGAAAAGGGAATAAAACATTCTAATTATTTTTTAAAATAATTTTTATTAATTTCAGAGAAGAAAGGAGAGGGAGAGAGAGATAGAAATATCAATGATGAGAAAGAATCATTGATTAGCTGTCTCATGCATGCCCCTTGACTAGGGATCTAGCCCACAACCCGGGCCTGTGCCCTTGACTGGAATCAAACCCGGGACCCTTCAGTCTGCAGGCCAATGCTCTATCCACTGAGCCAAATCAGCTAGGGCTAGATGATTTTTTTAAAATATATGTTTTCTGGAAGGCAGTACAGACTCTGTCCCCTCACTTTCCAACAGATATTTACAGAGACTGTAAATATGGAATTGATGTTGGGTAGTTGTACAGGTACCAACTCTGAAAACTGCATAATAAGGCAATTCTGATTATTTTCCTTTTATAGTGGAAGACCCTGAGATTCCAAGAAGTTGAGTGATAATCCCAAGATGACTTTCAAACTCTCAAACTTCTCCATGACTTTAGAGGAAATATTTACTTCCAGGCCATGATGCCTCCTCATGAATGGGGGGAAAACAAGTACTGATACCCTGCAAACTTCCATTACAAAGAAATAACATGGTGAGACCACTGGAACTTTCAACTTGTCCTCCAAGCATACAAAGAATTAAATGTATAAGAAGAACTGCCAGCCTTCTAATACATCAGGAGTTGACTATAATTTTATGTAATCTATAAATATTATTTATTATGGTTTGAATTCTGTTCCCCCAAAGTCCATATGTTGAAGGTCTAAACCCCAGTACCTTGACATGTGACTGTATTTGGAGATGGGGCCCTTAAATAGGTGGTTAAGTTAAAATGAGTCATAATTTAATCTGACTGCTGCCCTAATAAGAAGAGGAAATTTGGACATGCAGAAGAGACACCAGGATGCACGCACACACAAAAAAAATCATGTGAAGAGCCATCGAGAGAGTGGCCATCTGCAGGCCAAGGAGAGAGGCCTCAGAGAAGACCAACCCTGCCAGGACCTTGATCTTTGACTTCCAGCCTCGGGGACTGTGAGGAAATAAATTTCTGTGGCTTAAAGCCACCCGACTGGTATTTTGTTATGGCAGCCCCAGCAATAAAATGCATTATCTTTATGGAAGTGGTTTTCTTATTCAGACAAAAATGAATAATGGATATAATTGTTACTTCTAGTCTCAAAAGATGGAATACAATATGTAAGTCTTTTACATTACTCTGATCAATCCTGCTTTCTGATCTATCAGGACAGAGAAATTCAAGGCATATATCACGGTAGAATTGGGACAACTCCAATTGGAATTCTACCAATGAAAAACGCATAGACTATTCATATGTATAAGATTTTAGCTAGAGGATTTAAATAAATATATTCAATATTACAGAATTCTATTTTGGTGGCTTGCTAGTCATATTCAATATTGTTCACTAAAGAAACTCAGCAGTGTATGTGAAATTACACACCCACATACATATAAATACATACATTTGTAAGGACAAATTCTGTTTATATCCCTGGAATCTCACAGATCTAAATAAGTGTGCTGTCCAACAGAAATTTCTGTGATGATGAAAATGTTCTATATTTGTACTGTCCTAGATAGCAACCACTATTTATGTGTGGCTATTGAGCATTTTAAATGTGACAAGTGTTGAATTTTTACTTTTATTTTATTTTAATTAAGTTAAATTTAAATAGCCACATGTAGTTAGTTGCTATCATATTGGATAGTGCAGTTGTAGACTATATGGAAAAATTTAGTTTTGTTTGGAAATATTTAGCAAGTAAGGCTAAACACAAACAAACAAAAAATTCAGTGCCTTGTAATATTTTACTAGATTCCATTTTGCTCAGCAAACACTGATTCAACCTTTTTAAGAAATTAAAAACAAAGAGGAAATTTAAAGCCTATGATTTATTTAACAGATAGTTATATATCTAAGGAAACTTAAAGAATTATAGAATTTTAGACCTACAGGAGATCTTAGAAATGGGTAGCTCTGTATTTCTGATTTTAAGAAAGTGGACTGGGCACTTTATAAAAATCTCCACACCTTGCACCAAACCATCTCACATATAAGAAAGAAATCAATAAAGTCATATTCAAAAACAATAAAAACATCTCTCAAAGAGAAAAATAGACTGCTGGGAGAAGCTACTGCTATGGTGATAATGAGGAGAGACACCTGCCACACTGTCATCCCACAAGGAGGCTCTCAGGGACAGTGAAAATATGTGTGAGAAAGTCATGTGGAAAATTTTCTTGAAGACAAGCATATAACCAACACCAATAACCCGGAGGAAAGCTAATACAATCACAGAAAACAGATAACTGAATAATCTGCAAAGCTTTTAAAATAAGATATTTAACTATCTTTAGTGAGATTATCATATTCCTGGAAAAAAGCTATGAAATAAAGATAGATTATGAAACAAGAGTAGGCAACTATGACAAAGAACCATCTACACTAATAAAAGAGAAACATGGTAATTGGCGTACGACCGCTACCCTTCCCATTGGCTAATCAGCAGATCCTTATGCAAATTAACTGTCAGCCAAGATGGCGGCCAGCAGCCAGGCAGCTGGAAGCGAACATGAGGCTTCCTTGCTTCAGTGAGTGCAGACTCCAACGTTCCCCGCCTCACTTGCCGGCCTCTGAGTTGCAACTTTAAGCAACTATGTACTATGTTGCAAATGTAGTAGCTAAACAAAACCCCAGAAACCAGCTTTCAGCCTGCCGGGATCTCAGAGCTGAAGTTATACATTGTTTCGATTATAGAACGGCAAACAAACCAGATACGAAGCCTCAGAGCTAGAGCCAGAGCTAAAGCTGGCCCAGAATAAAATAAAAAAAGAGAAAAAAAAGGAGCGGTTGGGAGCTTCAGTCAACAACCGCCAGCCTGAAAGCAGCCCTCAGCCCCTCACCCAGACTGGCCAGGCACCCCAGTGGGGAGAGAATCATTGATCAGCTGTTTCCTGCATGCCCCCCACTGGGCATCAAGCCTGCAACCCAGACATGTGCCCTGACCTAGAATTGAACTGTCACCTCATGGTTCATAGGTCAATACTCAACCTCTGAGCCACACTGGTCAGGCAGAACCAAAAAATTTAAAATGAAAACTACAATGTTCAAAAAAAGAAAAGAAACAGGTGAAGGGTGACCAGAAAGCTAAATATTAAGCTGAATTCACACAGAGAGAAGATAGAAAATGAGACAGATATTAAGTGATATGGAAAGTTGATCCAGAATTCCAAATCCATCTGAGTTCCAGAATCAACAATCAGAAAAAAAAAAAATGGGAAAAAGGGCAATATTTAAAGAAAGAAAATGTCTCCTGATTAAGATTAAAAAAATAAAAAAAACAAAACCTGAATCCTTAGGTTGTAAGAATCTGAAAAACTGAAAAGAATTACAAACCACAAAAACGTGGACAGATAGCTGTAAATTTTCAGAAAGTCAAGGGAAGAGAAATTCCTAAGAGCTGCCAGAAAGAAAAGGCAGGCCCCCTACAAAGGGGTGAGAATAGAGTGCCCTCAGCCATCTCATTAGGAAATCAGAGAGCATATTTGCATTCTAGGTGACATTTTTTTTCTGGAAGAACACAGATGTTTGCCTGAGAACTTAAGGGCTAATCTGACATTTCATTTCTCTATAACATGGAGACAGAATGGCAACTCTTAACACCTGCAGAATCTCTTTAACAACATACCCCCTCATAATTTTGTTCACACCTAAATATTCCCTGAGGCATCAGAATACTGACACCCTCCTCTTGGCTCCCCCAACATGAGGTTTGTAGTCCAAAAGAGAAAATCTGCTCACTTGCTCTTCACATGCTTTACTTACCCTGGAAGTTCCTCCTACCTGGAATGTTATCCCACCCAGTGTTGGTTTGCAAACTGGCCCCCATACATGGAGGGCAAAGAGAGATGGAAGAAGAAAGACACAGGCCACACCAGACTGGGAGATGGCAGTTTTAGTAAATGAGGAAACTTACCGATAAGGCTTCTCTTGGTGTCTGCAAGATGAGTAGATCTGCACACCCACCACCAGAATCTGCAAAATTGATGTAGAAGCCTTAATGGACCTTAGTCATGTGAACCATCCAGATGATCTCAATAACACATTGCTATCTCATGGTTGCATCCTTGAAATGACTGGCTATGGAAACGGGGTGGGGGTGGTGATGCGTATATTCCCAGCACACAGAAAAACATGTGAGGAGCTTCTGATTATCTGGATTCAGCTCCAGAGTCAACCTGTGACTCTCCATGACCTCTTCCAACACTTAACCCCCCTACAATTAGTTCTTACAATCTTACCTGCCTTCCTCATATATGCAGTGTGTCAGCAGGGGTTTCACTGGTATGGAGGTGGCTCCCTTGGCAGCTACCTGGCTGCCCCAGAGGCAGCTGCAAAAGAAAACACAAATCAAGATAATGATCCCCAAAATAAGTAACATTTTTCCCCACCAAGAGCTCCATGATCTGAATTACTGATTTATTAAATTCCCCATTGTTGTAAATGTGTCCCTCCACGTCCCGCATGGTTCAGGGTTCAGGATCTGGAAGAGAAGCCGCACACAAATGAAAGAGAAGAGACAAGAGATAATTTGGGAATATTGGGGGGGGGGCAGGCGAGTAAGTCCAACTCAAGAGGAAGGACTTCCACCCGTGCTCAGGTGGCACCAACCATTTTATAGTCAGAGGTAAACAAGGTAGTGGTTACCATAGTTAACACTGTTCTTGTAAGTTTCACTAGTTTGTGTTCTTGTGAGTTTCACTTGTTTTTGTTCTTGTGAGTTTCACTTGTTTTGGCCACTTCCTGCACTTCCCTCAGCCCATTAGCTTCCTAGATAAGATCTGGGGAGTGCCATAAAGTCAAGCCTAATTATGCTTAAAAGGACAGTGCCCTCTAAGCTGGGACTTGTTAGTCCGAGGCTTAACCCTATATCGGCTCCCCACACCCCATCCCTACTGGGGGCCAGATCTTTCAGGGTGTTCACTTGTGTCTTCGGGTGACTTGATAAAGATACATTAGCAGGCTTAGGTAGGAACACGCAACATTCTGTTTGGATAATGACACAGGTTCCTCCTTGGGAGGCAGGCGATGATGCCCAAGGCCATTCTATTTTGGAGGAAAGCTTTTCTCAATAGGGACATTTCTGTGTTTAAAAAGATGGGCTTTGTTGGCTATCAGGTACCACTTGCTAGGTGAATTTCAGAAGAGCTTTCTATGTGTACTAGAAAGTCCTCCAGGCCAGTGGAGAGAACAAAGATAGTGGCCAAATGATTGTACCACTGAAAAACAGAATGTGCCCATCTGGCCTTGAATAGAAGGAGGTTGGCAGCTTTAGCAATTTGACCTGGCTGTGCATACTATACTTGTTAGGCAGGGGAGGCAGCATTGGCAGGAGGAGATGGGCTGGGGCAGATATGCCGGAACAGAACTCCCATCTTTCTCCCTCTTCAATGGCACATATTCCATTCCAGTAGTGAGTGCAGTTCAGCAGGTGTGGATTACAGCAGGAAAATGAGGTCCCAGTGGAGACTGAGTCGTTACCCCTCACCCAGGGCTGGGGGACATCCCATTGCAAATTCCACTAGATGACACCGCTCCAGGATTGATGGGGCTCAGTGTTCTCAGCAGTATAGCATGTTGATCCACGGGGAGAGTCAGGGCAATGGCTGGCTGTCTCCTGTGACTTGCATACCTTTGCAGTGTTGGATGTCCCAGTAGGGGTGCCCAGGCTGGCATATGGGGCAACAAGTCCTACTGGTTGATCATTCAAATCCTAGGGCAGTACTTTAGTTCACCTGACATATAGTTTACCCATTAGTCATTTAATCTTCTGCTTTAATATTCTAGTCTTCCTTTCTACCAATCCTGTTCCCTACAGGTTATAGGGAAGATAGAACCTCCCTTCAATGTCATGTTCTTTTGCCCAGTCTTGCACATCATGAGCTTTGAAATATGACCCCCTGGTCACAGTCTATTAGATGAGGGAATTCATCCACAGCTTCTTTGATTCCTTAATGGTGGTGGCCTGGTTTATACAGAAACAAGGAAAATCTTGGGTTAGGCTAGAATTAAACTTGTGACTCAATAACCAAGGGTATGCTTAAAAGAAAGCATTTGCTAAGTCCAGTACAGTATGGTACACTCCTAGGATTGAGGCCAACATATCTAAGATGGTGGCAATATTGGCACAATCTCATGGATGGAGCACAGTACCTTGTTCAACCCTCAGCAGTTTATGGTCATTGGTCGTGAGCCATCTGGCCTTTTTACTGGCTATGCAGATTATTGAAAGCACTATGGGCAGGGCGTATAATACCCACCTGCTGCAGTTCCTTGATAGTTTCTCCCATTTTCTTATGCCCTCAGGCAATTTATATTGTTTGGCAGTTAACCACCCTTGGTGGGGGTGTCAGGCTTACTGGCTTCCAGTTAGCATTCCCCCTCAGCAATGGTTCCATAACTCTAATCTGGAGGGAGAATTCACTGATAGAGGTTTGCAGAATTTGACCTTGTAGGATACCAATGCCCAATATATTCTCTGGTGTTGAAGAGATAAAATCTTCATATTCTCAGAGGGGAAAGCAGCCAATGTGCGGTGTCAAAAGGACTTTTGACCATACCATCAATGTGCCGAGGGGGCCAGAAAACTTCTGGGGGCTACCACGCCAGATCAGCAATTGATTGTCCAACATCGTAAATGCCTTATCTTACCATTGGGCTCAGCATGGACATCACCATCCCATACTAGGGGCTTGGGGCAGACTGAGTATCTTGGCTTTCATTGCTACATTGACTGTGGCTTGATGGGGGCCTTCAAAATCAGGACCATAAATGGCCTGTCTCATTCCCAGCCTCCTAAGGAGTTGTTGCACTTCCTCTATAGATTTCCATGGTCTCATGTGCCCAGGGAAATCCCCCTCATTGAGCCAAGCCACCCTGCAGCTAGAATAATCCAGTCCATAAGGGAGGGAGGCCCTTGAACCACCTGAGTGTATGCAGGCACTGTCCAGTCAGAGAAATGCCACTCCCCCCATATCCAATAGCCACGCTAACAACCCTGGATACTGTCCCTGGCTTTTACTAGACTTTGGCAGCTACATCAAGAAGCTCAGAGGGAGTATATTCTGTCATCATGACCGTTTCCTGAACTGAGGGCTGCCTTGCTGGCTAGGGTTGTGGTAGCTGTGCTTTTACTTTCTTTTTTATTAGGGGTCAAATGGCACAGGGAGCTCTGTGGGTTTCACTGTCAATCGCCACAATGTTCTCCTCTTCACTTTCCATTTTCTTAGGGATTCCTCCTCTTAGTGTCCCAATCAGGCTTTGTCACAAGTGCTTGGGCCTTAATCTGCAGCAGCTTACACCCTTTTAGCTTTGCAAAATGGCATGGTAAGGTCTCCAACTTATCCTGCTTGCCACTTTGTTGCCCTAAAGCTAACTGCCTGTCTTTCTCTAACCTTTTCTCTTCTTCCAACTTTCTAACTTGAGCTTCAGCGATAGCTGGGCTTCAGTGACAGCTGAACTTTCCACAACAGAGGCCAGCCCACTGCACAGCCATTCATTTCCCTTATTCGCTGCAGCATGCTATGCACAGTTTCCTACACAAATGCATCAAACCAGCAAATGCTTTTGGGACGTCCCTGTACTCATGTGGTAGTCCACAAGTATCTAATTTGCAGGCCACCCCACCCCACACAGAGGTCATTGCCAACTCGGGATTTCCCCCTTGATGCTTCTTTTCCAAGACCCATTTCTTTGATGTCCTGACTAGCTTGACAATTGTTGGTTCCCAGACTGGCTCTCATACACAAAAGGAGAGAGAAGAAAGAAGCAGGCCACTCCATATTGGTAGGTGGTAGTTTTAATAAGCAAGGGAACTTACTTATGAGGCTTGTCCTGGGAACCAAAAAACAATTGCTGCACCCACCTGCCAGAATCCTCAAAGTTTACATAGAGGCTTTAACAGGGTTCAGTCAGTTAGACCCTCAAGGTGGTCTCAACAACACATTGCTCTCTCGTGGCTGAGTCCTTGGGGAAGGTTCTAGTTGAGGTAAGGCACATGGAATAATGGAATGCACCTTCCAGGACAGGGAAGGAGGTGAGGAGCCTCCAATGCCCAGGTCCAGTTCTCATGTCAACTGGTGGTCACACCCTCTGAAAGACCTCCTCCAACACTCAGATAGGTGCTCATCTAAACTCCACTCATTCCTCAAGGTCCACTTATGGCACATTTCCTCCACAAAGCCACCTGTAGCTCATGGTGACCCCCTCTTCTTCTTGGCTCTTAAATATGCAGTGTTTATTCAATATGTTTTGACATTTTTTAAATTATCTGGATGCTCTTACTGATAACCTACATTGAACGCTTAGTATATACCTAGCACTTTGCATCTGTTATTTTACTTAATCCTCAAAACAATACTACTATGTAAATATTATTGTTACTCCTACTATACAAGAAAGCTAAAGGAATGCCAAGTAACTTGTTAAAGATCAGAGATCAAGTTGAAAACAGAGCTAGGACAGATCCAAGTTTGCCATATTTGTTTGTCCAGTTTAAGTATGGTACAAAAGTGTGCAGCAAGGAGCCAAGTGGGGTCTGGTATTTCACCCATTCTTGGTTCAACAAGCCAACAATAAGCCCCTTCTGGCGCAAAGGATGTCTTTATCTAATTTACCCAAATGCATCAAACCAGGGTTAGTCACTGAGAGAGGTTCTAGACCTGCCTGGGTCCATAACTCACACTTAACTGCTACACGTTACCACTCCTCATTTAGAAGATGAAATAATGAGGTCCAGAAAAAGAAAATATTTTTTTTAAGTTTACAAGCCTGGTGGATCCTGGGTTGCATTTTAGACAGTCCATTGCTCTTTCTGCTACCTTCCTTGGGTTGCATTCTACTTAGATTTTATTATACGCCATCGATTATTGTTTTCTGATTATTTCTTGTATCTATATCATATACCCACAGTGCACTGTCAACTTGAGAGAAGGGACCATTCTAGTAGTTATTCCAGCAGCATACCCCATATGCTCAGGCATAGAGAAGACTCCAGTAGATGTTCCTTAACTTGAATGAAATTCTACTCAGAATGTAGTTGCCCCATGACCCTGTAAATACCTCTGCAATAGCATCTGGTCCTGAGAAGAGCACATGCTCACACAGTCTTGAAAAAAACATCAATCTGGACTCATCCTGCTGGAAGGTAGATGCCACCAGCTCCCTACCAAGAGGAAATTCTATCCTACTTAGGGTAGTTAATATCACTAGCTTCCAAATAGAAGCAGTCCTGACTTGAAGGCATTCTTGGAAAATTTCCTTTATCTTTCTTTTTCCATGCTCGATTCCATCTTTAAAGCACTATAAAAAGATATGAAGAATGATTGTGGAATCAGGCCTTAGAGATTCAAAGTATAATAACTTACATATGTCTTGAGAGGTTTAGGTATTAAGATGAACGACATAAGCTCCAGGCATATTTATGGAGTCAAGAAAAGCAATATTATTTTATATAAATATATATTTTATAAAAGAATAAATGGAGGTTCTTAGCAGGTCTCATGTCTGAGGTGCCTTAGGTTATGCTGCTAATAAGTGAATGACCCGGGAATGGATTTCTGGTCTATCTAACTCTCAGTTCGGTGATTCTTCTCTCATCACAGCTGCTGTATCCTGGAGGGTGAGGGAAATGTGGTCCCCAAAATGCCATAAAAGGTTAATGCCTGAACATTCCTTTAGATATATATGTAAGCTAAAGCTGATATACTCCAGGAAGTGTGCAACAGATAAGGCATCTTGGGGAGTTAAAAATAAACTCTCCTGATTGTCCTTTAGAAAGTTAGAGGAAGAGCTCATATTATGGCCAGGTAAAAATTCAATAAAATCTTTCATAGAAGGAAGATGATTAAAAATTTCAGCTCTGACCCAGCCCACAGGCAATTGCAACCATTCACAAAAGGATCCCTGTCTTCCCAAAATAAATGTCTGCTCCACTTGAGTTAAAATTAGACACACATCAATTCCGGCTGTTGACACAGAAGCTTCTGACAAGCAGGGTGGATGGAATCCAGAATCTTCTACAGAAATGACCAGGCTCTGTAGACATCTTCCAAGACACCCAGAGCTAAATGATTAAAGTGTCTTGCCATTTCTTCACCACCAGTACCCTCTGGCCCTGTTCCACTATCAGCTGCACCCCGTGAGCCCCAGGGCGTGAGTAAAAACTGCTTTTCTCTTTGTGGCAGGGGTTCCAAATGGAATGGTACAAAAGATGATTTTATTTATTTTAAAAAAATGTTTTTATTGATCTTAGAGAGAGATGAAGGGAAAAGGGAAGAGAGAGAGAGAAACATTGATCTGAGAGAGAAATACCAATCAGCTGCCTCCTGCACTCCTCCTGGGGATAGAGTCCACGACTTGAGCATGTGCCCTGACCAGGAATTGAACCAGCAACCTTTTGGTGTATTGGATGATGCTCAACCAACTGATCCACTGGCCAAGGCAAGATGGTTTTATTTTTTATAATAATGTTAATTCCTATGGCCTGTAGACTTGCCTCACCAGTAAAATATTCATTATACAATTTACCCATTTTTTGAACACCAGCATAATAAAGGAAAATGCATATACGCTTCTAATAAAAAAAATACATTTACTTTAGTCTCTACTATTCTACAAAAAATACTCAGATTTCAACAAAAAATTATGAAGCAAAAGCTCAGACAACAGACTTATAGAATACTTGACCCAACAACAGTCTATTTATATCTGAAGAAATTGAATTTGTTGTTAAAAACTTTCAAACAAAGGAAACTCTAGGTTCAGATCTCTTCATTCGCAAAGAATTTTTTAGTGACACTGAAAAATTATCCTATATAATTAAAGCCCAGCGACTGAATGGCGGAATGACCAGAACAACCGGTTGACCAGTTGCTATGATACTCACTGACCACCAGGAGGCAGACACTCAACGCAGGAGCTGCCCCCTTGTGGTAAGTGTGCTACCACAGTGTGAGCGGCTGCTCCCGCTGCAATTCAGATCTCTTCATTGGCAAAGAATTTTTTAGTCACACTGAAAAATTATCCTATATAATTAAAGCCCAGTGACCGAACGGCAGAATGACCAGAACAACTGGTTGACCAGTTGCTATGACACTCACTGACCACCAGGAGGCAGACACTCAATGCAGGAGGTGCCCCCTGGTGGGTCAGTGTGCTACCACAGTGTGAGCGGCTGCTCCCGCTGCAAACCCCGGGCCGACAGGCAGGAACCCGGGCTGCAATCTTGCCTCCTCACCTCAGGCTCCTCCTCGCTCCCCGCCACCTCCTCCAGACACCCCCTCCAGACACCCACAGGTCACGCAGCACCACCTGCCAAACTCACAGAGCTGACCCTAGGCTGCGATCTTGCCTCCTCGCCTCAGGCTCCTCCTCTTCACTCCCTGCCACCTCCTCCAGACACCCACAGGACACGCAGCACCACCTGCCAAACTCACAGAGCTGACCCTGGAGGCTGGGAGGCGGGTTCATGGCCACCATGGGACTGAGGCCTACTCCGCTGCCTCTCAGTGCTATTGTCCCTGGGCCTGGCCCCGACTGGGTCCCCTGGAGAGGCGAGTACTCCAGCTCCATGGAAGATGCCGGACCAGGGAGCAGCCACTCCAGAGGGCAAGTCCACAGCCACTCGGCAGAGCAGGATGAGAGGCGGGCTGCTCCCCGCAGGCCACGCCCCCACCAGTGCATGAATCCCATGCACTGGGCCTCTAGTATATAGATAGATAGATAGATAGATAGATAGATAGATAGATAATAGATAGATGATAGATAGATAGATAGATAGATAGATAGATAGATAGATAGATAGATATTTACCACAATAAGGTTAGTTAACTCATCCCTCGGCTCACATAATTACCATTTTCTTGTTGTTAAAGCTTTCTTCTCATAGTGACTTTCAAGAATACATTATTGTTAACTCTAGTCACCATGCTATATATTAGGTCCCCAGAACTTATCTATATATATAAAAGCCTAAGCGACCGAATGACCGGTCACTATGATGTGCACTGACCACCAGGGGGCAGACACTCAATGCAGGAGCTTCCCCCTGGTGGTCAGTGCACTCCCACAGCTGGAGTGCCGCTCACCTGACCAACCCATCCTGGTAGCCCACCAGTCCAGTGGCAGCCACTCACTCCCTCAATAGTCCTGCAGGTCCAATCTCCAGAGAGCGGGCCAGACACCGATGGACCAGCGCTGCCAGCATGATCCCAACAGCACTGCAGGTCTCCTGGAAGTCAGCCTCGGGCACTGTGGCGGCTTCCCCTCCCTAGATGCTCCACAAGGAAGAAAAGATATAAAAGCTGCCCAGCCAGGTGGCTCCCAACAACTGGTGCAAACGTCAGCGGGATGGATCCATATCCCAGGCTGGCAAGGTCATCTCACCAGCTGCCTGGAGGGCTGATTGTGTCCCGCCCTCCCCACTCCCCTCCGGACAGGCACCAGATGCAGGGCTCATGGCTGGCGAGTGCCCGCTGTGGCGGTCCGAACATCTCCCAATCAGGACTCATTGGGCGCAAGCCCACAGCAGGCACAGCCAGGATGGGATGAGCAGGAGTGGCAGGCAGGAGCAGCAGGCAGAGTTGGACTGCCAGTTTTGGCCCAATCCCCACAGGCCACTCCAAGGGACCCCACCCATGCACGAATTCATGCACTGGACCTCTAGTTCATCTTATAAGTGAAAGTTTTTACCCCTGGGCAATACCTCCTCATTTATCTCACCCCTCAGCACCTGGCAACCACTCTTCTACTCTATGTTTTTAGAATCCACATAGAAGTGAGATCCTATTGTATTTATCTTTCTCTAACATATTTCACTTAGCATAATACACACATGTTCTATTTATGTTGTCACAAACATCAGGATCTTCTTTTCTATGGCTGAATAATATTCCATTTAATATATATATATACACACACACACACACACACAGACAAGAAGTCCATTGCACGAAGATTTGTAATAGGCCTTCCTTCCCCTGGCTGCTGGCACCATTTTTCCTCCAGCACCCGGGACCCAGGCCTTTGGTCCGGCGGTTCATTCCTCCATTCCTTGATAGACACTTAGGTTGTTTTCGTGTCTTTGCTTTTGTGAATAATGGTGCAAGGAACAAGGGAAGCCGATGTCTCTGTGAGATGGTGATTTCATCTCTAGATACTTCTCCACTGCGGCCACAGCAAGGCTTGGCTTCTGCGCTGCAGCCGCAGCAGAGAAGCCAAACCTCTTCAGTCTTCAACCAAAGGCCTGGGTCCTGGGTGCCAGAGGAAAACTGGTGCCAGCAGCCAGTGGAAGGAAGGCCTATTGCGCAAATCTTCGTGCAACGGGCTTCTAGTTGAGGTATAAGATGACATGCATAAAATTTTGCCTGTAATAATCACAGAAAGCTTCTGAAAGGAGATGTTTGAGTTGGGCCTAGAGAGATAAATAGTGACATACTATTAGAGAGAAGGAGCTAATAAACATTTTAAAAGGATCTGCCATAACCAGGATGATTGTCTTGCTAATCTCTTTTATTAGTGTAGATAATGGGATACATATCCCATTTTCTTTATTGGTTCATTCCTTCATTCCTTGATAGACACTTAGGTTGTTTTCGTGTATTAGCTTTTGTGAATAATGGTGCAAGGAACAAGTGAGGCCGATGTCTCTGTGAGATGGTGATTTCATCTCTAGATTTAAAAAATAGGGCACTAGATGGGCAGATGGCAGCTTACTTTAGCTTCCTAGAATTAACAGCTTTAACCTGTCATGCCTTAGCATGGCTTTGGCACTTGCCTGTTCTCTCTGAACCTCCACTTTCCTTCTGCCAGCTCTGAAGTCAAGCTTCACAGTTCTGACACCTCCTGGACATGTTTCTGCCTTTGCCCTTCTGACTACCTCTGTCTCTAAATGCCGGGCCTGGTGATCCACTCTCCTGTTCTTTTCCTGTCACTTGTAGGGACCCCTTCTGCTGTTCTGCTGCCTCCACATTACCTGCTCTCCTCCCTTGGAGCCAGGCCTTTCCCCACATATATTAACTGTGATTTCCTTACTGAACATCTTCCTCCACATCTCACCAGCATTTTTGAACATGATCTTGGTCTTTTTTGGCCACATCACCATTATAGCACAGTAACCTAGTCCTGACAGGTTGAATACTTGAAGGAGACCAACAAAGGAGAAGCTCAGCATCCCAGCAATTTTTAATTATGATGAGTAATAGAAATGTATAACATGGGGCAATGCTGCCATTCCGTTTCACCGGGCCGTGTTTGCAGCAGTCTGTGAAACATGTTTCATATTTATAACCTATATGTGCTGTTGTTCAGGGTGGGCAGCTACTTTCCCACAATACATCACACTGCAAGTTGCTGACATGCCCTTCCTGCTGGCTTCTCTGGACTGGGAGGGACTGATTTATTATTATTATTATTGATGTTGTTTCTCTCTGCCTTTGCTTTCAACTGTTCTGTTGGCATTAGTTAAAGGGTCCTTGGGTTTGCAAAGCAGGCAGACACCCCAGTCACAAAGGGGGCTTCCTGCAGGCCCCCGTCTCTCTGGCAGCACAAGGCAGGGGTTCAAAGCAATAAACATCAAACGTTGTCATTTCAATTAATAAGGACACGGAGATGCTTTGTGATTGGACCCTTTCAGCTGACAGGCAGGAAGGTCACTTGAAGACCCACCAGGGCTGGTGGCACAATGCGGTTCTCAGTCCAGATCAGGACGCTTCCTCTGCCATAGTCATGGCTGCTTGCAATAGAAGTGGCGGGAAGAGTAGGGACTACTGGCTCAGAGAAGCGGAGGCCAGGATGAGAGGAGGTCCTGTGCTTCAGAGAAATGTAGGAGTGAGAAGAAGGCTCTTAATGAGAAGCGAGACAGGGTGTCTTAAAGGATCCACGATGAGGAGGAAATGAGAGTAAACTCCCAGAAAATGGGCCATAACGTGCAGTCAATATTGTCCTGCACAGGAAATGCCTGAGGGCCTTGGAGTAGTAGGAAGAACATTTTTCTGGGATTTAGTTCGTCCGGGTTCTAATCCACGTTTTGTGTGCACCTCATTGTGTGTCTTGGAGTGATCACTTCTTTCCTCTTCTGAGGGCAGTTTCTTCATCTGAACATTAAGTTGTACCATGTGGTTTCTCAGCTCACCCTCCTCCTCACCTGCTGTCAATTTAGCCTATTGACTCTCAAAACAGTCTGGAACCTCTCTCTTTTCAGTGCCTTCAGAGCTGATTTGCCTGCATAGCGATATGCAGACACACACACACACACACACAGTACAATGTGCACACATACAACATAGGTGAGATAACTGTTTCAGGGATACAGCTTGTTTATTTATAACCCAAATGGTATTTCTAAGTCGAACTATTTACCTTATTTCAATCTTGGCTTCAAGTGGCTTTTAATTTTCTTAAAATATTAAATCAGATATGGAATTAAATAGCTTTTATTGAAATACTATATGCCAAAATTCTGCCAGAAAGCTTCACTCGCATCCTCTTTGAGCATTCTCATATTTTCAAAGACATGAAAGCAATGATATTATCCCCATTTAATAGAGGAAGAAAGAAATGTTTAATAATTTGCAAAAATTATACACCTTCAAGGGGTAAATACATCTTAAGTAATATTTTCTAACTGTAAATTAAAGGATAAAACTTGATCCTGCTATTTATCAAATGTTAGAAATATTGTAATCCCCATCTGAAATTGTAATTCATCTCCATTATGACACACTCCCTATATGCTCAGCCTTCCCTTCTCAGGATTGATTATTGCACTCACTCGGAAGTTTACATAGAATCTTCTACTCTCTCATCATGAGGGGCATGATTCTTATTTGAATGTGAGCTTCTCAGTGGAAGAAATCACGTCTTACAACTTGTCCTGGAGCTGCTAGCACAAATCATAAGACCAAGAAAATCGAAGCTACCCAATAAAAGAAGAAATAAATAACCATAATTATTTGAGTGGCTTAGTTGAATTCACAGGTGTATAAACTAAAATCCCGTTCTATCCTTTGTGCTTAGCATCTCTCTATGAAAGATGTAAGAAAAAAATAGAAGTGCCAACATAGTCACTGGAAAAACTCGAGGGAAGGTAGGAAAGGCGGGGATGCTGATCGCCTCTTTCTCTCCGTTAATGGGTGGTGAAGGACAGAGCACAACATACTGTACTTAATGCAGATTCTGAAACAATGATTACAATCAATTTGACTACTAATGTGACTTATCTTGTAAATTGCTGGGTCATTAACTTCAACAACATCAATGTGCTGTCACTATCCAATTCCACCAAATTAGTGTCCGAGGTAATAGGAGAACGAATGTATTAGTGCATTATTGGTGGCTAATAGAGACAGCAAGTCTTTAATGTGCTGCAGAGAGCAGCTGAGGCACCAGAGACTGAGATAAGACCAAGGGAGTCAGATGCAAGTTGGGATCCATGACACAGTGGCACATTAGGGCAGCTGCAGGCACTTATGGCCCCTTTTCCTTGGTGCCTTAGATGGCAGAAGAGCAGGGTGCTAGGTGATCTTAACCTATGGCAGGAAAAACACACATTCATTGTCCATTTGGGACAAAAGTAGCAACAGTGTCGCATTTGAATCATGCAAGAACGCGTTTGATCATTCAAGGTCACGTTCTTGCAGGAGGGCCTTTTCTTGCCAGCCTTGAATTCATAAAATGCAGGAGAGAACTTACTCAGCACACACAGAAGGATGGACCCCATAACCTGAATCTGAAGGTGGATCAATCTCAAGACCTATCCTGAAATTTACTTAGTAAACTGCATTCATATTCAATTTGAAAATTCCTCCGATACTTATTTCTGGAAAATATCTGAAATATTTGTGTCCATGGTCTAGAGACATCCCTTATACCCTTCTGGCCCATTTTTTTTCTTGTTGAGAAGGTGTTATACTCACAGCCCAACAGGGGCAGCATTCACACTGCATAAGCTCATTTCTTGTCACAGTTCATTGAACCAGAGATGAATACCTGACTGAGGTGGGTCAGGCATGTTCAGTCTTTCAGGAGAATGGAATTAAAATGTAGAGAATGAGCCAGTCAAAGAATGTTAGACATTAAATGTAACTCTTCCAAGTTGGAGTTGGTGCCAGGGCACCAAAGCCACGTTCAAGGCAATACTACGGGGAGTGGACTCTAAGCACCTTGCAGATGTTCTAATGCAGAAAGGAGAATGAAAAACCTAAGTGAAAATGCAGAGAGAAACTGCATTAGATGGAAAAAGAATGGCTGCTTGAAAACTTTCTAGGACTTGAGCATAGAACCCAAGGTGTATCTCACAATCAGGTTGTATGCATTTCTATATCCTTCTGCTAAACTGGCTTTAGTAGGTTTCTGTTTCATGCACTCAAACAACCCCTACGATAATCCACTTTCTTCCTCATTGTCAGCAAACATTTATTTATTGATTGATTGCTGTAGGTAGCACACTAAACCCTGCCAGAGACACTTGAAACCAAAAGAAGCGGTTTTTGCTTTTCAGGGAATTATAACTGAGTTGGAAAGATTTTTCTAAGTGTTGGATAGAATTGCATCTTCCTTTGTTGAAAGTGAGACTTGCAGGAGCACAGGATCTGTAATCTGTCGAGTCCTTCCTATGGCTGAGAGCCAAGGTGGAAAATGTGAAGAGTATATGAAAGACATCTGGGGTGGAGTTGGGATTTAACAGTCCAACTATCCACCACCACTGACTACCACTGACTATGGGTCCCCTATGACTTGGCTCTGGGCTTCTGTACTCTCCATCTCTTCATGGCTACTCCGTGAGGTGGTTAGTAGGAATATACCTATAATTACCAAAGTGCCTTATATCAATAACCTAATTCTTAAGAGAAATTTAAATCATCATTAAATCCCCCTCTAAGGGAACTGGAAGTATGTTTGGTTTCTGCATCTGAAAGGAAATGCATGGTCTTTTGGATATGCAAGTCGAGGCATCAAAAAAGGAGGCGGCTGTAAGTAAAAGACAGCCTCTTCCTGACAATCCTGAAACCTCACCCTGTGGGCCTGCAAATGCAGATTGTTCTAACAGTTTGCATGTCGAATGAAAATCTTTAGGAATGTCTTTAGAATATTCTTGATTTCATATGTATTCATATGAAGTAATTTTCTTGCTTTCATTGTGATATTGATCAAAGAAACATCTTTGTTGATATCATTTAAGTTTCAGTTAGTTTATATTGGAATGTGCTATGGTATATTTCCTTCCCTAATTAAAAAAAAAAGCATTAGTAGGTTGAGGTTGAATGTATGGCGGATATCACTCAATATAATCAATTTGTATTTCCCATGAACAAGTTTCTCTTGCCAAGACCTGTTCTACACAAGGTGTGTAAAGTGTTGGGAAGCCAGCCATCACAAAGCCTATCACTTAGTCAAGATAACAGATACACCTATCACATGTATTGTGGCTCTGGGCTTAAGCTTGATCCTTAATAGATTTTCCACATGCTAGCAAAGAATTACCAATACAGAGACTGCTACCAGGTGACAGACGGGGCTGAGGATTGATACTTGGCACAATAGATTGGATGTATCAAAATTGTAACACATATAATTATACACTTACAATGTTTTTTTTAAAAAAAACATTTTGTTTTTCAATAAATTTACAGGAAGCTGCCAGAAAATGTATAAGGAAGCCAAATGCTCCATTCTCCCATCCTCCATCCTCCCCCGATGTTAACATCTTACACAATTCTAGTACATTATTAAACCCAGAATTTTGGCATTTCCATAATCCATAGAGTTTATTCAAATTTCACCAGTTAGATATGAATGCATTTATATTAAAATTTAACTGATTATATATATATTCATATATGTGGGTGTGTGGGTGTAGTCCTATAAAACATTATTACATGCGTAGCCTTGTATAAGCATCACCACAACCAAGATACTCAACTCTACCATCACCACAAAGATTTCTCTTGTCATTCCTTTATAGCCACATTCACTCTTTCCATGCTCTAAACACTCAGAAACCCTGGAAACTACCAATCTGTTCTCCATATCTACATTTATGTTATCACACAAATGTTACATAAATGGAATCACACATTATATATATTCTTCAGTGAAATGTCTTCGCATATTTTTGCCCATTTTTTAGTTGGATTGTTTTTCTTTTTAAAAAAATATTTTTATTGATTTCAGAGAGAGGAAGGGAGAGGGAAAGAGAAATTGAAACATCAATGATAAGAGAGAATCATTGATTGGCTGTCTCCTGCACACCCCCTACTAGGGATGGAGCCTGCAACCTGGGCATGTGCCCTTGACTGGAATCAAACCCAGAACCCTTCAGTCCTCAGGCTGATGCTCTATCCATCGAGCTAAACCAGCTAGGGTTAGATTGTTTTTCTTTATGTTGTATTGAGACACACTAGACTTTTTCACATAACAAGCATTGACTTCAAACTTTCTGCTTGGAAGACAATGAAAACATTTTTTATATTTTAAATTCTAGATAAGATTTAATCTTGCTCTGGTTGTTCTGATAAAAAATATGCACAAAGGTAGTCATTCAGCTGTTTTTCCTTGTATCTATTTATTAAATACCTAATGAGTATTCTGCCTACTTTTACAAATTAATAAGTCATGTACTCTAAGTTATTTTTACATCTCTAATTAATTGGAATGACTCTCTACAATCTACTTTCATCATCCTTCTCTACTCTGCCCATGGAATCCCCCTCAAATACTCCATATCCTTCTTGTCTCTGTGCCTTTGTACAAGCTGTTTCCTCAAGCTGGAATATTCTTCACTCCTTTCTTCATGTAGAAGACTTCTACTCAACCTTCAAGATCCAGTTCAAATACCATCCCTTCTATGAAACTTTCTCTAACTTCTCCAGCCTGTTAGACACTTCTTTCTCGGTGCTCCTGCTCCATTTTGTTCAATTCTCAACTGCAAGACCTACTACTTTTTTTTTCACATAATTCTTCACATTAGCTTAGGTTTTCTCCCTCTATAAAGCAGCTGACAAGGGCACCCTGAATGTATGAGGTTGATACTCTGCTATCTAGCACATGCATATTTTGTTCTCACCAGCATTTGAATAGCACACTTCCCAAGAATCAATATGTTTGCTCCCAAATTTGTTTGTGATGATTGAACTTTTAATTGTAATTATGCAATTAAATAATATGTTATTTAAACTGATGAAAAATGAATGTGAAAGAAAAGGGGTTGCTGTTTCTGTGAAAATTAAGTTAATTTGTTTGGAAAGACTTGATAAAAGCAAATCAAATTAGGTATGGGTGAAAAAAATTGGGAAAATAGGAGAAAAACAAATAAAATTCCAGAGATGTTCAGACTCAGATTATTTTGAGGCAAGTATATTTAACTTTTCACTCTCCTTTAAAACAAAAATAAAATTGGAAATTATGTATCATGTATTATGGGTGTGCTTTATGAAAAAATGACCAAGGGAAACTTCAATCATTGAACTCATACACAAAAATCCTTGACCTTACATTAAAATTAATTAATTATCATTTTAAGAAAAATATATAGCATTAATAGTTTTTATAGTTCTTCCCTTTAACTCTTTTAATGAAACAAAATACTGGTTTAAATTACATCAGGGAAGGAGGCGTCTATTATATTTTCTATTGAAACTTACTAGTATCCAAAGAAACCTTTGTGTTTAAATGCTTTTCACAGATTGAGAGCTTCTTAATGTCAGGAACCTGGCATTTTGCCTGTCACATCATGACTATTCAATAAATTATTGTTGAATAAATGAAAAGAAATCTGAAAAGCAAATTTATAAAAATCTAAAGAAAATTGTATCTTATGATCTTCATCCAATTATTTAATCTAACTCATTCAAAGAAGTTATCAGCCTTAAATATCAATAGTCAGTTCAAAGAAGTTAATTCTCTCTCCCTATACAAGTATACTTGCTCAACAGAATTTGGACCTCTTTAATGGTGTTAGCTAGTGTTGATATATTTATATATATATATATATATATTTTATATATGTGCATATATATGAATATATGCAAACACATATGTTTATATATTATGTATACAGCTATATATCGGTATACTAGTATATATATGTGTGTGTGTATGTACATATGTATATAAAACATGGTCCTGCACATTTAACTAGATATCACTGTGACAAAAGTCAGCCTTTCAGCATGGAGATACTTTGTTTCTTAATTATTATTATTTTTCTACATGCTTTTTGTAATATGATCATGATGTAACCTAACAGAACCTAATACCTAAAATGGAATTTTTAAAATATGGATTTAACCATATGAATTTTATGCAGAGTACATACAGTATGGCACCTGGAAACCAGTTTTCAAATCTAGATATTTTCTCTGGACAGCATGTATGTGAAATCCAACTTGCTAGGTGAGGTGCTTTTCAAGCTCTAAGAGGTCCTTGTTGCACCTCCTGGTCAAAATAACACTGAATAGAACTTTGAGAGTGCTCTTCATTGCTCTACCTTTGTAATTAAATTATTTGACTGGTCAGTTATTTTTAGGGTCTGATCCAGCAATCAGACAAACAAAAGAAAATAAGAAATCAATTCCTATATTGTTGTTGACCTTGGCTGTCCTACTTTCTCACTTTGGAGAATAGGTGACACAGTCCATCTTGGTGCAAATGTCAACTAACTTGTCTTCCAGCTGGAAGTGACAGCTTGGTATATTAAGAGGGCCCTGCCTGAATAAATTGATGTCAAGTTTTATTAGACCAAGTTAGCAGGCACAAGGCAACCACTCAACAACTATGCATTGAACAAACAAATGGTATTCAGCAGTATTGCCACTTCTTGAAATAAAGACTAACGCAGGCAAGGTCTGTGTGTTCTAGAAGCCTAAAGTCCACCAAAGAAGACATACAACACACACACACAACAAGATATATGGTAAGCTTCTTTGGTTTCAAAAGGAACCACTCTTTTGTCCTTATGGGTTGGAGCTTGGACAAGTTTCTCCTAACAAATTCCTCCTGGAAGCACCATGACTTTTTGAAGATTTAAAGAAACAGAGAACTAGACTTAGAGTAAGCAGCTCGGGAAAGTGGCACTTAGCTTAAAAGTGAGAGAAATGGGATAGGGAAATTTTTTAATTAAAAAGTGTTCCCTAGATCTAAAATTAAAAGATATTATTTAATACCACCAGTGTTGTTTCAAGTACTTATGTAACTCTGTGCTAGATTCTAGAACAGTATTTTTCAAACTAAGAGTTACAACTCAACAGAGAATTGCAAGGTTGCCATTTTTGATGAAATAAAATAGGCTAGAAAATATCAGAATAATACATCAAATATAGTAAAGGTACATATATATTTGTTTCAGTTACGGGTGTGTGGGGTGTTGAGTCACAGAGTAAAAAAGTATTAGTTACTGGGCATTGGAACAAATGAAATTTAAAATGTAGCTCTAGAAAGTTCTTTCCAAGCTTGGCTAACAATCCAAACCATCTAGGAGCTATACAATGTATACACATTTGCAAGTCCTATACTTTCAAGAAGAGGGTTCCAAGAATTTATGGAAGCTGCCTCAGAAAAAGCTATGGTCTATGAATCATTAACTGCAATTAGAGCAGATGAGACACATTGAGAAATGAGCAAACGTGAGCGAGTGTTTTCCAGCCTAAGCATCAGGACCCACAAGCAGAGTTAAAGAGTAATGAGTGTGGGGAGAAGTTTACCACAGAAGACTGTTAGAGAAGGTTCACCAGGCATCGCTATGAGCAGGGTAGAAGAGTACCCAAGGCACTGGTTTGAAGGGGAAGAGATAAGACACTTACATACAAAAAAAAAGTTAGATGCCACAAGGCACTGTTCATGACATAGGTGCAAATAAGTGAGGAAAAATGAGTTCTCAAGATGGATTCCACCAGCGGAAGGCTCGTAAAGAAAGTAAGACTTACCTTGGCCCAACCCTAAAGAACGGTTCAGCCAAAGGCTTCTGGAGGAAAGAGGGGCACCAATCGCTAAGTGTTGAACGAGCTGTGAGAGGTTAGTGGAGGGAAAATTAGAAGATGAGCCAGAAAGAGAGGTCTGGATGGTAAGTTCACATGTGAGATCAGGCCTTGCCCCTAATATCTGACAGACGTAAGACAAGTGGAATCAAGGTAGGGGCGGGGGGGACCTGACAAGACCATCAAGTTGTTTTTTCCCATTCATTTTCTTGACCTCTGCAGCAAACTTAGACAGAAATTTAAAAGAAAGCATCCAAAGGTACCCTCTAAAATACTTTACCAGGGTCTTCTGGCTACAAGAGGCTGGATGTTCAGACTCAATACACTTGGAAAAGAGAATTTTGTTTTAAGGTCACAAGGAAAGGTGCACATGGCACTCATTTTAACTTCCTCCATTGCAGCTCTGGTATTCAACCAGTTGCTGTACATTAGAATAATCTGGGAGCTTTCAAAAATCCCCATTGCTTGGACTCCACCCTAAGGAAACTAAATCAGAGTTTCCAGGGGTGAATTCCGAGCATTCACACCTTTGAGAAGTGCCCAGGTCCACATACTCACATGCAGCCAGACTTAAGAAGCACTGAGCTGTGAATCCTAAAATTCACACTGCTAAAGCAGAGCACAGTTCATGCTCTCTTTTTTGTTTCTCAACAGAAGAAATCAGACTGGCATTTATTTTTTTCCCCAACTTTGCCCTAGGCTGTAGATGCAATAGAACCATGGACAGCAATGATTCTTTTTCTTAACACTGTAGGCAAAACCAAGGATGAGCTTTTAAGCCGAAGCTCTTGACAGCTGCTTCGGCTCAATGCCAATTACACTCACCCAGACATCCTCCCCTCCCAGGCACACCTCGCTGGTGGCAAGCATTGTCAGACTTTTATATTCAAACATCTTCAGTGTCCCTCAATTCTTCAATAGCAAAGCCCAAACTCTTCATCCAGGCATTTCCAGCCCTTCCTGATCTGGTTCCAGTCAATTACTCCAGCTGTGGTCCCAAGATTCTGGCTGTAGGGTTGCTGTATTGTTTCCATAAATACCACATTCTTTCTCGTTTCTGCCTTTCTCTTGCTCTTGCCCACATCTGCAGTGACAACAGTTCTATTCTCACTGTCCTACTCAATGTCAAAGTCCAGGTGGAGTCCCTACTTGACTATCAATAACCTAACACTCTACAATGTCTATGAATCTTCTTCCCACTATTCCCAGCATTGAGAAAGATGTCATATTTAATGGCAAAAACAGAACTGCAGTTGTTCAGTGAAAAAAGATTCATGGTATTTAGATCATTGTGCAACATAATAACTTTGTGGTCCAGTTGCCTGAGACACAACTCTTATTTAATGAATTTATCATTTAACCTTTCTAAGCCTTGGTTTTATCACATAGAAAATGGGGGAAATAGTTCCTCCTTCAGATAATGCAGGAAAATTCTCTAGCACAGTGTTCAGCCCTTAATGAATATTCAGTAAATTCTAGCTATTTTTTGTGTGTCTGTCTGTTCCAATATTCTGATGAATATATGTTCTCTCTTTGGCCAAATTGTAAGATTGCTTAAGGACTTTAATTCATAAACTTTACTACTTGGATTACAATACTATACTAAAAACAACATGGGGTTTGCAATCAGAGCATTTTAAGTTTTAGCTCATTCATTTACTTCCTGTAGAATTTTGGCATGTTATTTGATCTGTTTGAACCTCAATTCCTTAATGTCTAAAATGGGAATTATAACAATAATGGTATTTCTCACATTCTGGAGAATAAAAAAAACACCACCAGAAAGTTCTTTGTTACCTCTCAAGAAGTGTAATTGTGCTTATAGTAGAGAGTCTAGACATGTTTATTGAATTATTTAATGACATCTAAATTTGAGATTATACATCAGTAAATAATTTACCTATGGAAAACATAGGCTTTTTGTTCATTTAAAAATTAAAATGTGGGTGCTAGATCCATGTCTAAATTTCTTCATCTGCAATGTAATAAAATTAAACTAGAAGAAGATCATTAAGGTCTTCTCTGACTCTAAGTTCTAGATTTTGGGGGAGTGTCTATACTTTTACAGGAAATGATAAAAAAGATAAGCAGGGGGTTATATGTATATATCTTGGTAAACATTTTGTATATGTATATATTATATACAAAAATAAATATAAAAATTTGTAGCCTATGTTATCTCTAAATGGTAGAATTATGGGTGAATTAAGCATTTCTACTTTAAGTTTTGTGTTATTTCAAATTTCTACAATGAAAATGTAATAACTTTAGATTTTTAAAAAATGTTTTATTTAAAATATATATTATTTTTAAAATAGTCCTTAAAACATAAAGGTCTTCCAAAGATGCATGCGCGCACGCGCGCGCGTTTGTGTGTGTGTGTGTGTGTGTGTGTGTGTGTGTGTGTGTGTGTGCAATGTTTAGGGCAAGTGACTAGCAGCATCCTACGAAGCTACTCACCAAATATATATTTAGACACATCATTAATTATGTTTAGAAAGTTGAAGGGACAGAAGGAGTGGAAGTGTACACAGAAAGCTTTGTTTGAGGCTGTAATGAGATTATTACAATCTCATTGTTGAAAATTTGTAATTATTTAAAATATGAAGTTTAAGAAGTCTTCACATTTTTTTCTGGTAGATACCCAGAAGAGGTTGCTGGGTTATATGACAATTTCATTCTTAATTTTGAAGATCCTCTATACTGTTTTCTGTAATGGCTGTACCATTTTACATTCTTACCAACAGTGAACAAGGGTTCCTTTTTCTCCATAACCTCTCCAACACTCATTATTACTTGTCTTGTTGATAATCGCCATTCTAACAGATGTGATGTGGTATCTCATTACAGTTTTAATGTCCATTTTCATAATAGCTAGTGAAGTTGAGTGTCTTTTTATATATCTGTTGGCCATTTCTACTCAGCCATAAGAAAAGATGAAATTTGCAACAACATTGATGGATCTTGAGAGTATAATGCTAAGCAAAATAAGTCAGACAGAACAAGTCAAGAACCATATGATTTCATTCACACGCGGGATATAAACTAAAAGCAACAAATGAACAAACATGAAAAACAAATAAACAAAAACTCATAGACACAGACAACAGTATGGTGTTTACCCGAGGGAAGGGGATGGGGGTAGTAAAAGGTAAAGGGGGTCAAATATATGGTGATGCAAGAACATTTGACTTCAAGTGGTAGGTACACAATGCAATATACAGATGATATACTGTATAATTGTACACTTGAAACCTATATAATCTTATTAACCAATGTCACCCCAATAAAATCAATTTTTTTAAAAAAGGAAATCTTTTCCCAGAGAGGCCTACCATGTTACAGCAGCACCTACTGGCACAATGTGGTACAGTAACCAAGCTCCCTGAGGCATTATAACAGGTTAGGTGACTATAAATGTGTCAAGGAGGCCAAAAGGAACTCAGAGGAAGAGAGCTTAGGGTTGTTTTTGAAAATGCTAAAAAATGATGGATCTATTTCCAAAGTAATTACTATGCTCTTATAGATATAAAAATATTTAATTATGTATGTTTCCCTAAATGGGAATACAACTCCCACTTTAAAATGCAAGCTATAGAGTCCTGGCCAGTGTGTTCAGTGGTTAGAGCATCGGCCCATGAACCAAAAGGTCTAGGTTTTGATTCCAGGTCAAGATACCTGGGTTGCAGGTTCCCTTCCCACCCCCAGTGAGGTGTTTGTGTGAGGCAACCAGTCGATGAGTCTCTCTCACATCAATGTTTCTCTCTCTCTCCCTTCCTCTCTCTCTCTCTCCCCCTTCCCCACCCTTCCTCCCTTCCTCCCTTCCACTCTCTCTGAAAAACAATGGAAAAAAATATCATCAGGAAATTAACAAAAAAATGCATGCTATAGAAAATTGGATTTTCTCCAGAGATATGAACTTTACAGACATTTTAGTTGAAAGCATAAATCAGCTATAAAAAAATAACATTTATATATTGTTGTTCTTCTCATGCAATTTAGGGACCCTGGAAGATCATTTTAACCCTTTTATTTGGGCTGTGCGTTTTCTGAAGGAGCAACACACTCAGATGAACATGAGACAGTGTGGGTCAGAAATTCTTAATCAGTGAATTCAGATGGGATATAAGGAGTGAGTATAGCCTGTAACTTAAGGTAAAATACTTCTGGAGAAAGAAACTATAGTTTCTATTCTTTTCCAAGGAACCTACAACCCAAAAAGGGTATCTAAGACAGTCCTGGCTTGTGCCTGTTTATCTGGTATAATTTCTATTAGTGCTCTTTTCATTCTTAAAAATGCCCTGGCCTAGAAGATAAATTATTTGGTTGCTCTCATTAATGCCCGCAGGTCAAGGCAGCATTTTCCTGTTTCTGTGGAAGGATGTCATGATTTACTTGACAGCAGAGAGGGCAGCTTTGAGAGAAGTTGCATGAAATCTCTGAACTCAAATAATATGTACGCACACCAAATCCTGATATAAATTCCCTTGTTTTATATTTTGGTTTTATTTAGAAAACACAACAGCTGAATACCTCGTCAACGGTTCATCCACTACCCCAAAAGGTTTCTGTTCATCTTTTTCTTGATTGGATTATATCTGCCACTAGGCATGGCAGGTGACTATAGTAACATTATCAAGTACCCATGTAACAATAGTTCTGTGGTAGTGGACAGGGGAGAAAAGTAGAATAAGGTCTCATTTTCTCCATAACTTATATTCTGTTTGAGGACATAAGACCCGTATTAAAAGACAATTAAAACAACAATGAGATAGCACTGTACACCTATTAGAATGGCCAGACTCTGGGACACTGACAAATGCTAGTGAGATATATATAATCTCCTGTTTGCCTCTGTTCAACTCATAAAAAATTAGGCACTTTACAAAATCTAGAACTTAGAGTCAGGAAGACCTGAATGATCTCCTTCTAGTTTAATTCTGCTAATATATAAACGATTACCCAGGTTTTGTCTGTTTGTTTTCAAAAAAGAGTGTAGGGGTTAGCATGCCTCCTATGACCTCTTGGGACTTACCAATTTTATCTGTGATATTTTCCACTGGGAACTATCCTATCTAATAAAAGACAAAAAGGGTAATTGACTGTACCTTCACTACGCTTCCCATTGGCTAATCAGGGTGATATGCAAATTAACCGCCAACCAAGATGGCGGCCGGCAGCCATGCAGCTGAAGTGAGCAGGAGGCTTGCTTGCTCCAGGGATGGAGGAAGCCAAGGTTCCCCGCCTGCCACGGCCCAGCTCTGAGCTCTGAAAGCAACAGCTCCGAAAGCAACAAAGTTTCAATTATAGAAGCTAAACAAACCCCAGATACCTGCTTTCAGCAGGCCATGGCCTCAGAGCTGGAGCAAGCAGGATGGCAACAAAGTTTCAATTATAGAAAGTAAATAAATCCCAGAATAAAAAAAAAGAAAAAAAGGAGAGGCTGGGAGCTTCAGTGCTGGCCAGCCTGAAAACGGCCCTCAGCCCCTCATCCAGGCTGGCCAGGTACCCCATTGGGGACCCCCACCCTGAAGGGGGTGTGGCCAGCCTGAAAACAGCCATCAGCCCCTCATCCAGGCTGGCCAGGCACCCC